>NW_028255352.1:0-337100 GCF_964263255.1 Lissotriton vulgaris
ATGATCCAATTGACATTTGAATCATTTTTGGTACAGTCCAAAAAATCGATTTTCGGATGAAAAACGATGACTCCGGACATGTCGAACGTTCCCAAAATGGTCTATAATGATGAAATTTTAACATTTAATCTTTTGACTCTAAATGACTGTTGGATGTGAATTATGACTTTTTCAACTAAAATAAGTGTGTTTAAATTTATTTCTGTGAGTGAAACGGGTCAAAATTGAAGCTTTTGAGTAAGCAAAACTCTGTAAAAATGGCCATTTTGGTCACTGTGAGGGGTTTAAAAAGTGGTTATTCAACATGAGGCACGATCCAATTGACATTTTGAATCATTTTTGGTACAGTCCAAAAAATCAATTTCGGATGATAAACGATGACTCCGGACATGTCGAACGTTCCCAAAATGGTCTATAATGATGAATTTTAACATTTAATCTTTTGACTCTAAATGACTGTTGGATGTGAATTATGACTTTTTCAACTAAAATAAGTGTGTTTAAAGTCATTTCTGTGACTGAAACAGGTCAAAATTGAAGCTTTTGAGTAAGCAAAACTCTGTAAAAATGGCCATTTTGGTCACTGTGGAGGGTTTAAAAAGTGGTTATTCAACGTGAGGCACGATCCAATTGACATTTTGAATCATTTTTGGTACAGTCCAAAAAATCAATTTTCGGATGAAAAACGATGACTCCGGACATGTCGAACGTTCCCAAAATGGTCTATAATGATGAAATTTTAACATTTAATCTTTTGACTCTAAATGACTGTTGGATGTGAATTATGACTTTTTCAACTAAAATAAGTGTGTTTAAAGTCATTTCTGTGACTGAAACGGGTCAAAATCGAAGCTTTTGAGTAAGCAAAACTCTGTAAAAATGGCCATTTTGGTCACTGTGAGGGTTTAAAAAGTGGTTATTCAACATGAGGCACGATCCAATTGACATTTTGAATCATTTTTGGTACAGTCCAAAAAATCGATTTTCGGATGAAAAACGATGACTCCGGACATGTCGAACGTTCCAAAATGGTCTATAATGATGAAATTTTAACATTTAATCTTTTGACTCTAAATGACTGTTGGATGTGAATTATGACTTTTTCAACTAAAATAAGTGTGTTTAAAGTCATTTCTGTGACTGAAACAGGTCAAAATTGAAGCTTTTGAGTAAGCAAAACTCTGTAAAAATGGCAATTTTGGTCACTGTGAGGGTTTAAAAAGTGGTTATTCAACATGAGGCATGATCCAATTGACATTTTGAATCATTTTTGGTACAGTCCAAAAAATCGATTTTCGGATGAAAAACGATGACTCCGGACATGTCGAACGTTCCCAAAATGGTCTATAATGATGAAATTTTAACATTAATCTTTTGACTCTAAATGACTGTTGGATGTGAATTATGACTTTTTCAACTAAAATAAGTGTATTTAAAGTCATTTCTGTGACTGAAACTGGTCAAAATTGAAGCTTTTGAGTAAGCAAAACTCTGTAAAAATGGCAATTTTGGTCACTGTGAGGGTTTAAAAAGTGGTTATTCAACATGAGGCACTGATCCAATTGACATTTTGAATCATTTTTGGTACAGTCCAAAAAATCGATTTTCGGATGAAAAAACGATGACTCCGGACATGTCGAACGTTCCCAAAATGGTCTATAATGATGAAATTTTAACATTTAATCTTTTGACTCTAAATGACTGTTGGATGTGAATTATGACTTTTTCAACTAAAATAAGTGTGTTTAAAGTAATTTTGTGACTGAAACGGGTCAAAATTGAAGCTTTTGAGTAAGCAAAACTCTGTAAAAATGGCAATTTTGGTCACTGTGAGGGTTTAAAAAGTGGTTATTCAACATGAGGCATGATCCAATTGACATTTTGAATCATTTTTGGTACAGTCCAAAAAATCGATTTTCGGATGAAAAACGATGACTCCGGACATGTCGAACGTTCCCAAAATGGTCTATAATGATGAAATTTTAACATTTAATCTTTTGACTCTAAATGACTGTTGGATGTGAATTATGACTTTTTCAACTAAAATAAGTGTGTTTAAAGTCATTTCTGTGACTGAAACGGGTCAAAATTGAAGCTTTTGAGTAAGCAAAACTCTGTAAAAATGGCAATTTTGGTCACTGTGAGGGTTTAAAAAGTGGTTATTCAACATGAGGCACGATCCAATTGACATTTTGAATCATTTTTGGTACAGTCCAAAAAATCGATTTTCGGATGAAAAACGATGACTCCGGACATGTCGAACGTTCCCAAAATGGTCTATAATGATGAAATTTTAACATTTAATCTTTTGACTCTAAATGACTGTTGGATGTGAATTATGACTTTTTCAACTAAAATAAGTGTGTTTTAAAGTCATTTCTGTGACTGAAACGGGTCAAAATTGAAGCTTTTGAGTAAGCAAAACTCTGTAAAAATGGCAATTTTGGTCACTGTGAGGGTTTAAAAAGTGGTTATTCAACATGAGGCACGATCCAATTGACATTTTGAATCATTTTTGGTACAGTCCAAAAAATCGATTTTCGGATGAAAAACGATGACTCCGGACATGTCGAACGTTCCCAAAATGGTCTATAATGATGAAATTTTAACATTTAATCTTTTGACTCTAAATGACTGTTGGATGTGAATTATGACTTTTTCAACTAAAATAAGTGTGTTTAAAGTCATTTCTGTGCCTGAAACGGGTCAAAATTGAAGCTTTTGAGTAAGCAAAACTCTGTAAAAATGGCAATTTTGGTCACTGTGAGGGTTTAAAAAGTGGTTATTCAACATGAGGCATGATCCAATTGACATTTTGAATCATTTTTGGTACAGTCCAAAAAATCGATTTTCGGATGAAAAACGATGACTCCGGACATGTCGAACGTTCCCAAAATGGTCTATAATGATGAAATTTTAACATTTAATCTTTTGACTCTAAATGACTGTTGGATGTGAATTATGACTTTTTCAACTAAAATAAGTGTGTTTAAAGTCATTTCTGTGCCTGAAACGGGTCAAAATTGAAGCTTTTGAGTAAGCAAAACTCTGTAAAAATGGCAATTTTGGTCACTGTGAGGGTTTAAAAAGTGGTTATTCAACATGAGGCATGATCCAATTGACATTTTGAATCATTTTTGGTACAGTCCAAAAAATCGATTTTCGGATGAAAAACGATGACTCCGGACATGTCGAACGTTCCCAAAATGGTCTATAATGATGAAATTTTAACATTTAATCTTTTGACTCTAAATGACTGTTGGATGTGAATTATGACTTTTTCAACTAAAATAAGTGTGTTTAAAGTCATTTCTGTGACTGAAACGGGTCAAAATTGAAGCTTTTGAGTAAGCAAAACTCTGTAAAAATGGCAATTTTGGTCACTGTGAGGGTTTAAAAAGTGGTTATTCAACATGAGGCATGATCCAATTGACATTTTGAATCATTTTTGGTACAGTCCAAAAAATCAATTTTCGGATGAAAAACGATGACTCCGGACATGTCGAACGTTCCCAAAATGGTCTATAATGATGAAATTTTAACATTTAATCTTTTGACTCTAAATGACTGTTGGATGTGAATTATGACTTTTTCAACTAAAATAAGTGTGTTTAAAGTCATTTCTGTGACTGAAACGGGTCAAAATTGAAGCTTTTGAGTAAGCAAAACTCTGTAAAAATGGCAATTTTGGTCACTGTGAGGGTTTAAAAAGTGGTTATTCAACATGAGGCACGATCCAATTGACATTTTGAATCATTTTTGGTACAGTCCAAAAAATCAATTTTCGGATGAAAAACGATGACTCCGGACATGTCGAACGTTCCCAAAATGGTCTATAATGATGAAATTTTAACATTTAATCTTTTGACTCTAAATGACTGTTGGATGTGAATTATGACTTTTTCAACTAAAATAAGTGTGTTTAAAGTCATTTCTGTGCCTGAAACGGGTCAAAATTGAAGCTTTTGAGTAAGCAAAACTCTGTAAAAATGGCAATTTTGGTCACTGTGAGGGTTTAAAAAGTGGTTATTCAACATGAGGCATGATCCAATTGACATTTTGAATCATTTTTGGTACAGTCCAAAAAATCAATTTTCGGATGAAAAACGATGACTCCGGACATGTCGAACGTTCCCAAAATGGTCTATAATGATGAAATTTTAACATTTAATCTTTTGACTCTAAATGACTGTTGGATGTGAATTATGACTTTTTCAACTAAAATAAGTGTGTTTAAAGTCATTTCTGTGCCTGAAACGGGTCAAAATTGAAGCTTTTGAGTAAGCAAAACTCTGTAAAAATGGCAATTTTGGTCACTGTGAGGGTTTAAAAAGTGGTTATTCAACATGAGGCATGATCCAATTGACATTTTGAATCATTTTTGGTACAGTCCAAAAAATCGATTTTCGGATGAAAAACGATGACTCCGGACATGTCGAACGTTCCCAAAATGGTCTATAATGATGAAATTTTAACATTTAATCTTTTGACTCTAAATGACTGTTGGATGTGAATTATGACTTTTTCAACTAAAATAAGTGTGTTTAAAGTCATTTCTGTGACTGAAACGGGTCAAAATTGAAGCTTTTGAGTAAGCAAAACTCTGTAAAAATGGCAATTTTGGTCACTGTGAGGGTTTAAAAAGTGGTTATTCAACATGAGGCATGATCCAATTGACATTTTGAATCATTTTTGGTACAGTCCAAAAAATCATTTTCGGATGAAAAACGATGACTCCGGACATGTCGAACGTTCCCAAAATGGTCTATAATGATGAAATTTTAACATTTAATCTTTTGACTCTAAATGACTGTTGGATGTGAATTATGACTTTTTCAACTAAAATAAGTGTGTTTAAAGTCATTTCTGTGACTGAAACGGGTCAAAATTGAAGCTTTTGAGTAAGCAAAACTCTGTAAAAATGGCAATTTTGGTCACTGTGAGGGTTTAAAAAGTGGTTATTCAACATGAGGCATGATCCAATTGACATTTTGAATCATTTTTGGTACAGTCCAAAAAATCGATTTTCGGATGAAAAACGATGACTCCGGACATGTCGAACGTTCCCAAAATGGTCTATAATGATGAAATTTTAACATTTAATCTTTTGACTCTAAATGACTGTTGGATGTGAATTATGACTTTTTCAACTAAAATAAGTGTGTTTAAAGTCATTTCTGTGCCTGAAACGGGTCAAAATTGAAGCTTTTGAGTAAGCAAAACTCTGTAAAAATGGCAATTTTGGTCACTGTGAGGGTTTAAAAGTGGTTATTCAACATGAGGCATGATCCAATTGACATTTTGAATCATTTTTGGTACAGTCCAAAAAATCAATTTTCGGATGAAAAACGATGACTCCGGACATGTCGAACGTTCCCAAAATGGTCTATAATGATGAAATTTTAACATTTAATCTTTTGACTCTAAATGACTGTTGGATGTGAATTATGACTTTTTCAACTAAAATAAGTGTGTTTAAAGTCATTTCTGTGCCTGAAACGGGTCAAAATTGAAGCTTTTGAGTAAGCAAAACTCTGTAAAAATGGCAATTTTGGTCACTGTGAGGGTTTAAAAAGTGGTTATTCAACATGAGGCACGATCCAATTGACATTTTGAATCATTTTTGGTACAGTCCAAAAAATCGATTTTCGGATGAAAAACGATGACTCCGGACATGTCGAACGTTCCCAAAATGGTCTATAATGATGAAATTTTAACATTTAATCTTTTGACTCTAAATGACTGTTGGATGTGAATTATGACTTTTTCAACTAAAATAAGTGTGTTTAAAGTCATTTCTGTGACTGAAACGGGTCAAAATTGAAGCTTTTGAGTAAGCAAAACTCTGTAAAAATGGCAATTTTGGTCACTGTGAGGGTTTAAAAAGTGGTTATTCAACATGAGGCATGATCCAATTGACATTTTGAATCATTTTTGGTACAGTCCAAAAAATCGATTTTCGGATGAAAAACGATGACTCCGGACATGTCGAACGTTCCCAAAATGGTCTATAATGATGAAATTTTAACATTTAATCTTTTGACTCTAAATGACTGTTGGATGTGAATTATGACTTTTTCAACTAAAATAAGTGTGTTTAAAGTCATTTCTGTGACTGAAACGGGTCAAAATTGAAGCTTTTGAGTAAGCAAAACTCTGTAAAAATGGCAATTTTGGTCACTGTGAGGGTTTAAAAAGTGGTTATTCAACATGAGGCATGATCCAATTGACATTTTGAATCATTTTTGGTACAGTCCAAAAAATCAATTTTCGGATGAAAAACGATGACTCCGGACATGTCGAACGTTCCCAAAATGGTCTATAATGATGAAATTTTAACATTTAATCTTTTGACTCTAAATGACTGTTGGATGTGAATTATGACTTTTTCAACTAAAATAAGTGTGTTTAAAGTCATTTCTGTGACTGAAACGGGTCAAAATTGAAGCTTTTGAGTAAGCAAAACTCTGTAAAAATGGCAATTTTGGTCACTGTGAGGGTTTAAAAAGTGGTTATTCAACATGAGGCATGATCCAATTGACATTTTGAATCATTTTTGGTACAGTCCAAAAAATCGATTTTCGGATGAAAAACGATGACTCCGGACATGTCGAACGTTCCCAAAATGGTCTATAATGATGAAATTTTAACATTTAATCTTTTGACTCTAAATGACTGTTGGATGTGAATTATGACTTTTTCAACTAAAATAAGTGTGTTTAAAGTCATTTCTGTGACTGAAACGGGTCAAAATTGAAGCTTTTGAGTAAGCAAAACTCTGTAAAAATGGCCATTTTGGTCACTGTGAGGGTTTAAAAAGTGGTTATTCAACATGAGGCATGATCCAATTGACATTTTGAATCATTTTTGGTACAGTCCAAAAAATCGATTTTCGGATGAAAAACGATGACTCCGGACATGTCGAACGTTCCCAAAATGGTCTATAATGATGAAATTTTAACATTTAATCTTTTGACTCTAAATGACTGTTGGATGTGAATTATGACTTTTTCAACTAAAATAAGTGTGTTTAAAGTCATTTCTGTGACTGAAACGGGTCAAAATTGAAGCTTTTGAGTAAGCAAAACTCTGTAAAAATGGCAATTTTGGTCACTGTGAGGGTTTAAAAAGTGGTTATTCAACATGAGGCATGATCCAATTGACATTTTGAATCATTTTTGGTACAGTCCAAAAAATCATTTTCGGATGAAAAACGATGACTCCGGACATGTCGAACGTTCCCAAAATGGTCTATAATGATGAAATTTTAACATTTAATCTTTTGACTCTAAATGACTGTTGGATGTGAATTATGACTTTTTCAACTAAAATAAGTGTGTTTAAAGTCATTTCTGTGACTGAAACGGGTCAAAATTGAAGCTTTTGAGTAAGCAAAACTCTGTAAAAATGGCCATTTTGGTCACTGTGAGGGTTTAAAAAGTGGTTATTCAACATGAGGCACGATCCAATTGACATTTTGAATCATTTTTGGTACAGTCCAAAAAATCGATTTTCGGATGAAAAACGATGACTCCGGACATGTCGAACGTTCCCAAAATGGTCTATAATGATGAAATTTTAACATTTAATCTTTTGACTCTAAATGACTGTTGGATGTGAATTATGACTTTTTCAACTAAAATAAGTGTGTTTAAAGTCATTTCTGTGACTGAAACGGGTCAAAATTGAAGCTTTTGAGTAAGCAAAACTCTGTAAAAATGGCCATTTTGGTCACTGTGAGGGTTTAAAAAGTGGTTATTCAACATGAGGCACGATCCAATTGACATTTTGAATCATTTTTGGTACAGTCCAAAAAATCAATTTTCGGATGAAAAACGATGACTCCGGACATGTCGAACGTTCCCAAAATGGTCTATAATGATGAGATTTTAACATTTAATCTTTTGACTCTAAATGACTGTTGGATGTGAATTATGACTTTTTCAACTAAAATAAGTGTGTTTAAAGTCATTTCTGTGACTGAAACGGGTCAAAATTGAAGCTTTTGAGTAAGCAAAACTCTGTAAAAATGGCCATTTTGGTCACTGTGAGGGTTTAAAAAGTGGTTATTCAACATGAGGCACGATCCAATTGACATTTTGAATCATTTTTGGTACAGTCCAAAAAATCAATTTTCGGATGAAAAACGATGACTCCGGACATGTCGAACGTTCCCAAAATGGTCTATAATGATGAAATTTTAACATTTAATCTTTTGACTCTAAATGACTGTTGGATGTGAATTATGACTTTTTCAACTAAAATAAGTGTGTTTAAAGTCATTTCTGTGACTGAAACGGGTCAAAATTGAAGCTTTTGAGTAAGCAAAACTCTGTAAAAATGGCAATTTTGGTCACTGTGAGGGTTTAAAAAGTGGTTATTCAACATGAGGCATGATCCAATTGACATTTTGAATCATTTTTGGTACAGTCCAAAAAATCGATTTTCGGATGAAAAACGATGACTCCGGACATGTCGAACGTTCCCAAAATGGTCTATAATGATGAAATTTTAACATTTAATCTTTTGACTCTAAATGACTGTTGGATGTGAATTATGACTTTTTCAACTAAAATAAGTGTGTTTAAAGTCATTTCTGTGACTGAAACGGGTCAAAATTGAAGCTTTTGAGTAAGCAAAACTCTGTAAAAATGGCCATTTTGGTCACTGTGAGGGTTTAAAAAGTGGTTATTCAACATGAGGCACGATCCAATTGACATTTTGAATCATTTTTGGTACAGTCCAAAAAATCGATTTTCGGATGAAAAACGATGACTCCGGACATGTCGAACGTTCCCAAAATGGTCTATAATGATGAAATTTTAACATTTAATCTTTTGACTCTAAATGACTGTTGGATGTGAATTATGACTTTTTCAACTAAAATAAGTGTGTTTAAAGTCATTTCTGTGACTGAAACGGGTCAAAATTGAAGCTTTTGAGTAAGCAAAACTCTGTAAAAAATGGCCATTTTGGTCACTGTGAGGGTTTAAAAAGTGGTTATTCAACATGAGGCACGATCCAATTGACATTTTGAATCATTTTTGGTACAGTCCAAAAAATCGATTTTCGGATGAAAAACGATGACTCCGGACATGTCGAACGTTCCCAAAATGGTCTATAATGATGAAATTTTAACATTTAATCTTTTGACTCTAAATGACTGTTGGATATGAATTATGACTTTTTCAACTAAAATAAGTGTGTTTAAAGTCATTTCTGTGACTGAAACGGGTCAAAATTGAAGCTTTTGAGTAAGCAAAACTCTGTAAAAATGGCCATTTTGGTCACTGTGAGGGTTTAAAAAGTGGTTATTCAACGTGAGGCACGATCCAATTGACATTTTGAATCATTTTTGGTACAGTCCAAAAAATCGATTTTCGGATAAAAAACGATGACTCCGGACATGTCGAACGTTCCTAAATGGTCTATAATGATGAAATTTTAACATTTAATCTTTTGACTCTAAATGACTGTTGGATGTGAATTATGACTTTTTCAACTAAAATAAGTGTGTTTAAAGTCATTTCTGTGACTGAAACGGTCAAAATTGAAGCTTTTGAGTAAGCAAAACTCTGTAAAAATGGCAATTTTGGTCACTGTGAGGGTTTCAAAAAGTGGTTATTCAACATGAGGCATGATCCAATTGACATTTGAATCATTTTTGGTACAGTCCAAAAAATCGATTTTCGGATGAAAAACGATGACTCCGGACATGTCGAACGTTCCCAAAATGGTCTATAATGATGAAATTTTAACATTTAATCTTTTGACTCTAAATGACTGTTGGATGTGAATTATGACTTTTTCAACTAAAATAAGTGTATTTAAAGTCATTTCTGTGACTGAAACGGGTCAAAATTGAAGCTTTTGAGTAAGCAAAACTCTGTAAAAATGGCAATTTTGGTCACTGTGAGGGTTTAAAAAGTGGTTATTCAACATGAGGCATGATCCAATTGACATTTTGAATCATTTTTGGTACAGTCCAAAAAATCAATTTTCGGATGAAAAACGATGACTCCGGACATGTCGAACGTTCCCAAAATGGTCTATAATGATGAAATTTTAACATTTAATCTTTTGACTCTAAATGACTGTTGGATGTGAATTATGACTTTTTCAACTAAAATAAGTGTGTTTAAAGTAATTTTTGTGACTGAAACGGGTCAAAATTGAAGCTTTTGAGTAATCAAAACTCTGTAAAAATGGCAATTTTGGTCACTGTGAGGGTTTAAAAAGTGGTTATTCAACATGAGGCATGATCCAATTGACATTTTGAATCATTTTTGGTACAGTCCAAAAAATCGATTTTCGGATGAAAAACGATGACTCCGGACATGTCGAACGTTCCCAAAATGGTCTATAATGATGAAATTTTAACATTTAATCTTTTGACTCTAAATGACTGTTGGATGTGAATTATGACTTTTTCAACTAAAATAAGTGTGTTTAAATTTATTTCTGTGACTGAAACGGGTCAAAATTGAAGCTTTTGAGTAAGCAAAACTCTGTAAAAATGGCCATTTTGGTCACTGTGAGGGTTTAAAAAGTGGTTATTCAACATGAGGCACGATCCAATTGACATTTTGAATCATTTTTGGTACAGTCCAAAAAAATCAATTTTCGGATGAAAAACGATGACTCCGGACATGTCGAACGTTCCCAAAATGGTCTATAATGATGAAATTTTAACATTTAATCTTTTGACTCTAAATGACTGTTGGATGTGAATTATGACTTTTTCAACTAAAATAAGTGTGTTTAAAGTCATTTCTGTGCCTGAAACGGGTCAAAATTGAAGCTTTTGAGTAAGCAAAACTCTGTAAAAATGGCAATTTTGGTCACTGTGAGGGTTTAAAAAGTGGTTATTCAACATGAGGCATGATCCAATTGACATTTTGAATCATTTTTGGTACAGTCTAAAAATCGATTTTCGGATGAAAAACGATGACTCCGGACATGTCGAACGGTCCCAAAATGGTCTATAATGATGAAATTTTACCATTTAATCTTTTGACTCTAAATGACTGTTGGATGTGAATTATGACTTTTTCAACTAAAATAAGTGTGTTTAAATTTATTTCTGTGACTGAAACGGGTCAAAATTGAAGCTTTTGAGTAAGCAAAACTCTGTAAAAATGGCCATTTTGGTCACTGTGAGGGTTTAAAAGTGGTTATTCAACATGAGGCACGATCCAATTGACATTTTGAATCATTTTTGGTACAGTCCAAAAAATCAATTTTCGGATGAAAAACGATGACTCCGGACATGTCGAACGTTCCCAAAATGGTCTATAATGATGAGATTTTAACATTTAATCTTTTGACTCTAAATGACTGTTGGATGTGAATTATGACTTTTTCAACTAAAATAAGTGTGTTTAAAGTCATTTCTGTGACTGAAACGGGTCAAAATTGAAGCTTTTGAGTAAGCAAAACTCTGTAAAAATGGCCATTTTGGTCACTGTGAGGGTTTAAAAAGTGGTTATTCAACATGAGGCACGATCCAATTGACATTTTGAATCATTTTTGGTACAGTCCAAAAAATCAATTTTCGGATGAAAAACGATGACTCCGGACATGTCGAACGTTCCCAAAATGGTCTATAATGATGAAATTTTAACATTTAATCTTTTGACTCTAAATGACTGTTGGATGTGAATTATGACTTTTTCAACTAAAATAAGTGTGTTTAAAGTCATTTCTGTGCCTGAAACGGGTCAAAATTGAAGCTTTTGAGTAAGCAAAACTCTGTAAAAAATGGCAATTTTGGTCACTGTGAGGGTTTAAAAAGTGGTTATTCAACATGAGGCATGATCCAATTGACATTTTGAATCATTTTTGGTACAGTCCAAAAAATCAATTTTCGGATGAAAAACGATGACTCCGGACATGTCGAACGTTCCCAAAATGGTCTATAATGATGACATTTTAACATTTAATCTTTTGACTCTACATGACTGTTGGATGTGAATTATGACTTTTTCAACTAAAATAAGTGTGTTTAAAGTCATTTCTGTGACTGAAACGGGTCAAAATTGAAGCTTTTGAGTAAGCAAAACTCTGTAAAAATGGCCATTTTGGTCACTGTGAGGGTTTAAAAAGTGGTTATTCAACGTGAGGCACGATCCAATTGACATTTTGAATCATTTTTGGTAAAGTCCAAAAAATCGATTTTCGGATAAAAAACGATGACTCCGGACATGTCGAACGTTCCTAAAATGGTCTATAATGATGACATTTTAACATTTAATCTTTTGACTCTAAATGACTGTTGGATGTGAATTATGACTTTTTCAATTAAAATAAGTGTGTTTAAAGTCATTTCTGTGACTGAAACAGGTCAAAATTGAAGCTTTTGAGTAAGCAAAACTCTGTAAAAATGGCAATTTTGGTCACTGTGAGGGTTTAAAAAGTGGTTATTCAACATGAGGCATGATCCAATTGACATTTTGAATCATTTTTGGTACAGTCCAAAAAATCGATTTTCAGATGAAAAACGATGACTCCGGACATGTCGAACGTTCCCAAAATGGTCTATAATGATGAAATTTTAACATTTAATCTTTTGACTCTAAATGACTGTTGGATGTGGATTATGACTTTTTCAACTAAAATAAGTGTGTTTAAAGTCATTTCTGTGACTGAAACGGGTCAAAATTGAAGCTTTTGAGTAAGCAAAACTCTGTAAAAATGGCAATTTTGGTCACTGTGAGGGTTTAAAAAGTGGGTATTCAACATGAGGCATGATCCAATTGACATTTTGAATCATTTTTGGTACAGTCCAAAAAATCAATTTTCGGATGAAAAACGATGACTCCGGACATGTCGAACGTTCCCAAAATGGTCTATAATGATGAGATTTTAACATTTAATCTTTTGACTCTAAATGACTGTTGGATGTGAATTATGACTTTTTCAACTAAAATAAGTGTGTTTAAAGTCATTTCTGTGACTGAAACGGGTCAAAATTGAAGCTTTTGAGTAAGCAAAACTCTGTAAAAATGGCCATTTTGGTCACTGTGAGGGTTTAAAAAGTGGTTATTCAACATGAGGCACGATCCAATTGACATTTTGAATCATTTTTGGTACAGTCCAAAAAATCAATTTTCGGATGAAAAACGATGACTCCGGACATGTCGAACGTTCCCAAAATGGTCTAAAATGATGAAATTTTAACATTTAATCTTTTGACTCTAAATGACTGTTGGATGTGAATTATGACTTTTTCAACTAAAATAAGTGTGTTTAAAGTCATTTCTGTGCCTGAAACGGGTCAAAATTGAAGCTTTTGAGTAAGCAAAACTCTGTAAAAATGGCAATTTTAGTCACTGTGAGGGTTTAAAAAGTGGTTATTCAACATGAGGCATGATCCAATTGACATTTTGAATCATTTTTGGTACAGTCCAAAAAATCAATTTTCGGATGAAAAACGATGACTCCGGACATGTCGAACGTTCCCAAAATGGTCTATAATGATGACATTTTAACATTTAATCTTTTGACTCTAAATGACTGTTGGATGTGAATTATGACTTTTTCAACTAAAATAAGTGTGTTTAAAGTCATTTCTATGACTGAAACGGGTCAAAATTGAAGCTTTTGAGTAAGCAAAACTCTGTAAAAATGGCCATTTTGGTCACTGTGAGGGTTTAAAAAGTGGTTATTCAACATGAGGCACGATCCAATTGACATTTTGAATCATTTTTGGTACAGTCCAAAAAATCGATTTTCGGATGAAAAACGATGACTCCGGACATGTCGAACGTTCCCAAAATGGTCTATAATGATGAAATTTTAACATTTAATCTTTTGACTCTACATGACTGTTGGATGTGAATTATGACTTTTTCAACTAAAATAAGTGTGTTTAAAGTCATTTCTGTGACTGAAACGGGTCAAAATTGAAGCTTTTGAGTAAGCAAAACTCTGTAAAAATGGCCATTTTGGTCACTGTGAGGGTTTAAAAAGTGGTTATTCAACATGAGGCACGGTCCAATTGACATTTTGAATCATTTTTGGTACAGTCCAAAAAATCGATTTTCGGATGAAAAACGATGACTCGAGGACATGTCGAACGTTCCCAAAATGGTCTATAATGATGAAATTTTAACATTTAATCTTTTGACTCTAAATGACTGTTGGATGTTAATTATGACTTTTTCAACTAAAATAAGTGTGTTTAAAGTCATTTCTGTGACTGAAACGGGTCAAAATTGAAGCTTTTGAGTAAGCAAAACTCTGTAAAAATGGCCATTTTGGTCACTGTGAGGGTTTAAAAAGTGGTTATTCAACGTGAGGCACGATCCAATTGACATTTTGAATCATTTTTGGTAAAGTCCAAAAAATCGATTTTCGGATAAAAAACGATGACTCCGGACATGTCGAACGTTCCTAAAATGGTCTATAATGATGACATTTTAACATTTAATCTTTTGACTCTAAATGACTGTTGGATGTGAATTATGACTTTTTCAACTAAAATAAGTGTATTTAAAGTCATTTCTGTGACTGAAACGGGTCAAAATTGAAGCTTTTGAGTAAGCAAAACTCTGTAAAAATGGCAATTTTGGTCACTGTGAGGGTTTAAAAAGTGGTTATTCAACATGAGGCATGATCCAATTGACATTTTGAATCATTTTTGGTACAGTCCAAAAAATCAATTTTCGGATGAAAAACGATGACTCCGGACATGTCGAACGTTCCCAAAATGGTCTATAATGATGAAATTTTAACATTTAATCTTTTGACTCTAAATGACTGTTGGATGTGAATTATGACTTTTTCAACTAAAATAAGTGTGTTTAAAGTAATTTTTGTGACTGAAACAGGTCAAAATTGAAGCTTTTGAGTAATCAAAACTCTGTAAAAATGGCAATTTTGGTCACTGTGAGGGTTTAAAAAGTGGTTATTCAACATGAGGCATGATCCAATTGACATTTTGAATCATTTTTGGTACAGTCCAAAAAATCGATTTTCGGATGAAAAACGATGACTCCGGACATGTCGAACGTTCCCAAAATGGTCTATAATGATGAAATTTTAACATTTAATCTTTTGACTCTAAATGACTGTTGGATGTGAATTATGACTTTTTCAACTAAAATAAGTGTGTTTAAAGTCATTTCTGTGCCTGAAACGGGTCAAAATTGAAGCTTTTGAGTAAGCAAAACACTGTAAAAATGGCAATTTTGGTCACTGTGAGGGTTTAAAAAGTGGTTATTCAACATGAGGCACGATCCAATTGACATTTTGAATCATTTTTGGTACAGTCCAAAAAATAAATTTTCGGATGAAAAACGATGACTCCGGACATGTCGAACGTTCCCAAAATGGTCTATAATGATGAAATTTTAACATTTAATCTTTTGACTCTAAATGACTGTTGGATATGCATTATGACTTTTTCAACTAAAATAAGTGTGTTTAAAGTCATTTCTGTGCCTGAAACGGGTCAAAATTGAAGCTTTTGAGTAAGCAAAACTCTGTAAAAATGGCCATTTTGGTCACTGTGAGGGTTTAAAAAGTGGTTATTCAACGTGAGGCACGATCCAATTGACATTTTGAATCATTTTTGGTACAGTCCAAAAAATCGATTTTCGGATAAAAAACGATGACTCCGGACATGTCGAACGTTCCTAAAATGGTCTATAATGATGAAATTTTAACATTTAATCTTTTGACTCTAAATGACTGTTGGATGTGAATTATGACTTTTTCAACTAAAATAAGTGTGTTTAAAGTCATTTCTGTGACTGAAACAGGTCAAAATTGAAGCTTTTGAGTAAGCAAAACTCTGTAAAAATGGCAATTTTGGTCACTGTGAGGGTTTAAAAAGTGGTTATTCAACATGAGGCATGATCCAATTGACATTTTGAATCATTTTTGGTACAGTCCAAAAAATCGATTTTCGGATGAAAAACGATGACTCCGGACATGTCGAACGTTCCCAAAATGGTCTATAATGATGAAATTTTAACATTTAATCTTTTGACTCTAAATGACTGTTGGATGTGAATTATGACTTTTTCAACTAAAATAAGTGTATTTAAAGTCATTTCTGGGACTGAAACGGGGCAAAATTGAAGCTTTTGAGTAAGCAAAACTCTGTAAAAATGGCAATTTTGGTCACTGTGAGGGTTTAAAAAGTGGTTATTCAACATGAGGCATGATCCAATTGACATTTTGAATAATTTTTGGTACAGTCCAAAAAATCGATTTTCGGATGAAAAACGATGACTCCGGACATGTCGAACGTTCCCAAAATGGTCTATAATGATGAAATTTTAACATTTAATCTTTTGACTCTAAATGACTGTTGGATGTGAATTATGACTTTTTCAACTAAAATAAGTGTGCTTAAATTCATTTCTGTGACTGAAACGGGTCAAAATTGAAGCTTTTGAGTAAGCAAAACTCTGTAAAAATGGCCATTTTGGTCACTGTGAGGGTTTAAAAAGTGGTTATTCAACATGAGGCACGATCCAATTGACATTTTGAATCATTTTTGGTACAGTCCAAAAAATCAATTTTCGGATGAAAAACGATGACTCCGGACATGTCGAACGTTCCCAAAATGGTCTATAATGATGAAATTTTAACATTTAATCTTTTGACTCTAAATGACTGTTGGATGTGAATTATGACTTTTTCAACTAAAATAAGTGTGTTTAAAGTCATTTCTGTGCCTGAAACGGGTCAAAATTGAAGCTTTTGAGTAAGCAAAACTCTGTAAAAATGGCAATTTTGGTCACTGTGAGGGTTTAAAAAGTGGTTATTCAACATGAGGCACGATCCAATTGACATTTTGAATCATTTTTGGTACAGTCCAAAAAATAAATTTTCGGATGAAAAACGATGACTCCGGACATGTCGAACGTTCCCAAAATGGTCTATAATGATGAAATTTTAACATTTAATCTTTTGACTCTAAATGACTGTTGGATATGCATTATGACTTTTTCAACTAAAATAAGTGTGTTTAAAGTCATTTCTGTGCCTGAAACGGGTCAAAATTGAAGCTTTTGAGTAAGCAAAACTCTGTAAAAATGGCAATTTTGGTCACTGTGAGGGTTTAAAAAGTGGTTATTCAACATGAGGCATGATCCAATTGACATTTTGAATCATTTTTGGTACAGTCTAAAAAATCGATTTTCGGATGAAAAACGATGACTCCGGACATGTCGAACGGTCCCAAAATGGTCTATAATGATGAAATTTTAACATTTAATCTTTTGACTCTAAATGACTGTTGGATGTGAATTATGACTTTTTCAACTAAAATAAGTGTGTTTAAAGTCATTTCTGTGCCTGAAACGGGTTAAAATTGAAGCTTTTGAGTAAGCAAAACTCTGTAAAAATGGCAATTTTGGTCACTGTGAGGGTTTAAAAAGTGGTTATTCAACATGAGGCATGATCCAATTGACATTTTGAGTCATTTTTGGTACAGTCCAAAAAATCGATTTTTGGATGAAAAACGATGACTCCGGACATGTCGAACGTTCCCAAAATGGTCTATAATGATGAAATTTTAACATTTAATCTTTTGACTCTAAATGACTGTTGGATGTGGATTATGACTTTTTCAACTAAAATAAGTGTGTTTAAAGTCATTTCTGTGACTGAAACGGGTCAAAATTGAAGCTTTTGAGTAAGCAAAACTCTGTAAAAATGGCAATTTTGGTCACTGTGAGGGTTTAAAAAGTGGGTATTCAACATGAGGCATGATCCAATTGACATTTTGAATCATTTTTGGTACAGTCCAAAAAATCAATTTTCGGATGAAAAACGATGACTCCGGACATGTCGAACCTTCCCAAAATGGTCTATAATGATGAGATTTTAACATTTAATCTTTTGACTCTAAATGACTGTTGGATGTGAATAATGACTTTTTCAACTAAAATAAGTGTGTTTAAAGTCATTTCTGTGACTGAAACGGGTCAAAATTGAAGCTTTTGAGTAAGCAAAACTCTGTAAAAATGGCCATTTTGGTCACTGTGAGGGTTTAAAAAGTGGTTATTCAACATGAGGCACGATCCAATTGACATTTTGAATAATTTTTGGTACAGTCCAAAAAATCAATTTTCGGATGAAAAACGATGACTCCGGACATGTCGAACGTTCCCAAAATGGTCTATAATGATGAAATTTTAACATTTAATCTTTTGACTCTAAATGACTGTTGGATGTGAATTATGACTTTTTCAACTAAAATAAGTGTGTTTAAAGTCATTTCTGTGCCTGAAACGGGTCAAAATTGAAGCTTTTGAGTAAGCAAAACTCTGTAAAAATGGCAATTTTGGTCACTGTGAGGGTTTAAAAAGTGGTTATTCAACATGAGGCATGATCCAATTGACATTTTGAATCATTTTTGGTACAGTCCAAAAAATCAATTTTCGGATGAAAAACGATGACTCCGGACATGTCGAACGTTCCCAAAATGGTCTATAATGATGACATTTTAACATTTAATCTTTTGACTCTAAATGACTGTTGGATGTGAATTATGACTTTTTCAACTAAAATAAGTGTGTTTAAAGTCATTTCTGTGCCTGAAACGGGTCAAAATTGAAGCTTTTGAGTAAGCAAAACTCTGTAAAAATGGCAATTTTGGTCACTGTGAGGGTTTAAAAAGTGGTTATTCAACATGAGGCATGATCCAATTGACATTTTGAATCATTTTTGGTACAGTCCAAAAAATCGATTTTCGGATGAAAAACGATGACTCCGGACATGTCGAACGTTCCCAAAATGGTCTATAATGATGAAATTTTAACATTTAATCTTTTGACTCTAAATGACTGTTGGATGTGAATTATGACTTTTTCAACTAAAATAAGTGTGTTTAAAGTCATTTCTGTGCCTGAAACGGGTCAAAATTGAAGCTTTTGAGTAAGCAAAACTCTGTAAAAATGGCAATTTTGGTCACTGTGAGGGTTTAAAAAGTGGTTATTCAACATGAGGCATGATCCAATTGACATTTTGAATCATTTTTGGTACAGTCCAAAAAATCGATTTTCGGATGAAAAACGATGACTCCGGACATGTCGAACGTTCCCAAAATGGTCTATTAATGATGAAATTTTAACATTTAATCTTTTGACTCTAAATGACTGTTGGATGTGAATTATGACTTTTTCAACTAAAATAAGTGTGTTTAAAGTCATTTCGGTGCCTGAAACGGGTCAAAATTGAAGCTTTTGAGTAATCAAAACTCTGTAAAAATGGCAATTTTGGTCACTGTGAGGGTTTAAAAAGTGGTTATTCAACATGAGGCACGATCCAATTGACATTTTGAATCATTTTTGGTACAGTCCAAAAAATAAATTTTCGGATGAAAAACGATGACTCCGGACATGTCGAACGTTCCCAAAATGGTCTATAATGATGAAATTTTAACATTTAATCTTTTGACTCTAAATGACTGTTGGATATGCATTATGACTTTTTCAACTAAAATAAGTGTGTTTAAAGTCATTTCTGTGCCTGAAACGGGTCAAAATTGAAGCTTTTGAGTAAGCAAAACTCTGTAAAAATGGCAATTTTGGTCACTGTGAGGGTTTAAAAAGTGGTTATTCAACATGAGGCATGATCCAATTGACATTTTGAATCATTTTTGGTACAGTCTAAAAAATCGATTTTCGGATGAAAAACGATGACTCCGGACATGTCGAACGGTCCCAAAATGGTCTATAATGATGAAATTTTAACATTTAATCTTTTGACTCTAAATGACTGTTGGATGTGAATTATGACTTTTTCAACTAAAATAAGTGTGTTTAAAGTCATTTCTGTGCCTGAAACGGGTCCAAATTGAAGCTTTTGAGTAAGCAAAACTCTGTAAAAATGGCAATTTTGGTCACTGTGAGGGTTTAAAAAGTGGTTATTCAACATGAGGCATGATCCAATTGACATTTTGAATCATTTTTGGTACAGTCCAAAAAATCGATTTTCGGATGAAAAACGATGACTCCGGACATGTCGAACGTTCCCAAAATGGTCTATTAATGATGAAATTTTAACATTTAATCTTTTGACTCTAAATGACTGTTGGATGTGAATTATGACTTTTTCAACTAAAATAAGTGTGTTTAAAGTCATTTCGGTGCCTGAAACGGGTCAAAATTGAAGCTTTTGAGTAATCAAAACTCTGTAAAAATGGCAATTTTGGTCACTGTGAGGGTTTAAAAAGTGGTTATTCAACATGAGGCACGATCCAATTGACATTTTGAATCATTTTTGGTACAGTCCAAAAAATAAATTTTCGGATGAAAAACGATGACTCCGGACATGTCGAACGTTCCCAAAATGGTCTATAATGATGAAATTTTAACATTTAATCTTTTGACTCTAAATGACTGTTGGATATGCATTATGACTTTTTCAACTAAAATAAGTGTGTTTAAAGTCATTTCTGTGCCTGAAACGGGTCAAAATTGAAGCTTTTGAGTAAGCAAAACTCTGTAAAAATGGCAATTTTGGTCACTGTGAGGGTTTAAAAAGTGGTTATTCAACATGAGGCATGATCCAATTGACATTTTGAATCATTTTTGGTACAGTCTAAAAAATCGATTTTCGGATGAAAAACGATGACTCCGGACATGTCGAACGGTCCCAAAATGGTCTATAATGATGAAATTTTAACATTTAATCTTTTGACTCTAAATGACTGTTGGATGTGAATTATGACTTTTTCAACTAAAATAAGTGTGTTTAAAGTCATTTCTGTGCCTGAAACGGGTTAAAATTGAAGCTTTTGAGTAAGCAAAACTCTGTAAAAATGGCAATTTTGGTCACTGTGAGGGTTTAAAAAGTGGTTATTCAACATGAGGCATGATCCAATTGACATTTTGAGTCATTTTTGGTACAGTCCAAAAAATCGATTTTTGGATGAAAAACGATGACTCCGGACATGTCGAACGTTCCCAAAATGGTCTATAATGATGAAATTTTAACATTTAATCTTTTGACTCTAAATGACTGTTGGATGTGGATTATGACTTTTTCAACTAAAATAAGTGTGTTTAAAGTCATTTCTGTGACTGAAACGGGTCAAAATTGAAGCTTTTGAGTAAGCAAAACTCTGTAAAAATGGCAATTTTGGTCACTGTGAGGGTTTAAAAAGTGGTTATTCAACATGAGGCATGATCCAATTGACATTTTGAATCTTTTTTGGTACAGTCCAAAAAATCAATTTTCGGATGAAAAACGATGACTCCGGACATGTCGAACGTTCCCAAAATGGTCTATTAATGATGAAATTTTAACATTTAATCTTTTGACTCTAAATGACTGTTGGATGTGAATTATGACTTTTTCAACTAAAATAAGTGTGTTTAAAGTCATTTCGGTGCCTGAAACGGGTCAAAATTGAAGCTTTTGAGTAATCAAAACTCTGTAAAAATGGCAATTTTGGTCACTGTGAGGGTTTAAAAAGTGGTTATTCAACATGAGGCACGATCCAATTGACATTTTGAATCATTTTTGGTACAGTCCAAAAAATAAATTTTCGGATGAAAAACGATGACTCCGGACATGTCGAACGTTCCCAAAATGGTCTATAATGATGAAATTTTAACATTTAATCTTTTGACTCTAAATGACTGTTGGATATGCATTATGACTTTTTCAACCAGAATAAGTGTGTTTAAAGTCATTTCTGTGCCTGAAACGGGTCAAAATTGAAGCTTTTGAGTAAGCAAAACTCTGTAAAAATGGCAATTTAGGTCACTGTGAGGGTTTAAAAAGTGGTTATTCAACATGAGGCATGATCCAATTGACATTTTGAATCATTTTTGGTACAGTCTAAAAAATCGATTTTCGGATGAAAAACGATGACTCCGGACATGTCGAACGGTCCCAAAATGGTCTATAATGATGAAATTTTAACATTTAATCTTTTGACTCTAAATGACTGTTGGATGTGAATTATGACTTTTTCAACTAAAATAAGTGTGTTTAAAGTCATTTCTGTGCCTGAAACGTGTTAAAATTGAAGCTTTTGAGTAAGCAAAACTCTGTAAAAATGGCAATTTTGGTCACTGTGAGGGTTTAAAAAGTGGTTATTCAACATGAGGCATGATCCAATTGACATTTTGAGTCATTTTTGGTACAGTCCAAAAAATCGATTTTTGGATGAAAAACGATGACTCCGGACATGTCGAACGTTCCCAAAATGGTCTATAATGATGAAATTTTAACATTTAATCTTTTGACTCTAAATGACTGTTGGATGTGGATTATGACTTTTTCAACTAAAATAAGTGTGTTTAAAGTCATTTCTGTGACTGAAACGGGTCAAAATTGAAGCTTTTGAGTAAGCAAAACTCTGTAAAAATGGCAATTTTGGTCACTGTGAGGGTTTAAAAAGTGGTTATTCAACATGAGGCATGATCCAATTGACATTTTGAATCTTTTTTGGTACAGTCCAAAAAATCAATTTTCGGATGAAAAACGATGACTCCGGACATGTCGAACGTTCCCAAAATGGTCTATTAATGATGAAATTTTAACATTTAATCTTTTGACTCTAAATGACTGTTGGATGTGAATTATGACTTTTTCAACTAAAATAAGTGTGTTTAAAGTCATTTCGGTGCCTGAAACGGGTCAAAATTGAAGCTTTTGAGTAATCAAAACTCTGTAAAAATGGCAATTTTGGTCACTGTGAGGGTTTAAAAAGGGGTTATTCAACATGAGGCACGATCCAATTGACATTTTGAATCATTTTTGGTACAGTCCAAAAAATAAATTTTCGGATGAAAAACGATGACTCCGGACATGTCGAACGTTCCCAAAATGGTCTATAATGATGAAATTTTAACATTTAATCTTTTGACTCTAAATGACTGTTGGATATGCATTATGACTTTTTCAACTAAAATAAGTGTGTTTAAAGTCATTTCTGTGCCTGAAACGGGTCAAAATTGAAGCTTTTGAGTAAGCAAAACTCTGTAAAAATGGCAATTTTGGTCACTGTGAGGGTTTAAAAAGTGGTTATTCAACATGAGGCATGATCCAATTGACATTTTGAATCATTTTTGGTACAGTCTAAAAAATCGATTTTCGGATGAAAAACGATGACTCCGGACATGTCGAACGGTCCCAAAATGGTCTATAATGATGAAATTTTAACATTTAATCTTTTGACTCTAAATGACTGTTGGATGTGAATTATGACTTTTTCAACTAAAATAAGTGTGTTTAAAGTCATTTCTGTGCCTGAAACGGGTCAAAATTGAAGCTTTTGAGTAAGCAAAACTCTGTAAAAATGGCAATTTTGGTCACTGTGAGGGTTTAAAAAGTGGTTATTCAACATGAGGCATGATCCAATTGACATTTTGAATCTTTTTTGGTACAGTCCAAAAAATCAATTTTCGGATGAAAAACGATGACTCCGGACATGTCGAACGTTCCCAAAATGGTCTATTAATGATGAAATTTTAACATTTAATCTTTTGACTCTAAATGACTGTTGGATGTGAATTATGACTTTTTCAACTAAAATAAGTGTGTTTAAAGTCATTTCGGTGCCTGAAACGGGTCAAAATTGAAGCTTTTGAGTAATCAAAACTCTGTAAAAATGGCAATTTTGGTCACTGTGAGGGTTTAAAAAGTGGTTATTCAACATGAGGCACGATCCAATTGACATTTTGAATCATTTTTGGTACAGTCCAAAAAATAAAT
This sequence comes from Lissotriton vulgaris, assembly GCF_964263255.1. Classification (NCBI taxonomy): domain Eukaryota; kingdom Metazoa; phylum Chordata; class Amphibia; order Caudata; family Salamandridae; genus Lissotriton; species Lissotriton vulgaris. The sequence goes on from NW_028255352.1 coordinate 23,689, forward strand.
TTTCGGATGAAAAACGATGACTCCGGACATGTCGAACGTTCCCAAAATGGTCTATAATGATGAAATTTTAACATTTAATCTTTTGACTCTAAATGACTGTTGGATATGCATTATGACTTTTTCAACTAAAATAAGTGTGTTTAAAGTCATTTCTGTGCCTGAAACGGGTCAAAATTGAAGCTTTTGAGTAAGCAAAACTCTGTAAAAATGGCAATTTTGGTCACTGTGAGGGTTTAAAAAGTGGTTATTCAACATGAGGCATGATCCAATTGACATTTTGAATCATTTTTGGTACAGTCTAAAAAATCGATTTTCGGATGAAAAACGATGACTCCGGACATGTCGAACGGTCCCAAAATGGTCTATAATGATGAAATTTTAACATTTAATCTTTTGACTCTAAATGACTGTTGGATGTGAATTATGACTTTTTCAACTAAAATAAGTGTGTTTAAAGTCATTTCTGTGCCTGAAACGGGTTAAAATTGAAGCTTTTGAGTAAGCAAAACTCTGTAAAAATGGCAATTTTGGTCACTGTGAGGGTTTAAAAAGTGGTTATTCAACGTGAGGCACGATCCAATTGACATTTTGAATCATTTTTGGTAAAGTCCAAAAAATCGATTTTCGGATAAAAAACGATGACTCCGGACATGTCGAACGTTCCTAAAATGGTCTATAATGATGAAATTTTAACATTTAATCTTTTGACTCTAAATGACTGTTGGATGTGAATTATGACTTTTTCAACTAAAATAAGTGTGTTTAAAGTCATTTCTGTGACTGAAACAGGTCAAAATTGAAGCTTTTGAGTAAGCAAAACTCTGTAAAAATGGCAATTTTGGTCACTGTGAGGGTTTAAAAAGTGGTTATTCAACATGAGGCATGATCCAATTGACATTTTGAATCATTTTTGGTACAGTCCAAAAAATCGATTTTCGGATGAAAAACGATGACTCCGGACATGTCGAACGTTCCCAAAATGGTCTATAATGATGAAATTTTAACATTTAATCTTTTGACTCTAAATGACTGTTGGATGTGAATTATGACTTTTTCAACTAAAATAAGTGTATTTAAAGTCATTTCTGTGACTGAAACGGGTCAAAATTGAAGCTTTTGAGTAAGCAAAACTCTGTAAAAATAGCAATTTTGGTCACTGTGAGGGTTTAAAAAGTGGTTATTCAACATGAGGCATGATCCAATTGACATTTTGAATCATTTTTGGTACAGTCCAAAAAATCAATTTTCGGATGAAAAACGATGACTCCGGACATGTCGAACGTTCCCAAAATGGTCTATAATGATGAAATTTTAACATTTAATCTTTTGACTCTAAATGACTGTTGGATGTGAATTATGACTTTTTCAACTAAAATAAGTGTGTTTAAAGTAATTTTTGTGACTGAAACGGGTCAAAATTGAAGCTTTTGAGTAAGCAAAACTCTGTAAAAATGGCCATTTTGGTCACTGTGAGGGTTTAAAAAGTGGTTATTCAACGTGAGGCACGATCCAATTGACATTTTGAATCATTTTTGGTACAGTCCAAAAAATCGATTTTCGGATAAAAAACGATGACTCCGGACATGTCGAACGTTCCTAAAATGGTCTATAATGATGAAATTTTAACATTTAATCTTTTGACTCTAAATGACTGTTGGATGTGAATTGTGACTTTTTCAACTAAAATAAGTGTGTTTAAAGTCATTTCTGTGACTGAAACAGGTCAAAATTGAAGCTTTTGAGTAAGCAAAACTCTGTAAAAATGGCAATTTTGGTCACTGTGAGGGTTTAAAAAGTGGTTATTCAACATGAGGCATGATCCAATTGACATTTTGAATCATTTTTGGTACAGTCCAAAAAATCGATTTTCGGATGAAAAACGATGACTCCGGACATGTCGAACGTTCCCAAAATGGTCTATAATGATGAAATTTTAACATTTAATCTTTTGACTCTAAATGACTGTTGGATGTGAATTATGACTTTTTCAACTAAAATAAGTGTATTTAAAGTCATTTCTGTGACTGAAACGGGTCAAAATTGAAGCTTTTGAGTAAGCAAAACTCTGTAAAAATGGCCATTTTGGTCACTGTGAGGGTTTAAAAAGTGGTTATTCAACATGAGGCACGATCCAATTGACATTTTGAATCATTTTTGGTACAGTCCAAAAAATCAATTTTCGGATGAAAAACGATGACTCCGGACATGTCGAACGTTCCCAAAATGGTCTATAATGATGAAATTTTAACATTTAATCTTTTGACTCTAAATGACTGTTGGATGTGAATTATGACTTTTTCAACTAAAATAAGTGTGTTTAAAGTCATTTCTGTGCCTGAAACGGGTCAAAATTGAAGCTTTTGAGTAAGCAAAACTCTGTAAAAATGGCAATTTTGGTCACTGTGAGGGTTTAAAAAGTGGTTATTCAACATGAGGCATGATCCAATTGACATTTTGAATCATTTTTGGTACAGTCTAAAAAATCGATTTTCGGATGAAAAACGATGACTCCGGACATGTCGAACGGTCCCAAAATGGTCTATAATGATGAAATTTTAACATTTAATCTTTTGACTCTAAATGACTGTTGGATGTGAATTATGACTTTTTCAACTAAAATAAGTGTGTTTAAAGTCATTTCTGTGCCTGAAACGGGTTAAAATTGAAGCTTTTGAGTAAGCAAAACTCTGTAAAAATGGCAATTTTGGTCACTGTGAGGGTTTAAAAAGTGGTTATTCAACGTGAGGCACGATCCAATTGACATTTTGAATCATTTTTGGTAAAGTCCAAAAAATCGATTTTCGGATAAAAAACGATGACTCCGGACATGTCGAACGTTCCTAAAATGGTCTATAATGATGAAATTTTAACATTTAATCTTTTGACTCTAAATGACTGTTGGATGTGAATTATGACTTTTTCAACTAAAATAAGTGTGTTTAAAGTCATTTCTGTGACTGAAACAGGTCAAAATTGAAGCTTTTGAGTAAGCAAAACTCTGTAAAAATGGCAATTTTGGTCACTGTGAGGGTTTAAAAAGTGGTTATTCAACATGAGGCATGATCCAATTGACATTTTGAATCATTTTTGGTACAGTCCAAAAAATCGATTTTCGGATGAAAAACGATGACTCCGGACATGTCGAACGTTCCCAAAATGGTCTATAATGATGAAATTTTAACATTTAATCTTTTGACTCTAAATGACTGTTGGATGTGAATTATGACTTTTTCAACTAAAATAAGTGTATTTAAAGTCATTTCTGTGACTGAAACGGGTCAAAATTGAAGCTTTTGAGTAAGCAAAACTCTGTAAAAATAGCAATTTTGGTCACTGTGAGGGTTTAAAAAGTGGTTATTCAACATGAGGCATGATCCAATTGACATTTTGAATCATTTTTGGTACAGTCCAAAAAATCAATTTTCGGATGAAAAACGATGACTCCGGACATGTCGAACGTTCCCAAAATGGTCTATAATGATGAAATTTTAACATTTAATCTTTTGACTCTAAATGACTGTTGGATGTGAATTATGACTTTTTCAACTAAAATAAGTGTGTTTAAAGTAATTTTTGTGACTGAAACGGGTCAAAATTGAAGCTTTTGAGTAAGCAAAACTCTGTAAAAATGGCCATTTTGGTCACTGTGAGGGTTTAAAAAGTGGTTATTCAACGTGAGGCACGATCCAATTGACATTTTGAATCATTTTTGGTACAGTCCAAAAAATCGATTTTCGGATAAAAAACGATGACTCCGGACATGTCGAACGTTCCTAAAATGGTCTATAATGATGAAATTTTAACATTTAATCTTTTGACTCTAAATGACTGTTGGATATGCATTATGACTTTTTCAACTAAAATAAGTGTGTTTAAAGTCATTTCTGTGCCTGAAACGGGTCAAAATTGAAGCTTTTGAGTAAGCAAAACTCTGTAAAAATGGCAATTTTGGTCACTGTGAGGGTTTAAAAAGTGGTTATTCAACATGAGGCATGATCCAATTGACATTTTGAATCATTTTTGGTACAGTCTAAAAAATCGATTTTCGGATGAAAAACGATGACTCCGGACATGTCGAACGGTCCCAAAATGGTCTATAATGATGAAATTTTAACATTTAATCTTTTGACTCTAAATGACTGTTGGATGTGAATTATGACTTTTTCAACTAAAATAAGTGTGTTTAAAGTCATTTCTGTGCCTGAAACGGGTTAAAATTGAAGCTTTTGAGTAAGCAAAACTCTGTAAAAATGGCAATTTTGGTCACTGTGAGGGTTTAAAAAGTGGTTATTCAACATGAGGCATGATCCAATTGACATTTTGAGTCATTTTTGGTACAGTCCAAAAAATCGATTTTTGGATGAAAAACGATGACTCCGGACATGTCGAACGTTCCCAAAATGGTCTATAATGATGAAATTTTAACATTTAATCTTTTGACTCTAAATGACTGTTGGATGTGGATTATGACTTTTTCAACTAAAATAAGTGTGTTTAAAGTCATTTCTGTGACTGAAACGGGTCAAAATTGAAGCTTTTGAGTAAGCAAAACTCTGTAAAAATGGCAATTTTGGTCACTGTGAGGGTTTAAAAAGTGGTTATTCAACATGAGGCATGATCCAATTGACATTTTGAATCTTTTTTGGTACAGTCCAAAAAATCAATTTTCGGATGAAAAACGATGACTCCGGACATGTCGAACGTTCCCAAAATGGTCTATTAATGATGAAATTTTAACATTTAATCTTTTGACTCTAAATGACTGTTGGATGTGAATTATGACTTTTTCAACTAAAATAAGTGTGTTTAAAGTCATTTCGGTGCCTGAAACGGGTCAAAATTGAAGCTTTTGAGTAATCAAAACTCTGTAAAAATGGCAATTTTGGTCACTGTGAGGGTTTAAAAAGTGGTTATTCAACATGAGGCACGATCCAATTGACATTTTGAATCATTTTTGGTACAGTCCAAAAAATAAATTTTCGGATGAAAAACGATGACTCCGGACATGTCGAACGTTCCCAAAATGGTCTATAATGATGAAATTTTAACATTTAATCTTTTGACTCTAAATGACTGTTGGATATGCATTATGACTTTTTCAACCAGAATAAGTGTGTTTAAAGTCATTTCTGTGCCTGAAACGGGTCAAAATTGAAGCTTTTGAGTAAGCAAAACTCTGTAAAAATGGCAATTTAGGTCACTGTGAGGGTTTAAAAAGTGGTTATTCAACATGAGGCATGATCCAATTGACATTTTGAATCATTTTTGGTACAGTCTAAAAAATCGATTTTCGGATGAAAAACGATGACTCCGGACATGTCGAACGGTCCCAAAATGGTCTATAATGATGAAATTTTAACATTTAATCTTTTGACTCTAAATGACTGTTGGATGTGAATTATGACTTTTTCAACTAAAATAAGTGTGTTTAAAGTCATTTCTGTGCCTGAAACGTGTTAAAATTGAAGCTTTTGAGTAAGCAAAACTCTGTAAAAATGGCAATTTTGGTCACTGTGAGGGTTTAAAAAGTGGTTATTCAACATGAGGCATGATCCAATTGACATTTTGAGTCATTTTTGGTACAGTCCAAAAAATCGATTTTTGGATGAAAAACGATGACTCCGGACATGTCGAACGTTCCCAAAATGGTCTATAATGATGAAATTTTAACATTTAATCTTTTGACTCTAAATGACTGTTGGATGTGGATTATGACTTTTTCAACTAAAATAAGTGTGTTTAAAGTCATTTCTGTGACTGAAACGGGTCAAAATTGAAGCTTTTGAGTAAGCAAAACTCTGTAAAAATGGCAATTTTGGTCACTGTGAGGGTTTAAAAAGTGGTTATTCAACATGAGGCATGATCCAATTGACATTTTGAATCTTTTTTGGTACAGTCCAAAAAATCAATTTTCGGATGAAAAACGATGACTCCGGACATGTCGAACGTTCCCAAAATGGTCTATTAATGATGAAATTTTAACATTTAATCTTTTGACTCTAAATGACTGTTGGATGTGAATTATGACTTTTTCAACTAAAATAAGTGTGTTTAAAGTCATTTCGGTGCCTGAAACGGGTCAAAATTGAAGCTTTTGAGTAATCAAAACTCTGTAAAAATGGCAATTTTGGTCACTGTGAGGGTTTAAAAAGGGGTTATTCAACATGAGGCACGATCCAATTGACATTTTGAATCATTTTTGGTACAGTCCAAAAAATAAATTTTCGGATGAAAAACGATGACTCCGGACATGTCGAACGTTCCCAAAATGGTCTATAATGATGAAATTTTAACATTTAATCTTTTGACTCTAAATGACTGTTGGATATGCATTATGACTTTTTCAACTAAAATAAGTGTGTTTAAAGTCATTTCTGTGCCTGAAACGGGTCAAAATTGAAGCTTTTGAGTAAGCAAAACTCTGTAAAAATGGCAATTTTGGTCACTGTGAGGGTTTAAAAAGTGGTTATTCAACATGAGGCATGATCCAATTGACATTTTGAATCATTTTTGGTACAGTCTAAAAAATCGATTTTCGGATGAAAAACGATGACTCCGGACATGTCGAACGGTCCCAAAATGGTCTATAATGATGAAATTTTAACATTTAATCTTTTGACTCTAAATGACTGTTGGATGTGAATTATGACTTTTTCAACTAAAATAAGTGTGTTTAAAGTCATTTCTGTGCCTGAAACGGGTCAAAATTGAAGCTTTTGAGTAAGCAAAACTCTGTAAAAATGGCAATTTTGGTCACTGTGAGGGTTTAAAAAGTGGTTATTCAACATGAGGCATGATCCAATTGACATTTTGAATCTTTTTTGGTACAGTCCAAAAAATCAATTTTCGGATGAAAAACGATGACTCCGGACATGTCGAACGTTCCCAAAATGGTCTATTAATGATGAAATTTTAACATTTAATCTTTTGACTCTAAATGACTGTTGGATGTGAATTATGACTTTTTCAACTAAAATAAGTGTGTTTAAAGTCATTTCGGTGCCTGAAACGGGTCAAAATTGAAGCTTTTGAGTAATCAAAACTCTGTAAAAATGGCAATTTTGGTCACTGTGAGGGTTTAAAAAGTGGTTATTCAACATGAGGCACGATCCAATTGACATTTTGAATCATTTTTGGTACAGTCCAAAAAATAAATTTTCGGATGAAAAACGATGACTCCGGACATGTCGAACGTTCCCAAAATGGTCTATAATGATGAAATTTTAACATTTAATCTTTTGACTCTAAATGACTGTTGGATATGCATTATGACTTTTTCAACTAAAATAAGTGTGTTTAAAGTCATTTCTGTGCCTGAAACGGGTCAAAATTGAAGCTTTTGAGTAAGCAAAACTCTGTAAAAATGGCAATTTTGGTCACTGTGAGGGTTTAAAAAGTGGTTATTCAACATGAGGCATGATCCAATTGACATTTTGAATCATTTTTGGTACAGTCCAAAAAATCAATTTTCGGATGAAAAACGATGACTCCGGACATGTCGAACGTTCCCAAAATGGTCTATAATGATGAAATTTTAACATTTAATCTTTTGACTCTAAATGACTGTTGGATGTGAATTATGACTTTTTCAACTAAAATAAGTGTGTTTAAAGTAATTTTTGTGACTGAAACGGGTCAAAATTGAAGCTTTTGAGTAAGCAAAACTCTGTAAAAATGGCCATTTTGGTCACTGTGAGGGTTTAAAAAGTGGTTATTCAACGTGAGGCACGATCCAATTGACATTTTGAATCATTTTTGGTACAGTCCAAAAAATCGATTTTCGGATAAAAAACGATGACTCCGGACATGTCGAACGTTCCTAAAATGGTCTATAATGATGAAATTTTAACATTTAATCTTTTGACTCTAAATGACTGTTGGATATGCATTATGACTTTTTCAACTAAAATAAGTGTGTTTAAAGTCATTTCTGTGCCTGAAACGGGTCAAAATTGAAGCTTTTGAGTAAGCAAAACTCTGTAAAAATGGCAATTTTGGTCACTGTGAGGGTTTAAAAAGTGGTTATTCAACATGAGGCATGATCCAATTGACATTTTGAATCATTTTTGGTACAGTCTAAAAAATCGATTTTCGGATGAAAAACGATGACTCCGGACATGTCGAACGGTCCCAAAATGGTCTATAATGATGAAATTTTAACATTTAATCTTTTGACTCTAAATGACTGTTGGATGTGAATTATGACTTTTTCAACTAAAATAAGTGTGTTTAAAGTCATTTCTGTGCCTGAAACGGGTTAAAATTGAAGCTTTTGAGTAAGCAAAACTCTGTAAAAATGGCAATTTTGGTCACTGTGAGGGTTTAAAAAGTGGTTATTCAACATGAGGCATGATCCAATTGACATTTTGAGTCATTTTTGGTACAGTCCAAAAAATCGATTTTTGGATGAAAAACGATGACTCCGGACATGTCGAACGTTCCCAAAATGGTCTATAATGATGAAATTTTAACATTTAATCTTTTGACTCTAAATGACTGTTGGATGTGGATTATGACTTTTTCAACTAAAATAAGTGTGTTTAAAGTCATTTCTGTGACTGAAACGGGTCAAAATTGAAGCTTTTGAGTAAGCAAAACTCTGTAAAAATGGCAATTTTGGTCACTGTGAGGGTTTAAAAAGTGGTTATTCAACATGAGGCATGATCCAATTGACATTTTGAATCTTTTTTGGTACAGTCCAAAAAATCAATTTTCGGATGAAAAACGATGACTCCGGACATGTCGAACGTTCCCAAAATGGTCTATTAATGATGAAATTTTAACATTTAATCTTTTGACTCTAAATGACTGTTGGATGTGAATTATGACTTTTTCAACTAAAATAAGTGTGTTTAAAGTCATTTCGGTGCCTGAAACGGGTCAAAATTGAAGCTTTTGAGTAATCAAAACTCTGTAAAAATGGCAATTTTGGTCACTGTGAGGGTTTAAAAAGTGGTTATTCAACATGAGGCACGATCCAATTGACATTTTGAATCATTTTTGGTACAGTCCAAAAAATAAATTTTCGGATGAAAAACGATGACTCCGGACATGTCGAACGTTCCCAAAATGGTCTATAATGATGAAATTTTAACATTTAATCTTTTGACTCTAAATGACTGTTGGATATGCATTATGACTTTTTCAACCAGAATAAGTGTGTTTAAAGTCATTTCTGTGCCTGAAACGGGTCAAAATTGAAGCTTTTGAGTAAGCAAAACTCTGTAAAAATGGCAATTTAGGTCACTGTGAGGGTTTAAAAAGTGGTTATTCAACATGAGGCATGATCCAATTGACATTTTGAATCATTTTTGGTACAGTCTAAAAAATCGATTTTCGGATGAAAAACGATGACTCCGGACATGTCGAACGGTCCCAAAATGGTCTATAATGATGAAATTTTAACATTTAATCTTTTGACTCTAAATGACTGTTGGATGTGAATTATGACTTTTTCAACTAAAATAAGTGTGTTTAAAGTCATTTCTGTGCCTGAAACGTGTTAAAATTGAAGCTTTTGAGTAAGCAAAACTCTGTAAAAATGGCAATTTTGGTCACTGTGAGGGTTTAAAAAGTGGTTATTCAACATGAGGCATGATCCAATTGACATTTTGAGTCATTTTTGGTACAGTCCAAAAAATCGATTTTTGGATGAAAAACGATGACTCCGGACATGTCGAACGTTCCCAAAATGGTCTATAATGATGAAATTTTAACATTTAATCTTTTGACTCTAAATGACTGTTGGATGTGGATTATGACTTTTTCAACTAAAATAAGTGTGTTTAAAGTCATTTCTGTGACTGAAACGGGTCAAAATTGAAGCTTTTGAGTAAGCAAAACTCTGTAAAAATGGCAATTTTGGTCACTGTGAGGGTTTAAAAAGTGGTTATTCAACATGAGGCATGATCCAATTGACATTTTGAATCTTTTTTGGTACAGTCCAAAAAATCAATTTTCGGATGAAAAACGATGACTCCGGACATGTCGAACGTTCCCAAAATGGTCTATTAATGATGAAATTTTAACATTTAATCTTTTGACTCTAAATGACTGTTGGATGTGAATTATGACTTTTTCAACTAAAATAAGTGTGTTTAAAGTCATTTTGGTGCCTGAAACGGGTCAAAATTGAAGCTTTTGAGTAATCAAAACTCTGTAAAAATGGCAATTTTGGTCACTGTGAGGGTTTAAAAAGGGGTTATTCAACATGAGGCACGATCCAATTGACATTTTGAATCATTTTTGGTACAGTCCAAAAAATAAATTTTCGGATGAAAAACGATGACTCCGGACATGTCGAACGTTCCCAAAATGGTCTATAATGATGAAATTTTAACATTTAATCTTTTGACTCTAAATGACTGTTGGATATGCATTATGACTTTTTCAACTAAAATAAGTGTGTTTAAAGTCATTTCTGTGCCTGAAACGGGTCAAAATTGAAGCTTTTGAGTAAGCAAAACTCTGTAAAAATGGCAATTTTGGTCACTGTGAGGGTTTAAAAAGTGGTTATTCAACATGAGGCATGATCCAATTGACATTTTGAATCATTTTTGGTACAGTCTAAAAAATCGATTTTCGGATGAAAAACGATGACTCCGGACATGTCGAACGGTCCCAAAATGGTCTATAATGATGAAATTTTAACATTTAATCTTTTGACTCTAAATGACTGTTGGATGTGAATTATGACTTTTTCAACTAAAATAAGTGTGTTTAAAGTCATTTCTGTGCCTGAAACGGGTCAAAATTGAAGCTTTTGAGTAAGCAAAACTCTGTAAAAATGGCAATTTTGGTCACTGTGAGGGTTTAAAAAGTGGTTATTCAACATGAGGCATGATCCAATTGACATTTTGAATCTTTTTTGGTACAGTCCAAAAAATCAATTTTCGGATGAAAAACGATGACTCCGGACATGTCGAACGTTCCCAAAATGGTCTATTAATGATGAAATTTTAACATTTAATCTTTTGACTCTAAATGACTGTTGGATGTGAATTATGACTTTTTCAACTAAAATAAGTGTGTTTAAAGTCATTTCGGTGCCTGAAACGGGTCAAAATTGAAGCTTTTGAGTAATCAAAACTCTGTAAAAATGGCAATTTTGGTCACTGTGAGGGTTTAAAAAGTGGTTATTCAACATGAGGCACGATCCAATTGACATTTTGAATCATTTTTGGTACAGTCCAAAAAATAAATTTTCGGATGAAAAACGATGACTCCGGACATGTCGAACGTTCCCAAAATGGTCTATAATGATGAAATTTTAACATTTAATCTTTTGACTCTAAATGACTGTTGGATATGCATTATGACTTTTTCAACTAAAATAAGTGTGTTTAAAGTCATTTCTGTGCCTGAAACGGGTCAAAATTGAAGCTTTTGAGTAAGCAAAACTCTGTAAAAATGGCAATTTTGGTCACTGTGAGGGTTTAAAAAGTGGTTATTCAACATGAGGCATGATCCAATTGACATTTTGAATCATTTTTGGTACAGTCTAAAAAATCGATTTTCGGATGAAAAACGATGACTCCGGACATGTCGAACGGTCCCAAAATGGTCTATAATGATGAAATTTTAACATTTAATCTTTTGACTCTAAATGACTGTTGGATGTGAATTATGACTTTTTCAACTAAAATAAGTGTGTTTAAAGTCATTTCTGTGCCTGAAACGGGTTAAAATTGAAGCTTTTGAGTAAGCAAAACTCTGTAAAAATGGCAATTTTGGTCACTGTGAGGGTTTAAAAAGTGGTTATTCAACGTGAGGCACGATCCAATTGACATTTTGAATCATTTTTGGTAAAGTCCAAAAAATCGATTTTCGGATAAAAAACGATGACTCCGGACATGTCGAACGTTCCTAAAATGGTCTATAATGATGAAATTTTAACATTTAATCTTTTGACTCTAAATGACTGTTGGATGTGAATTATGACTTTTTCAACTAAAATAAGTGTGTTTAAAGTCATTTCTGTGACTGAAACAGGTCAAAATTGAAGCTTTTGAGTAAGCAAAACTCTGTAAAAATGGCAATTTTGGTCACTGTGAGGGTTTAAAAAGTGGTTATTCAACATGAGGCATGATCCAATTGACATTTTGAATCATTTTTGGTACAGTCCAAAAAATCGAATTTCGGATGAAAAACGATGACTCCGGACATGTCGAACGTTCCCAAAATGGTCTATAATGATGAAATTTTAACATTTAATCTTTTGACTCTAAATGACTGTTGGATGTGAATTATGACTTTTTCAACTAAAATAAGTGTATTTAAAGTCATTTCTGTGACTGAAACGGGTCAAAATTGAAGCTTTTGAGTAAGCAAAACTCTGTAAAAATAGCAATTTTGGTCACTGTGAGGGTTTAAAAAGTGGTTATTCAACATGAGGCATGATCCAATTGACATTTTGAATCATTTTTGGTACAGTCCAAAAAATCAATTTTCGGATGAAAAACGATGACTCCGGACATGTCGAACGTTCCCAAAATGGTCTATAATGATGAAATTTTAACATTTAATCTTTTGACTCTAAATGACTGTTGGATGTGAATTATGACTTTTTCAACTAAAATAAGTGTGTTTAAAGTAATTTTTGTGACTGAAACGGGTCAAAATTGAAGCTTTTGAGTAAGCAAAACTCTGTAAAAATGGCCATTTTGGTCACTGTGAGGGTTTAAAAAGTGGTTATTCAACGTGAGGCACGATCCAATTGACATTTTGAATCATTTTTGGTACAGTCCAAAAAATCGATTTTCGGATAAAAAACGATGACTCCGGACATGTCGAACGTTCCTAAAATGGTCTATAATGATGAAATTTTAACATTTAATCTTTTGACTCTAAATGACTGTTGGATGTGAATTGTGACTTTTTCAACTAAAATAAGTGTGTTTAAAGTCATTTCTGTGACTGAAACAGGTCAAAATTGAAGCTTTTGAGTAAGCAAAACTCTGTAAAAATGGCAATTTTGGTCACTGTGAGGGTTTAAAAAGTGGTTATTCAACATGAGGCATGATCCAATTGACATTTTGAATCATTTTTGGTACAGTCCAAAAAATCGATTTTCGGATGAAAAACGATGACTCCGGACATGTCGAACGTTCCCAAAATGGTCTATAATGATGAAATTTTAACATTTAATCTTTTGACTCTAAATGACTGTTGGATGTGAATTATGACTTTTTCAACTAAAATAAGTGTATTTAAAGTCATTTCTGTGACTGAAACGGGTCAAAATTGAAGCTTTTGAGTAAGCAAAACTCTGTAAAAATGGCCATTTTGGTCACTGTGAGGGTTTAAAAAGTGGTTATTCAACATGAGGCACGATCCAATTGACATTTTGAATCATTTTTGGTACAGTCCAAAAAATCAATTTTCGGATGAAAAACGATGACTCCGGACATGTCGAACGTTCCCAAAATGGTCTATAATGATGAAATTTTAACATTTAATCTTTTGACTCTAAATGACTGTTGGATGTGAATTATGACTTTTTCAACTAAAATAAGTGTGTTTAAAGTCATTTCTGTGCCTGAAACGGGTCAAAATTGAAGCTTTTGAGTAAGCAAAACTCTGTAAAAATGGCAATTTTGGTCACTGTGAGGGTTTAAAAAGTGGTTATTCAACATGAGGCATGATCCAATTGACATTTTGAATCATTTTTGGTACAGTCTAAAAAATCGATTTTCGGATGAAAAACGATGACTCCGGACATGTCGAACGGTCCCAAAATGGTCTATAATGATGAAATTTTAACATTTAATCTTTTGACTCTAAATGACTGTTGGATGTGAATTATGACTTTTTCAACTAAAATAAGTGTGTTTAAAGTCATTTCTGTGCCTGAAACGGGTTAAAATTGAAGCTTTTGAGTAAGCAAAACTCTGTAAAAATGGCAATTTTGGTCACTGTGAGGGTTTAAAAAGTGGTTATTCAACGTGAGGCACGATCCAATTGACATTTTGAATCATTTTTGGTAAAGTCCAAAAAATCGATTTTCGGATAAAAAACGATGACTCCGGACATGTCGAACGTTCCTAAAATGGTCTATAATGATGAAATTTTAACATTTAATCTTTTGACTCTAAATGACTGTTGGATGTGAATTATGACTTTTTCAACTAAAATAAGTGTGTTTAAAGTCATTTCTGTGACTGAAACAGGTCAAAATTGAAGCTTTTGAGTAAGCAAAACTCTGTAAAAATGGCAATTTTGGTCACTGTGAGGGTTTAAAAAGTGGTTATTCAACATGAGGCATGATCCAATTGACATTTTGAATCATTTTTGGTACAGTCCAAAAAATCGATTTTCGGATGAAAAACGATGACTCCGGACATGTCGAACGTTCCCAAAATGGTCTATAATGATGAAATTTTAACATTTAATCTTTTGACTCTAAATGACTGTTGGATGTGAATTATGACTTTTTCAACTAAAATAAGTGTATTTAAAGTCATTTCTGTGACTGAAACGGGTCAAAATTGAAGCTTTTGAGTAAGCAAAACTCTGTAAAAATAGCAATTTTGGTCACTGTGAGGGTTTAAAAAGTGGTTATTCAACATGAGGCATGATCCAATTGACATTTTGAATCATTTTTGGTACAGTCCAAAAAATCAATTTTCGGATGAAAAACGATGACTCCGGACATGTCGAACGTTCCCAAAATGGTCTATAATGATGAAATTTTAACATTTAATCTTTTGACTCTAAATGACTGTTGGATGTGAATTATGACTTTTTCAACTAAAATAAGTGTGTTTAAAGTAATTTTTGTGACTGAAACGGGTCAAAATTGAAGCTTTTGAGTAAGCAAAACTCTGTAAAAATGGCCATTTTGGTCACTGTGAGGGTTTAAAAAGTGGTTATTCAACGTGAGGCACGATCCAATTGACATTTTGAATCATTTTTGGTACAGTCCAAAAAATCGATTTTCGGATAAAAAACGATGACTCCGGACATGTCGAACGTTCCTAAAATGGTCTATAATGATGAAATTTTAACATTTAATCTTTTGACTCTAAATGACTGTTGGATGTGAATTATGACTTTTTCAACTAAAATAAGTGTGTTTAAAGTCATTTCTGTGACTGAAACAGGTCAAAATTGAAGCTTTTGAGTAAGCAAAACTCTGTAAAAATGGCAATTTTGGTCACTGTGAGGGTTTAAAAAGTGGTTATTCAACATGAGGCATGATCCAATTGACATTTTGAATCATTTTTGGTACAGTCCAAAAAATCGATTTTCGGATGAAAAACGATGACTCCGGACATGTCGAACGTTCCCAAAATGGTCTATAATGATGAAATTTTAACATTTAATCTTTTGACTCTAAATGACTGTTGGATGTGAATTATGACTTTTTCAACTAAAATAAGTGTATTTAAAGTCATTTCTGTGACTGAAACGGGTCAAAATTGAAGCTTTTGAGTAAGCAAAACTCTGTAAAAATGGCCATTTTGGTCACTGTGAGGGTTTAAAAAGTGGTTATTCAACATGAGGCACGATCCAATTGACATTTTGAATCATTTTTGGTACAGTCCAAAAAATCAATTTTCGGATGAAAAACGATGACTCCGGACATGTCGAACGTTCCCAAAATGGTCTATAATGATGAAAATTTAACATTTAATCTTTTGACTCTAAATGACTGTTGGATGTGAATTATGACTTTTTCAACTAAAATAAGTGTGTTTAAAGTCATTTCTGTGCCTGAAACGGGTCAAATTGAAGCTTTTGAGTAAGCAAAACTCTGTAAAAATGGCAATTTTGGTCACTGTGAGGGTTTAAAAAGTGGTTATTCAACATGAGGCACGATCCAATTGACATTTTGAATCATTTTTGGTACAGTCCAAAAAATAAATTTTCGGATGAAAAACGATGACTCCGGACATGTCGAACGTTCCCAAAATGGTCTATAATGATGAAATTTTAACATTTAATCTTTTGACTCTAAAAGACTGTTGGATGTGAATTATGACTTTTTCAACTAAAATAAGTGTGTTTAAAGTCATTTCTGTGCCTGAAACGGGTTAAAATTGAAGCTTTTGAGTAAGCAAAACTCTGTAAAAATGGCAATTTTGGTCACTGTGAGGGTTTAAAAAGTGGTTATTCAACATGAGGCATGATCCAATTGACATTTTGAGTCATTTTTGGTACAGTCCAAAAAATCGATTTTTGGATGAAAAACGATGACTCCGGA
Source organism: Lissotriton vulgaris (assembly GCF_964263255.1). Taxonomy (NCBI): domain Eukaryota; kingdom Metazoa; phylum Chordata; class Amphibia; order Caudata; family Salamandridae; genus Lissotriton; species Lissotriton vulgaris. The sequence continues at coordinate 39,893 of NW_028255352.1, forward strand.
CATGTCGAACGTTCCCAAAATGGTCTATAATGATGAAATTTTAACATTTAATCTTTTGACTCTAAATGACTGTTGGATGTGAATTATGACTTTTTCAACTAAAATAAGTGTATTTAAAGTCATTTCTGTGACTGAAACGGGTCAAAATTGAAGCTTTTGAGTAAGCAAAACTCTGTAAAAATGGCAATTTTGGTCTCTGTGAGGGTTTAAAAAGTGGTTATTCAACATGAGGCATGATCCAATTGACATTTTGAATCATTTTTGGTACAGTCCAAAAAATCAATTTTCGGATGAAAAACGATGACTCCGGACATGTCGAACGTTCCCAAAATGGTCTATAATGATGAAATTTTAACATTTAATCTTTTGACTCTAAATGACTGTTGGATGTGAATTATGACTTTTTCAACTAAAATAAGTGTGTTTAAAGTAATTTTTGTGACTGAAACGGGTCAAAATTGAAGCTTTTGAGTAATCAAAACTCTGTAAAAATGGCAATTTTGGTCACTGTGAGGGTTTAAAAAGTGGTTATTCAACATGAGGCATGATACAATTGACATTTTGAATCATTTTTGGTACAGTCCAAAAAATCGATTTTCGGATGAAAAACGATGACTCCGGACATGTCGAACGTTCCCAAAATGGTCTATAATGATGAAATTTTAACATTTAATCTTTTGACTCTAAATGACTGTTGGATGTGAATTATGACTTTTTCAACTAAAATAAGTGTGTTTAAAGTCATTTATGTGCCTGAAACGGGTCAAAATTGAAGCTTTTGAGTAAGCAAAACTCTGTAAAAATGGCAATTTTGGTCACTGTGAGGGTTTAAAAAGTGGTTATTCAACATGAGGCACGATCCAATTGACATTTTGAATCATTTTTGGTACAGTCCAAAAAATAAATTTTCGGATGAAAAACGATGACTCCGGACATGTCGAACTTTCCCAAAATGGTCTATAATGATGAAATTTTAACATTTAATCTTTTGACTCTAAATGACTGTTGGATATGCATTATGACTTTTTCAACTAAAATAAGTGTGTTTAAAGTCATTTCTGTGCCTGAAACGGGTCAACATTGAAGCTTTTGAGTAAGCAAAACTCTGTAAAAATGGCCATTTTGGTCACTGTGAGGGTTTAAAAAGTGGTTATTCAACGTGAGGCACGATCCAATTGACATTTTGAATCATTTTTGGTACAGTCCAAAAAATCGATTTTCGGATAAAAAACGATGACTCCGGACATGTTGAACGTTCCTAAAATGGTCTATAATGATGAAATTTTAACATTTAATCTTTTGACTCTAAATGACTGTTGGATGTGAATTATGACTTTTTCAACTAAAATAAGTGTGTTTAAAGTCATTTCTGTGACTGAAACAGGTCAAAATTGAAGCTTTTGAGTAAGCAAAACTCTGTAAAAATGGCAATTTTGGTCACTGTGAGGGTTTAAAAAGTGGTTATTCAACATGAGGCATGATCCAATTGACATTTTGAATCATTTTTGGTACAGTCCAAAAAATCGATTTTCGGATGAAAAACGATGACTCCGGACATGTCGAACGTTCCCAAAATGGTCTATAATGATGAAATTTTAACATTTAATCTTTTGACTCTAAATGACTGTTGGATGTGAATTATGACTTTTTCAACTAAAATAAGTGTATTTAAAGTCATTTCTGTGACTGAAACGGGTCAAAATTGAAGCTTTTGAGTAAGCAAAACTCTGTAAAAATGGCAATTTTGGTCACTGTGAGGGTTTAAAAAGTGGTTATTCAACATGAGGCATGATCCAATTGACATTTTGAATCATTTTTGGTACAGTCCAAAAAATCAATTTTCGGATGAAAAACGATGACTCCGGACATGTCGAACGTTCCCAAAATGGTCTATAATGATGAAATTTTAACATTTAATCTTTTGACTCTAAATGACTGTTGGATGTGAATTATGACTTTTTCAACTAAAATAAGTGTGTTTAAAGTAATTTTTGTGACTGAAACGGGTCAAAATTGAAGCTTTTGAGTAATCAAAACTCTGTAAAAATGGCAATTTTGGTCACTGTGAGGGTTTAAAAAGTGGTTATTCAACATGAGGCATGATACAATTGACATTTTGAATCATTTTTGGTACAGTCCAAAAAATAAATTTTCGGATGAAAAACGATGACTCCGGACATGTCGAACGTTCCCAAAATGGTCTATAATGATGAAATTTTAACATTTAATCTTTTGACTCTAAATGACTGTTGGATATGCATTATGACTTTTTCAACTAAAATAAGTGTGTTTAAAGTCATTTCTGTGCCTGAAACGGGTCAAAATTGAAGCTTTTGAGTAAGCAAAACTCTGTAAAAATGGCAATTTTGGTCACTGTGAGGGTTTAAAAAGTGGTTATTCAACATGAGGCATGATCCAATTGACATTTTGAATCATTTTTGGTACAGTCCAAAAAATCAATTTTCGGATGAAAAACGATGACTCCGGACATGTCGAACGTTCCCAAAATGGTCTATAATGATGAAATTTTAACATTTAATCTTTTGACTCTAAATGACTGTTGGATGTGAATTATGACTTTTTCAACTAAAATAAGTGTGTTTAAATTCATTTCTGTGACTGAAACGGGTCAAAATTGAAGCTTTTGCGTAAGCAAAACTCTGTAAAAATGGCCATTTTGGTCACTGTGAGGGTTTAAAAAGTGGTTATTCAACATGAGGCACGATCCAATTGACATTTTGAATCATTTTTGGTACAGTCCAAAAAATCAATTTTCGGATGAAAAACGATGACTCCGGACATGTCGAACGTTCCCAAAATGGTCTATTAATGATGAAATTTTAACATTTAATCTTTTGACTCTAAATGACTGTTGGATGTGAATTATGACTTTTTCAACTAAAATAAGTGTGTTTAAAGTCATTTCGGTGCCTGAAACGGGTCAAAATTGAAGCTTTTGAGTAATCAAAACTCTGTAAAAATGGCAATTTTGGTCACTGTGAGGGTTTAAAAAGTGGTTATTCAACATGAGGCACGATCCAATTGACATTTTGAATCATTTTTGGTACAGTCCAAAAAATAAATTTTCGGATGAAAAACGATGACTCCGGACATGTCGAACGTCCCAAAATGGTCTATAATGATGAAATTTTAACATTTAATCTTTTGACTCTAAATGACTGTTGGATATGCATTATGACTTTTTCAACTAAAATAAGTGTGTTTAAAGTCATTTCTGTGCCTGAAACGGGTCAAAATTGAAGCTTTTGAGTAAGCAAAACTCTGTAAAAATGGCAATTTTGGTCACTGTGAGGGTTTAAAAAGTGGTTATTCAACATGAGGCATGATCCAATTGACATTTTGAATCATTTTTGGTACAGTCTAAAAAATCGATTTTCGGATGAAAAACGATGACTCCGGACATGTCGAACGGTCCCAAAATGGTCTATAATGATGAAATTTTAACATTTAATCTTTTGACTCTAAATGACTGTTGGATGTGAATTATGACTTTTTCAACTAAAATAAGTGTGTTTAAAGTCATTTCTGTGCCTGAAACGGGTTAAAATTGAAGCTTTTGAGTAAGCAAAACTCTGTAAAAATGGCAATTTTGGTCACTGTGAGGGTTTAAAAAGTGGTTATTCAACGTGAGGCACGATCCAATTGACATTTTGAATCATTTTTGGTAAAGTCCAAAAAATCGATTTTCGGATAAAAAACGATGACTCCGGACATGTCGAACGTTCCTAAAATGGTCTATAATGATGAAATTTTAACATTTAATCTTTTGACTCTAAATGACTGTTGGATGTGAATTATGACTTTTTCAACTAAAATAAGTGTGTTTAAAGTCATTTCTGTGACTGAAACAGGTCAAAATTGAAGCTTTTGAGTAAGCAAAACTCTGTAAAAATGGCAATTTTGGTCACTGTGAGGGTTTAAAAAGTGGTTATTCAACATGAGGCATGATCCAATTGACATTTTGAATCATTTTTGGTACAGTCCAAAAAATCGATTTTCGGATGAAAAACGATGACTCCGGACATGTCGAACGTTCCCAAAATGGTCTATAATGATGAAATTTTAACATTTAATCTTTTGACTCTAAATGACTGTTGGATGTGAATTATGACTTTTTCAACTAAAATAAGTGTATTTAAAGTCATTTCTGTGACTGAAACGGGTCAAAATTGAAGCTTTTGAGTAAGCAAAACTCTGTAAAAATAGCAATTTTGGTCACTGTGAGGGTTTAAAAAGTGGTTATTCAACATGAGGCATGATCCAATTGACATTTTGAATCATTTTTGGTACAGTCCAAAAAATCAATTTTCGGATGAAAAACGATGACTCCGGACATGTCGAACGTTCCCAAAATGGTCTATAATGATGAAATTTTAACATTTAATCTTTTGACTCTAAATGACTGTTGGATGTGAATTATGACTTTTTCAACTAAAATAAGTGTGTTTAAAGTAATTTTTGTGACTGAAACGGGTCAAAATTGAAGCTTTTGAGTAAGCAAAACTCTGTAAAAATGGCAATTTTGGTCACTGTGAGGGTTTAAAAAGTGGTTATTCAACATGAGGCATGATCCAATTGACATTTTGAATCATTTTTGGTACAGTCCAAAAAATCGATTTTCGGATGAAAAACGATGACTCCGGACATGTCGAACGTTCCCAAAATGGTCTATAATGATGAAATTTTAACATTTAATCTTTTGACTCTAAATGACTGTTGGATGTGAATTATGACTTTTTCAACTAAAATAAGTGTATTTAAAGTCATTTCTGTGACTGAAACGGGTCAAAATTGAAGCTTTTGAGTAAGCAAAACTCTGTAAAAATGGCCATTTTGGTCACTGTGAGGGTTTAAAAAGTGGTTATTCAACATGAGGCACGATCCAATTGACATTTTGAATCATTTTTGGTACAGTCCAAAAAATCGATTTTTGGATGAAAAACGATGACTCCGGACATGTCGAACGTTCCCAAAATGGTCTATAATGATGAAATTTTAACATTTAATCTTTTGACTCTAAATGACTGTTGGATGTGAATTATGACTTTTTCAACTAAAATAAGTGTGTTTAAAGTCATTTCTGTGCCTGAAACGGGTCAAATTGAAGCTTTTGAGTAAGCAAAACTCTGTAAAAATGGCAATTTTGGTCACTGTGAGGGTTTAAAAAGTGGTTATTCAACATGAGGCATGATCCAATTGACATTTTGAATCATTTTTGGTACAGTCTAAAAAATCGATTTTCGGATGAAAAACGATGACTCCGGACATGTCGAACGGTCCCAAAATGGTCTATAATGATGAAATTTTAACATTTAATCTTTTGACTCTAAATGACTGTTGGATGTGAATTATGACTTTTTCAACTAAAATAAGTGTGTTTAAAGTCATTTCTGTGCCTGAAACGGGTCAAAATTGAAGCTTTTGAGTAAGCAAAACTCTGTAAAAATGGCAATTTTGGTCACTGTGAGGGTTTAAAAAGTGGTTATTCAACATGAGGCATGATCCAATTGACATTTTGAATCTTTTTTGGTACAGTCCAAAAAATCAATTTTCGGATGAAAAACGATGACTCCGGACATGTCGAACGTTCCCAAAATGGTCTATTAATGATGAAATTTTAACATTTAATCTTTTGACTCTAAATGACTGTTGGATGTGAATTATGACTTTTTCAACTAAAATAAGTGTGTTTAAAGTCATTTCGGTGCCTGAAACGGGTCAAAATTGAAGCTTTTGAGTAATCAAAACTCTGTAAAAATGGCAATTTTGGTCACTGTGAGGGTTTAAAAAGTGGTTATTCAACATGAGGCACGATCCAATTGACATTTTGAATCATTTTTGGTACAGTCCAAAAAATAAATTTTCGGATGAAAAACGATGACTCCGGACATGTCGAACGTTCCCAAAATGGTCTATAATGATGAAATTTTAACATTTAATCTTTTGACTCTAAATGACTGTTGGATATGCATTATGACTTTTTCAACTAAAATAAGTGTGTTTAAAGTCATTTCTGTGCCTGAAACGGGTCAAAATTGAAGCTTTTGAGTAAGCAAAACTCTGTAAAAATGGCAATTTTGGTCACTGTGAGGGTTTAAAAAGTGGTTATTCAACATGAGGCATGATCCAATTGACATTTTGAATCATTTTTGGTACAGTCTAAAAAATCGATTTTCGGATGAAAAACGATGACTCCGGACATGTCGAACGGTCCCAAAATGGTCTATAATGATGAAATTTTAACATTTAATCTTTTGACTCTAAATGACTGTTGGATGTGAATTATGACTTTTCCAACTAAAATAAGTGTGTTTAAAGTCATTTCTGTGCCTGAAACGGGTTAAAATTGAAGCTTTTGAGTAAGCAAAACTCTGTAAAAATGGCAATTTTGGTCACTGTGAGGGTTTAAAAAGTGGTTATTCAACGTGAGGCACGATCCAATTGACATTTTGAATCATTTTTGGTAAAGTCCAAAAAATCGATTTTCGGATAAAAAACGATGACTCCGGACATGTCGAACGTTCCTAAAATGGTCTATAATGATGAAATTTTAACATTTAATCTTTTGACTCTAAATGACTGTTGGATGTGAATTATGACTTTTTCAACTAAAATAAGTGTGTTTAAAGTCATTTCTGTGACTGAAACAGGTCAAAATTGAAGCTTTTGAGTAAGCAAAACTCTGTAAAAATGGCAATTTTGGTCACTGTGAGGGTTTAAAAAGTGGTTATTCAACATGAGGCATGATCCAATTGACATTTTGAATCATTTTTGGTACAGTCCAAAAAATCGATTTTCGGATGAAAAACGATGACTCCGGACATGTCGAACGTTCCCAAAATGGTCTATAATGATGAAATTTTAACATTTAATCTTTTGACTCTAAATGACTGTTGGATGTGAATTATGACTTTTTCAACTAAAATAAGTGTATTTAAAGTCATTTCTGTGACTGAAACGGGTCAAAATTGAAGCTTTTGAGTAAGCAAAACTCTGTAAAAATAGCAATTTTGGTCACTGTGAGGGTTTAAAAAGTGGTTATTCAACATGAGGCATGATCCAATTGACATTTTGAATCATTTTTGGTACAGTCCAAAAAATCAATTTTCGGATGAAAAACGATGACTCCGGACATGTCGAACGTTCCCAAAATGGTCTATAATGATGAAATTTTAACATTTAATCTTTTGACTCTAAATGACTGTTGGATGTGAATTATGACTTTTTCAACTAAAATAAGTGTGTTTAAAGTAATTTTTGTGACTGAAACGGGTCAAAATTGAAGCTTTTGAGTAAGCAAAACTCTGTAAAAATGGCCATTTTGGTCACTGTGAGGGTTTAAAAAGTGGTTATTCAACGTGAGGCACGATCCAATTGACATTTTGAATCATTTTTGGTACAGTCCAAAAAATCGATTTTCGGATAAAAAACGATGACTCCGGACATGTCGAACGTTCCTAAAATGGTCTATAATGATGAAATTTTAACATTTAATCTTTTGACTCTAATTGACTGTTGGATGTGAATTATGACTTTTTCAACTAAAATAAGTGTATTTAAAGTCATTTCTGTGACTGAAACGGGTCAAAATTGAAGCTTTTGAGTAAGCAAAACTCTGTAAAAATGGCCATTTTGGTCACTGTGAGGGTTTAAAAAGTGGTTATTCAACATGAGGCACGATCCAATTGACATTTTGAATCATTTTTGGTACAGTCCAAAAAATCAATTTTCGGATGAAAAACGATGACTCCGGACATGTCGAACGTTCCCAAAATGGTCTATAATGATGAAATTTTAACATTTAATCTTTTGACTCTAAATGACTGTTGGATGTGAATTATGACTTTTTCAACTAAAATAAGTGTGTTTAAAGTCATTTCTGTGCCTGAAACGGGTCAAATTGAAGCTTTTGAGTAAGCAAAACTCTGTAAAAATGGCAATTTTGGTCACTGTGAGGGTTTAAAAAGTGGTTATTCAACATGAGGCACGATCCAATTGACATTTTGAATCATTTTTGGTACAGTCCAAAAAATAAATTTTCGGATGAAAAACGATGACTCCGGACATGTCGAACGTTCCCAAAATGGTCTATAATGATGAAATTTTAACATTTAATCTTTTGACTCTAAATGACTGTTGGATATGCATTATGACTTTTTCAACTAAAATAAGTGTGTTTAAAGTCATTTCTGTGCCTGAAACGGGTCAAAATTGAAGCTTTTGAGTAAGCAAAACTCTGTAAAAATGGCAATTTTGGTCACTGTGAGGGTTTAAAAAGTGGTTATTCAACATGAGGCACGATCCAATTGACATTTTGAATCATTTTTGGTACAGTCTAAAAAATCGATTTTCGGATGAAAAACGATGACTCCGGACATGTCGAACGGTCCCAAAATGGTCTATAATGATGAAATTTTAACATTTAATCTTTTGACTCTAAAAGACTGTTGGATGTGAATTATGACTTTTTCAACTAAAATAAGTGTGTTTAAAGTCATTTCTGTGCCTGAAACGGGTTAAAATTGAAGCTTTTGAGTAAGCAAAACTCTGTAAAAATGGCAATTTTGGTCACTGTGAGGGTTTAAAAAGTGGTTATTCAACATGAGGCATGATCCAATTGACATTTTGAATCATTTTTGGTACAGTCCAAAAAATCAATTTTCGGATGAAAAACGATGACTCCGGACATGTCGAACGTTCCCAAAATGGTCTATAATGATGAAATTTTAACATTTAATCTTTTGACTCTAAATGACTGTTGGATGTGAATTATGACTTTTTCAACTAAAATAAGTGTGTTTAAAGTAATTTTTGTGACTGAAACGGGTCAAAATTGAAGCTTTTGAGTAATCAAAACTCTGTAAAAATGGCAATTTTGGTCACTGTGAGGGTTTAAAAAGTGGTTATTCAACATGAGGCATGATACAATTGACATTTTGAATCATTTTTGGTACAGTCCAAAAAATCGATTTTCGGATGAAAAACGATGACTCCGGACATGTCGAACGTTCCCAAAATGGTCTATAATGATGAAATTTTAACATTTAATCTTTTGACTCTAAATGACTGTTGGATGTGAATTATGACTATTTCAACTAAAATAAGTGTGTTTAAAGTCATTTCTGTGCCTGAAACGGGTCAAAATTGAAGCTTTTGAGTAAGCAAAACTCTGTAAAAATGGCAATTTTGGTCACTGTGAGGGTTTAAAAAGTGGTTATTCAACATGAGGCACGATCCAATTGACATTTTGAATCATTTTTGGTACAGTCCAAAAAATAAATTTTCGGATGAAAAACGATGACTCCGGACATGTCGAACTTTCCCAAAATGGTCTATAATGATGAAATTTTAACATTTAATCTTTTGACTCTAAATGACTGTTGGATATGCATTATGACTTTTTCAACTAAAATAAGTGTGTTTAAAGTCATTTCTGTGCCTGAAACGGGTCAAAATTGAAGCTTTTGAGTAAGCAAAACTCTGTAAAAATGGCCATTTTGGTCACTGTGAGGGTTTAAAAAGTGGTTATTCAATGTGAGGCACGATCCAATTTACATTTTGAATCATTTTTGGTACAGTCCAAAAAATCGATTTTCGGATAAAAAACGATGACTCCGGACATGTTGAACGTTCCTAAAATGGTCTATAATGATGAAATTTTAACATTTAATCTTTTGACTCTAAATGACTGTTGGATGTGAATTATGACTTTTTCAACTAAAATAAGTGTGTTTAAAGTCATTTCTGTGACTGAAACAGGTCAAAATTGAAGCTTTTGAGTAAGCAAAACTCTGTAAAAATGGCAATTTTGGTCACTGTGAGGGTTTAAAAAGTGGTTATTCAACATGAGGCATGATCCAATTGACATTTTGAATCATTTTTGGTACAGTCCAAAAAATCGATTTTCGGATGAAAAACGATGACTCCGGACATGTCGAACGTTCCCAAAATGGTCTATAATGATGAAATTTTAACATTTAATCTTTTGACTCTAAATGACTGTTGGATGTGAATTATGACTTTTTCAACTAAAATAAGTGTGTTTAAAGTAATTTTTGTGACTGAAACGGGTCAAAATTGAAACTTTTGAGTAATCAAAACTCTGTAAAAATGGCAATTTTGGTCACTGTGAGGGTTTAAAAAGTGGTTATTCAACATGAGGCATGATCCAATTGACATTTTGAATCATTTTTGGTACAGTCCAAAAAATCGATTTTCGGATGAAAAACGATGACTCCGGACATGTCGAACGTTCCCAAAATGGTCTATAATGATGAAATTTTAACATTTAATCTTTTGACTCTAAATGACTGTTGGATGTGAATTATGACTTTTTCAACTAAAATAAGTGTGTTTAAATTCATTTCTGTGACTGAAACGGGTCAAAATTGAAGCTTTTGCGTAAGCAAAACTCTGTAAAAATGGCCATTTTGGTCACTGTGAGGGTTTAAAAAGTGGTTATTCAACATGAGGCACGATCCAATTGACATTTTGAATCATTTTTGGTACAGTCCAAAAAATCAATTTTCGGATGAAAAACGATGACTCCGGACATGTCGAACGTTCCCTAAATGGTCTATAATGATGAAATTTTAACATTTAATCTTTTGACTCTAAATGACTGTTGGATGTGAATTATGACTTTTTCAACTAAAATAAGTGTGTTTAAAGTCATTTCGGTGCCTGAAACGGGTCAAAATTGAAGCTTTTGAGTAAGCAAAACTCTGTAAAAATGGCAATTTTGGTCACTGTGAGGGTTTAAAAAGTGGTTATTCAACATGAGGCACGATCCAATTGACATTTTGAATCATTTTTGGTACAGTCCAAAAAATAAATTTTCGGATGAAAAACGATGACTCCGGACATGTCGAACGTTCCCAAAATGGTCTATAATGATGAAATTTTAACATTTAATCTTTTGACTCTAAATGACTGTTGGATATGCATTATGACTTTTTCAACTAAAATAAGTGTGTTTAAAGTCATTTCTGTGCCTGAAACGGGTCAAAATTGAAGCTTTTGAGTAAGCAAAACTCTGTAAAAATGGCAATTTTGGTCACTGTGAGGGTTTAAAAAGTGGTTATTCAACATGAGGCATGATCCAATTGACATTTTGAATCATTTTTGGTACAGTCTAAAAAATCGATTTTCGGATGAAAAACGATGACTCCGGACATGTCGAACGGTCCCAAAATGGTCTATAATGATGAAATTTTAACATTTAATCTTTTGACTCTAAATGACTGTTGGATGTGAATTATGACTTTTTCAACTAAAATAAGTGTGTTTAAAGTCATTTCTGTGCCTGAAACGGGTTAAAATTGAAGCTTTTGAGTAAGCAAAACTCTGTAAAAATGGCAATTTTGGTCACTGTGAGGGTTTAAAAAGTGGTTATTCAACGTGAGGCACGATCCAATTGACATTTTGAATCATTTTTGGTAAAGTCCAAAAAATCGATTTTCGGATAAAAAACGATGACTCCGGACATGTCGAACGTTCCTAAAATGGTCTATAATGATGAAATTTTAACATTTAATCTTTTGACTCTAAATGACTGTTGGATGTGAATTATGACTTTTTCAACTAAAATAAGTGTGTTTAAAGTCATTTCTGTGACTGAAACAGGTCAAAATTGAAGCTTTTGAGTAAGCAAAACTCTGTAAAAATGGCAATTTTGGTCACTGTGAGGGTTTAAAAAGTGGTTATTCAACATGAGGCATGATCCAATTGACATTTTGAATCATTTTTGGTACAGTCCAAAAAATCGATTTTCGGATGAAAAACGATGACTCCGGACATGTCGAACGTTCCCAAAATGGTCTATAATGATGAAATTTTAACATTTAATCTTTTGACTCTAAATGACTGTTGGATGTGAATTATGACTTTTTCAACTAAAATAAGTGTATTTAAAGTCATTTCTGTGACTGAAACGGGTCAAAATTGAAGCTTTTGAGTAAGCAAAACTCTGTAAAAATAGCAATTTTGGTCACTGTGAGGGTTTAAAAAGTGGTTATTCAACATGAGGCATGATCCAATTGACATTTTGAATCATTTTTGGTACAGTCCAAAAAATCAATTTTCGGATGAAAAACGATGACTCCGGACATGTCGAACGTTCCCAAAATGGTCTATAATGATGAAATTTTAACATTTAATCTTTTGACTCTAAATGACTGTTGGATGTGAATTATGACTTTTTCAACTAAAATAAGTGTGTTTAAAGTAATTTTTGTGACTGAAACGGGTCAAAATTGAAGCTTTTGAGTAAGCAAAACTCTGTAAAAATGGCCATTTTGGTCACTGTGAGGGTTTAAAAAGTGGTTATTCAACGTGAGGCACGATCCAATTGACATTTTGAATCATTTTTGGTACAGTCCAAAAAATCGATTTTCGGATAAAAAACGATGACTCCGGACATGTCGAACGTTCCTAAAATGGTCTATAATGATGAAATTTTAACATTTAATCTTTTGACTCTAAATGACTGTTGGATGTGAATTATGACTTTTTCAACTAAAATAAGTGTGTTTAAAGTCATTTCTGTGACTGAAACAGGTCAAAATTGAAGCTTTTGAGTAAGCAAAACTCTGTAAAAATGGCAATTTTGGTCACTGTGAGGGTTTAAAAAGTGGTTATTCAACATGAGGCATGATCCAATTGACATTTTGAATCATTTTTGGTACAGTCCAAAAAATAAATTTTCGGATGAAAAACGATGACTCCGGACATGTCGAACGTTCCCAAAATGGTCTATAATGATGAAATTTTAACATTTAATCTTTTGACTCTAAATGACTGTTGGATATGCATTATGACTTTTTCAACTAAAATAAGTGTGTTTAAAGTCATTTCTGTGCCTGAAACGGGTCAAAATTGAAGCTTTTGAGTAAGCAAAACTCTGTAAAAATGGCAATTTTGGTCACTGTGAGGGTTTAAAAAGTGGTTATTCAACATGAGGCATGATCCAATTGACATTTTGAATCATTTTTGGTACAGTCTAAAAAATCGATTTTCGGATGAAAAACGATGACTCCGGACATGTCGAACGGTCCCAAAATGGTCTATAATGATGAAATTTTAACATTTAATCTTTTGACTCTAAATGACTGTTGGATGTGAATTATGACTTTTCCAACTAAAATAAGTGTGTTTAAAGTCATTTCTGTGCCTGAAACGGGTTAAAATTGAAGCTTTTGAGTAAGCAAAACTCTGTAAAAATGGCAATTTTGGTCACTGTGAGGGTTTAAAAAGTGGTTATTCAACGTGAGGCACGATCCAATTGACATTTTGAATCATTTTTGGTAAAGTCCAAAAAATCGATTTTCGGATAAAAAACGATGACTCCGGACATGTCGAACGTTCCTAAAATGGTCTATAATGATGAAATTTTAACATTTAATCTTTTGACTCTAAATGACTGTTGGATGTGAATTATGACTTTTTCAACTAAAATAAGTGTGTTTAAAGTCATTTCTGTGACTGAAACAGGTCAAAATTGAAGCTTTTGAGTAAGCAAAACTCTGTAAAAATGGCAATTTTGGTCACTGTGAGGGTTTAAAAAGTGGTTATTCAACATGAGGCATGATCCAATTGACATTTTGAATCATTTTTGGTACAGTCCAAAAAATCGATTTTCGGATGAAAAACGATGACTCCGGACATGTCGAACGTTCCCAAAATGGTCTATAATGATGAAATTTTAACATTTAATCTTTTGACTCTAAATGACTGTTGGATGTGAATTATGACTTTTTCAACTAAAATAAGTGTATTTAAAGTCATTTCTGTGACTGAAACGGGTCAAAATTGAAGCTTTTGAGTAAGCAAAACTCTGTAAAAATAGCAATTTTGGTCACTGTGAGGGTTTAAAAAGTGGTTATTCAACATGAGGCATGATCCAATTGACATTTTGAATCATTTTTGGTACAGTCCAAAAAATCAATTTTCGGATGAAAAACGATGACTCCGGACATGTCGAACGTTCCCAAAATGGTCTATAATGATGAAATTTTAACATTTAATCTTTTGACTCTAAATGACTGTTGGATGTGAATTATGACTTTTTCAACTAAAATAAGTGTGTTTAAAGTAATTTTTGTGACTGAAACGGGTCAAAATTGAAGCTTTTGAGTAAGCAAAACTCTGTAAAAATGGCCATTTTGGTCACTGTGAGGGTTTAAAAAGTGGTTATTCAACGTGAGGCACGATCCAATTGACATTTTGAATCATTTTTGGTACAGTCCAAAAAATCGATTTTCGGATAAAAAACGATGACTCCGGACATGTCGAACGTTCCTAAAATGGTCTATAATGATGAAATTTTAACATTTAATCTTTTGACTCTAATTGACTGTTGGATGTGAATTATGACTTTTTCAACTAAAATAAGTGTATTTAAAGTCATTTCTGTGACTGAAACGGGTCAAAATTGAAGCTTTTGAGTAAGCAAAACTCTGTAAAAATGGCCATTTTGGTCACTGTGAGGGTTTAAAAAGTGGTTATTCAACATGAGGCACGATCCAATTGACATTTTGAATCATTTTTGGTACAGTCCAAAAAATCAATTTTCGGATGAAAAACGATGACTCCGGACATGTCGAACGTTCCCAAAATGGTCTATAATGATGAAATTTTAACATTTAATCTTTTGACTCTAAATGACTGTTGGATGTGAATTATGACTTTTTCAACTAAAATAAGTGTGTTTAAAGTCATTTCTGTGCCTGAAACGGGTCAAATTGAAGCTTTTGAGTAAGCAAAACTCTGTAAAAATGGCAATTTTGGTCACTGTGAGGGTTTAAAAAGTGGTTATTCAACATGAGGCACGATCCAATTGACATTTTGAATCATTTTTGGTACAGTCCAAAAAATAAATTTTCGGATGAAAAACGATGACTCCGGACATGTCGAACGTTCCCAAAATGGTCTATAATGATGAAATTTTAACATTTAATCTTTTGACTCTAAATGACTGTTGGATATGCATTATGACTTTTTCAACTAAAATAAGTGTGTTTAAAGTCATTTCTGTGCCTGAAACGGGTCAAAATTGAAGCTTTTGAGTAAGCAAAACTCTGTAAAAATGGCAATTTTGGTCACTGTGAGGGTTTAAAAAGTGGTTATTCAACATGAGGCACGATCCAATTGACATTTTGAATCATTTTTGGTACAGTCTAAAAAATCGATTTTCGGATGAAAAACGATGACTCCGGACATGTCGAACGGTCCCAAAATGGTCTATAATGATGAAATTTTAACATTTAATCTTTTGACTCTAAAAGACTGTTGGATGTGAATTATGACTTTTTCAACTAAAATAAGTGTGTTTAAAGTCATTTCTGTGCCTGAAACGGGTTAAAATTGAAGCTTTTGAGTAAGCAAAACTCTGTAAAAATGGCAATTTTGGTCACTGTGAGGGTTTAAAAAGTGGTTATTCAACATGAGGCATGATCCAATTGACATTTTGAATCATTTTTGGTACAGTCCAAAAAATCAATTTTCGGATGAAAAACGATGACTCCGGACATGTCGAACGTTCCCAAAATGGTCTATAATGATGAAATTTTAACATTTAATCTTTTGACTCTAAATGACTGTTGGATGTGAATTATGACTTTTTCAACTAAAATAAGTGTGTTTAAAGTAATTTTTGTGACTGAAACGGGTCAAAATTGAAGCTTTTGAGTAATCAAAACTCTGTAAAAATGGCAATTTTGGTCACTGTGAGGGTTTAAAAAGTGGTTATTCAACATGAGGCATGATACAATTGACATTTTGAATCATTTTTGGTACAGTCCAAAAAATCGATTTTCGGATGAAAAACGATGACTCCGGACATGTCGAACGTTCCCAAAATGGTCTATAATGATGAAATTTTAACATTTAATCTTTTGACTCTAAATGACTGTTGGATGTGAATTATGACTATTTCAACTAAAATAAGTGTGTTTAAAGTCATTTCTGTGCCTGAAACGGGTCAAAATTGAAGCTTTTGAGTAAGCAAAACTCTGTAAAAATGGCAATTTTGGTCACTGTGAGGGTTTAAAAAGTGGTTATTCAACATGAGGCACGATCCAATTGACATTTTGAATCATTTTTGGTACAGTCCAAAAAATAAATTTTCGGATGAAAAACGATGACTCCGGACATGTCGAACTTTCCCAAAATGGTCTATAATGATGAAATTTTAACATTTAATCTTTTGACTCTAAATGACTGTTGGATATGCATTATGACTTTTTCAACTAAAATAAGTGTGTTTAAAGTCATTTCTGTGCCTGAAACGGGTCAAAATTGAAGCTTTTGAGTAAGCAAAACTCTGTAAAAATGGCCATTTTGGTCACTGTGAGGGTTTAAAAAGTGGTTATTCAATGTGAGGCACGATCCAATTTACATTTTGAATCATTTTTGGTACAGTCCAAAAAATCGATTTTCGGATAAAAAACGATGACTCCGGACATGTTGAACGTTCCTAAAATGGTCTATAATGATGAAATTTTAACATTTAATCTTTTGACTCTAAATGACTGTTGGATGTGAATTATGACTTTTTCAACTAAAATAAGTGTGTTTAAAGTCATTTCTGTGACTGAAACAGGTCAAAATTGAAGCTTTTGAGTAAGCAAAACTCTGTAAAAATGGCAATTTTGGTCACTGTGAGGGTTTAAAAAGTGGTTATTCAACATGAGGCATGATCCAATTGACATTTTGAATCATTTTTGGTACAGTCCAAAAAATCGATTTTCGGATGAAAAACGATGACTCCGGACATGTCGAACGTTCCCAAAATGGTCTATAATGATGAAATTTTAACATTTAATCTTTTGACTCTAAATGACTGTTGGATGTGAATTATGACTTTTTCAACTAAAATAAGTGTGTTTAAAGTAATTTTTGTGACTGAAACGGGTCAAAATTGAAACTTTTGAGTAATCAAAACTCTGTAAAAATGGCAATTTTGGTCACTGTGAGGGTTTAAAAAGTGGTTATTCAACATGAGGCATGATCCAATTGACATTTTGAATCATTTTTGGTACAGTCCAAAAAATCGATTTTCGGATGAAAAACGATGACTCCGGACATGTCGAACGTTCCCAAAATGGTCTATAATGATGAAATTTTAACATTTAATCTTTTGACTCTAAATGACTGTTGGATGTGAATTATGACTTTTTCAACTAAAATAAGTGTGTTTAAATTCATTTCTGTGACTGAAACGGGTCAAAATTGAAGCTTTTGCGTAAGCAAAACTCTGTAAAAATGGCCATTTTGGTCACTGTGAGGGTTTAAAAAGTGGTTATTCAACATGAGGCACGATCCAATTGACATTTTGAATCATTTTTGGTACAGTCCAAAAAATCAATTTTCGGATGAAAAACGATGACTCCGGACATGTCGAACGTTCCCTAAATGGTCTATAATGATGAAATTTTAACATTTAATCTTTTGACTCTAAATGACTGTTGGATGTGAATTATGACTTTTTCAACTAAAATAAGTGTGTTTAAAGTCATTTCGGTGCCTGAAACGGGTCAAAATTGAAGCTTTTGAGTAAGCAAAACTCTGTAAAAATGGCAATTTTGGTCACTGTGAGGGTTTAAAAAGTGGTTATTCAACATGAGGCACGATCCAATTGACATTTTGAATCATTTTTGGTACAGTCCAAAAAATAAATTTTCGGATGAAAAACGATGACTCCGGACATGTCGAACGTTCCCAAAATGGTCTATAATGATGAAATTTTAACATTTAATCTTTTGACTCTAAATGACTGTTGGATATGCATTATGACTTTTTCAACTAAAATAAGTGTGTTTAAAGTCATTTCTGTGCCTGAAACGGGTCAAAATTGAAGCTTTTGAGTAAGCAAAACTCTGTAAAAATGGCAATTTTGGTCACTGTGAGGGTTTAAAAAGTGGTTATTCAACATGAGGCATGATCCAATTGACATTTTGAATCATTTTTGGTACAGTCTAAAAAATCGATTTTCGGATGAAAAACGATGACTCCGGACATGTCGAACGGTCCCAAAATGGTCTATAATGATGAAATTTTAACATTTAATCTTTTGACTCTAAATGACTGTTGGATGTGAATTATGACTTTTTCAACTAAAATAAGTGTGTTTAAAGTCATTTCTGTGCCTGAAACGGGTTAAAATTGAAGCTTTTGAGTAAGCAAAACTCTGTAAAAATGGCAATTTTGGTCACTGTGAGGGTTTAAAAAGTGGTTATTCAACGTGAGGCACGATCCAATTGACATTTTGAATCATTTTTGGTAAAGTCCAAAAAATCGATTTTCGGATAAAAAACGATGACTCCGGACATGTCGAACGTTCCTAAAATGGTCTATAATGATGAAATTTTAACATTTAATCTTTTGACTCTAAATGACTGTTGGATGTGAATTATGACTTTTTCAACTAAAATAAGTGTGTTTAAAGTCATTTCTGTGACTGAAACAGGTCAAAATTGAAGCTTTTGAGTAAGCAAAACTCTGTAAAAATGGCAATTTTGGTCACTGTGAGGGTTTAAAAAGTGGTTATTCAACATGAGGCATGATCCAATTGACATTTTGAATCATTTTTGGTACAGTCCAAAAAATCGATTTTCGGATGAAAAACGATGACTCCGGACATGTCGAACGTTCCCAAAATGGTCTATAATGATGAAATTTTAACATTTAATCTTTTGACTCTAAATGACTGTTGGATGTGAATTATGACTTTTTCAACTAAAATAAGTGTATTTAAAGTCATTTCTGTGACTGAAACGGGTCAAAATTGAAGCTTTTGAGTAAGCAAAACTCTGTAAAAATAGCAATTTTGGTCACTGTGAGGGTTTAAAAAGTGGTTATTCAACATGAGGCATGATCCAATTGACATTTTGAATCATTTTTGGTACAGTCCAAAAAATCAATTTTCGGATGAAAAACGATGACTCCGGACATGTCGA
This sequence comes from Lissotriton vulgaris, assembly GCF_964263255.1. Lineage (NCBI taxonomy): Eukaryota > Metazoa > Chordata > Amphibia > Caudata > Salamandridae > Lissotriton > Lissotriton vulgaris. The sequence goes on from NW_028255352.1 coordinate 58,870, forward strand.
ACGTTCCCAAAATGGTCTATAATGATGAAATTTTAACATTTAATCTTTTGACTCTAAATGACTGTTGGATGTGAATTATGACTTTTTCAACTAAAATAAGTGTGTTTAAAGTAATTTTTGTGACTGAAACGGGTCAAAATTGAAGCTTTTGAGTAAGCAAAACTCTGTAAAAATGGCCATTTTGGTCACTGTGAGGGTTTAAAAAGTGGTTATTCAACGTGAGGCACGATCCAATTGACATTTTGAATCATTTTTGGTACAGTCCAAAAAATCGATTTTCGGATAAAAAACGATGACTCCGGACATGTCGAACGTTCCTAAAATGGTCTATAATGATGAAATTTTAACATTTAATCTTTTGACTCTAAATGACTGTTGGATGTGAATTATGACTTTTTCAACTAAAATAAGTGTGTTTAAAGTCATTTCTGTGACTGAAACAGGTCAAAATTGAAGCTTTTGAGTAAGCAAAACTCTGTAAAAATGGCAATTTTGGTCACTGTGAGGGTTTAAAAAGTGGTTATTCAACATGAGGCATGATCCAATTGACATTTTGAATCATTTTTGGTACAGTCCAAAAAATCGATTTTCGGATGAAAAACGATGACTCCGGACATGTCGAACGTTCCCAAAACGGTCTATAATGATGAAATTTTAACATTTAATCTTTTGACTCTAAATGACTGTTGGATGTGAATTATGACTTTTTCAACTAAAATAAGTGTATTTAAAGTCATTTCTGTGACTGAAACGGGTCAAAATTGAAGCTTTTGAGTAAGCAAAACTCTGTAAAAATGGCCATTTTGGTCACTGTGAGGGTTTAAAAAGTGGTTATTCAACATGAGGCACGATCCAATTGACATTTTGAATCATTTTTGGTACAGTCCAAAAAATCAATTTTCGGATGAAAAACGATGACTCCGGACATGTCGAACGTTCCCAAAATGGTCTATAATGATGAAATTTTAACATTTAATCTTTTGACTCTAAATGACTGTTGGATGTGAATTATGACTTTTTCAACTAAAATAAGTGTGTTTAAAGTCATTTCTGTGCCTGAAACGGGTCAAATTGAAGCTTTTGAGTAAGCAAAACTCTGTAAAAATGGCAATTTTGGTCACTGTGAGGGTTTAAAAAGTGGTTATTCAACATGAGGCACGATCCAATTGACATTTTGAATCATTTTTGGTACAGTCCAAAAAATAAATTTTCGGATGAAAAACGATGACTCCGGACATGTCGAACGTTCCCAAAATGGTCTATAATGATGAAATTTTAACATTTAATCTTTTGACTCTAAATGACTGTTGGATATGCATTATGACTTTTTCAACTAAAATAAGTGTGTTTAAAGTCATTTCTGTGCCTGAAACGGGTCAAAATTGAAGCTTTTGAGTAAGCAAAACTCTGTAAAAATGGCAATTTTGGTCACTGTGAGGGTTTAAAAAGTGGTTATTCAACATGAGGCACGATCCAATTGACATTTTGAATCATTTTTGGTACAGTCTAAAAAATCGATTTTCGGATGAAAAACGATGACTCCGGACATGTCGAACGGTCCCAAAATGGTCTATAATGATGAAATTTTAACATTTAATCTTTTGACTCTAAAAGACTGTTGGATGTGAATTATGACTTTTTCAACTAAAATAAGTGTGTTTAAAGTCATTTCTGTGCCTGAAACGGGTTAAAATTGAAGCTTTTGAGTAAGCAAAACTCTGTAAAAATGGCAATTTTGGTCACTGTGAGGGTTTAAAAAGTGGTTATTCAACATGAGGCATGATCCAATTGACATTTTGAGTCATTTTTGGTACAGTCCAAAAAATCGATTTTTGGATGAAAAACGATGACTCCGGACATGTCGAACGTTCCCAAAATGGTCTATAATGATGAAATTTTAACATTTAATCTTTTGACTCTAAATGACTGTTGGATGTGAATTATGACTTTTTCAACTAAAATAAGTGTATTTAAAGTCATTTCTGTGACTGAAACGGGTCAAAATTGAAGCTTTTGAGTAAGCAAAACTCTGTAAAAATGGCAATTTTGGTCTCTGTGAGGGTTTAAAAAGTGGTTATTCAACATGAGGCATGATCCAATTGACATTTTGAATCATTTTTGGTACAGTCCAAAAAATCAATTTTCGGATGAAAAACGATGACTCCGGACATGTCGAACGTTCCCAAAATGGTCTATAATGATGAAATTTTAACATTTAATCTTTTGACTCTAAATGACTGTTGGATGTGAATTATGACTTTTTCAACTAAAATAAGTGTGTTTAAAGTAATTTTTGTGACTGAAACGGGTCAAAATTGAAGCTTTTGAGTAATCAAAACTCTGTAAAAATGGCAATTTTGGTCACTGTGAGGGTTTAAAAAGTGGTTATTCAACATGAGGCATGATACAATTGACATTTTGAATCATTTTTGGTACAGTCCAAAAAATAAATTTTCGGATGAAAAACGATGACTCCGGACATGTCGAACTTTCCCAAAATGGTCTATAATGATGAAATTTTAACATTTAATCTTTTGACTCTAAATGACTGTTGGATATGCATTATGACTTTTTCAACTAAAATAAGTGTGTTTAAAGTCATTTCTGTGCCTGAAACGGGTCAAAATTGAAGCTTTTGAGTAAGCAAAACTCTGTAAAAATGGCCATTTTGGTCACTGTGAGGGTTTAAAAAGTGGTTATTCAATGTGAGGCACGATCCAATTTACATTTTGAATCATTTTTGGTACAGTCCAAAAAATCGATTTTCGGATAAAAAACGATGACTCCGGACATGTTGAACGTTCCTAAAATGGTCTATAATGATGAAATTTTAACATTTAATCTTTTGACTCTAAATGACTGTTGGATGTGAATTATGACTTTTTCAACTAAAATAAGTGTGTTTAAAGTCATTTCTGTGACTGAAACAGGTCAAAATTGAAGCTTTTGAGTAAGCAAAACTCTGTAAAAATGGCAATTTTGGTCACTGTGAGGGTTTAAAAAGTGGTTATTCAACATGAGGCATGATCCAATTGACATTTTGAATCATTTTTGGTACAGTCCAAAAAATCGATTTTCGGATGAAAAACGATGACTCCGGACATGTCGAACGTTCCCAAAATGGTCTATAATGATGAAATTTTAACATTTAATCTTTTGACTCTAAATGACTGTAGGATGTGAATTATGACTTTTTCAACTAAAATAAGTGTGTTTAAATTCATTTCTGTGACTGAAACGGGTCAAAATTGAAGCTTTTGCGTAAGCAAAACTCTGTAAAAATGGCCATTTTGGTCACTGTGAGGGTTTAAAAAGTGGTTATTCAACATGAGGCACGATCCAATTGACATTTTGAATCATTTTTGGTACAGTCCAAAAAATCAATTTTCGGATGAAAAACGATGACTCCGGACATGTCGAACGTTCCCAAAATGGTCTATAATGATGAAATTTTAACATTTAATCTTTTGACTCTAAATGACTGTTGGATGTGAATTATGACTTTTTCAACTAAAATAAGTGTGTTTAAAGTCATTTCGGTGCCTGAAACGGGTCAAAATTGAAGCTTTTGAGTAAGCAAAACTCTGTAAAAATGGCAATTTTGGTCACTGTGAGGGTTTAAAAAGTGGTTATTCAACATGAGGCACGATCCAATTGACATTTTGAATCATTTTTGGTACAGTCCAAAAAATAAATTTTCGGATGAAAAACGATGACTCCGGACATGTCGAACGTTCCCAAAATGGTCTATAATGATGAAATTTTAACATTTAATCTTTTGACTCTAAATGACTGTTGGATATGCATTATGACTTTTTCAACTAAAATAAGTGTGTTTAAAGTCATTTCTGTGCCTGAAACGGGTCAAAATTGAAGCTTTTGAGTAAGCAAAACTCTGTAAAAATGGCAATTTTGGTTACTGTGAGGGTTTAAAAAGTGGTTATTCAACATGAGGCATGATCCAATTGACATTTTGAATCATTTTTGGTACAGTCTAAAAAATCGATTTTCGGATGAAAAACGATGACTCCGGACATGTCGAACGGTCCCAAAATGGTCTATAATGATGAAATTTTAACATTTAATCTTTTGACTCTAAATGACTGTTGGATGTGAATTATGACTTTTTCAACTAAAATAAGTGTGTTTAAAGTCATTTCTGTGCCTGAAACGGGTTAAAATTGAAGCTTTTGAGTAAGCAAAACTCTGTAAAAATTGCAATTTTGGTCACTGTGAGGGTTTAAAAAGTGGTTATTCAACATGAGGCATGATCCAATTGACATTTTGAGTCATTTTTGGTACAGTCCAAAAAATCGATTTTTGGATGAAAAACGATGACTCCGGACATGTCGAACGTTCCCAAAATGGTCTATAATGATGAAATTTTAACATTTAATCTTTTGACTCTAAATGACTGTTGGATGTGAATTATGACTTTTTCAACTAAAATAAGTGTGTTTAAAGTCATTTCTGTGACTGAAACAGGTCAAAATTGAAGCTTTTGAGTAAGCAAAACTCTGTAAAAATGGCAATTTTGGTCACTGTGAGGGTTTAAAAAGTGGTTATTCAACATGAGGCATGATCCAATTGACATTTTGAATCATTTTTGGTACAGTCCAAAAAATCGATTTTCGGATGAAAAACGATGACTCCGGACATGTCGAACGTTCCCAAAATGGTCTATAATGATGAAATTTTAACATTTAATCTTTTGACTCTAAATGACTGTTGGATGTGAATTATGACTTTTTCAACTAAAATAAGTGTATTTAAAGTCATTTCTGTGACTGAAACGGGTCAAAATTGAAGCTTTTGAGTAAGCAAAACTCTGTAAAAATGGCAATTTTGGTCACTGTGAGGGTTTAAAAAGTGGTTATTCAACATGAGGCATGATCCAATTGACATTTTGAATCATTTTTGGTACAGTCCAAAAAATCAATTTTCGGATGAAAAACGATGACTCCGGACATGTCGAACGTTCCCAAAATGGTCTATAATGATGAAATTTTAACATTTAATCTTTTGACTCTAAATGACTGTTGGATGTGAATTATGACTTTTTCAACTAAAATAAGTGTGTTTAAAGTAATTTTTGTGACTGAAACGGGTCAAAATTGAAGCTTTTGAGTAATCAAAACTCTGTAAAAATGGCAATTTTGGTCACTGTGAGGGTTTAAAAAGTGGTTATTCAACATGAGGCATGATCCAATTGACATTTTGAATCATTTTTGGTACAGTCCAAAAAATCGATTTTCGGATGAAAAACGATGACTCCGGACATGTCGAACGTTCCCAAAATGGTCTATAATGATGAAATTTTAACATTTAATCTTTTGACTCTAAATGACTGTTGGATGTGAATTATGACTATTTCAACTAAAATAAGTGTGTTTAAAGTCATTTCTGTGCCTGAAACGGGTCAAAATTGAAGCTTTTGAGTAAGCAAAACTCTGTAAAAATGGCAATTTTGGTCACTGTGAGGGTTTAAAAAGTGGTTATTCAACATGAGGCACGATCCAATTGACATTTTGAATCATTTTTGGTACAGTCCAAAAAATAAATTTTCGGATGAAAAACGATGACTCCGGACATGTCGAACTTTCCCAAAATGGTCTATAATGATGAAATTTTAACATTTAATCTTTTGACTCTAAATGACTGTTGGATATGCATTATGACTTTTTCAACTAAAATAAGTGTGTTTAAAGTCATTTCTGTGCCTGAAACGGGTCAAAATTGAAGCTTTTGAGTAAGCAAAACTCTGTAAAAATGGCCATTTTGGTCACTGTGAGGGTTTAAAAAGTGGTTATTCAATGTGAGGCACGATCCAATTTACATTTTGAATCATTTTTGGTACAGTCCAAAAAATCGATTTTCGGATAAAAAACGATGACTCCGGACATGTTGAACGTTCCTAAAATGGTCTATAATGATGAAATTTTAACATTTAATCTTTTGACTCTAAATGACTGTTGGATGTGAATTATGACTTTTTCAACTAAAATAAGTGTGTTTAAAGTCATTTCTGTGACTGAAACAGGTCAAAATTGAAGCTTTTGAGTAAGCAAAACTCTGTAAAAATGGCAATTTTGGTCACTGTGAGGGTTTAAAAAGTGGTTATTCAACATGAGGCATGATCCAATTGACATTTTGAATCATTTTTGGTACAGTCCAAAAAATCGATTTTCGGATGAAAAACGATGACTCCGGACATGTCGAACGTTCCCAAAATGGTCTATAATGATGAAATTTTAACATTTAATCTTTTGACTCTAAATGACTGTTGGATGTGAATTATGACTTTTTCAACTAAAATAAGTGTGTTTAAATTCATTTCTGTGACTGAAACGGGTCAAAATTGAAGCTTTTGCGTAAGCAAAACTCTGTAAAAATGGCCATTTTGGTCACTGTGAGGGTTTAAAAAGTGGTTATTCAACATGAGGCACGATCCAATTGACATTTTGAATCATTTTTGGTACAGTCCAAAAAATCAATTTTCGGATGAAAAACGATGACTCCGGACATGTCGAACGTTCCCAAAATGGTCTATAATGATGAAATTTTAACATTTAATCTTTTGACTCTAAATGACTGTTGGATGTGAATTATGACTTTTTCAACTAAAATAAGTGTGTTTAAAGTCATTTCGGTGCCTGAAACGGGTCAAAATTGAAGCTTTTGAGTAAGCAAAACTCTGTAAAAATGGCAATTTTGGTCACTGTGAGGGTTTAAAAAGTGGTTATTCAACATGAGGCACGATCCAATTGACATTTTGAATCATTTTTGGTACAGTCCAAAAAATAAATTTTCGGATGAAAAACGATGACTCCGGACATGTCGAACGTTCCCAAAATGGTCTATAATGATGAAATTTTAACATTTAATCTTTTGACTCTAAATGACTGTTGGATATGCATTATGACTTTTTCAACTAAAATAAGTGTGTTTAAAGTCATTTCTGTGCCTGAAACGGGTCAAAATTGAAGCTTTTGAGTAAGCAAAACTCTGTAAAAATGGCAATTTTGGTTACTGTGAGGGTTTAAAAAGTGGTTATTCAACATGAGGCATGATCCAATTGACATTTTGAATCATTTTTGGTACAGTCTAAAAAATCGATTTTCGGATGAAAAACGATGACTCCGGACATGTCGAACGGTCCCAAAATGGTCTATAATGATGAAATTTTAACATTTAATCTTTTGACTCTAAATGACTGTTGGATGTGAATTATGACTTTTTCAACTAAAATAAGTGTGTTTAAAGTCATTTCTGTGCCTGAAACGGGTTAAAATTGAAGCTTTTGAGTAAGCAAAACTCTGTAAAAATTGCAATTTTGGTCACTGTGAGGGTTTAAAAAGTGGTTATTCAACATGAGGCATGATCCAATTGACATTTTGAGTCATTTTTGGTACAGTCCAAAAAATCGATTTTTGGATGAAAAACGATGACTCCGGACATGTCGAACGTTCCCAAAATGGTCTATAATGATGAAATTTTAACATTTAATCTTTTGACTCTAAATGACTGTTGGATGTGAATTATGACTTTTTCAACTAAAATAAGTGTGTTTAAAGTCATTTCTGTGACTGAAACAGGTCAAAATTGAAGCTTTTGAGTAAGCAAAACTCTGTAAAAATGGCAATTTTGGTCACTGTGAGGGTTTAAAAAGTGGTTATTCAACATGAGGCATGATCCAATTGACATTTTGAATCATTTTTGGTACAGTCCAAAAAATCGATTTTCGGATGAAAAACGATGACTCCGGACATGTCGAACGTTCCCAAAATGGTCTATAATGATGAAATTTTAACATTTAATCTTTTGACTCTAAATGACTGTTGGATGTGAATTATGACTTTTTCAACTAAAATAAGTGTATTTAAAGTCATTTCTGTGACTGAAACGGGTCAAAATTGAAGCTTTTGAGTAAGCAAAACTCTGTAAAAATGGCAATTTTGGTCACTGTGAGGGTTTAAAAAGTGGTTATTCAACATGAGGCATGATCCAATTGACATTTTGAATCATTTTTGGTACAGTCCAAAAAATCAATTTTCGGATGAAAAACGATGACTCCGGACATGTCGAACGTTCCCAAAATGGTCTATAATGATGAAATTTTAACATTTAATCTTTTGACTCTAAATGACTGTTGGATGTGAATTATGACTTTTTCAACTAAAATAAGTGTGTTTAAAGTAATTTTTGTGACTGAAACGGGTCAAAATTGAAGCTTTTGAGTAATCAAAACTCTGTAAAAATGGCAATTTTGGTCACTGTGAGGGTTTAAAAAGTGGTTATTCAACATGAGGCATGATCCAATTGACATTTTGAATCATTTTTGGTACAGTCCAAAAAATCGATTTTCGGATGAAAAACGATGACTCCGGACATGTCGAACGTTCCCAAAATGGTCTATAATGATGAAATTTTAACATTTAATCTTTTGACTCTAAATGACTGTTGGATGTGAATTATGACTTTTTCAACTAAAATAAGTGTGTTTAAATTCATTTCTGTGACTGAAACGGGTCAAAATTGAAGCTTTTGCGTAAGCAAAACTCTGTAAAAATGGCCATTTTGGTCACTGTGAGGGTTTAAAAAGTGGTTATTCAACATGAGGCACGATCCAATTGACATTTTGAATCATTTTTGGTACAGTCCAAAAAATCAATTTTCGGATGAAAAACGATGACTCCGGACATGTCGAACGTTCCCAAAATGGTCTATAATGATGAAATTTTAACATTTAATCTTTTGACTCTAAATGACTGTTGGATGTGAATTATGACTTTTTCAACTAAAATAAGTGTGTTTAAAGTCATTTCGGTGCCTGAAACGGGTCAAAATTGAAGCTTTTGAGTAAGCAAAACTCTGTAAAAATGGCAATTTTGGTCACTGTGAGGGTTTAAAAAGTGGTTATTCAACATGAGGCACGATCCAATTGACATTTTGAATCATTTTTGGTACAGTCCAAAAAATAAATTTTCGGATGAAAAACGATGACTCCGGACATGTCGAACGTTCCCAAAATGGTCTATAATGATGAAATTTTAACATTTAATCTTTTGACTCTAAATGACTGTTGGATATGCATTATGACTTTTTCAACTAAAATAAGTGTGTTTAAAGTCATTTCTGTGCCTGAAACGGGTCAAAATTGAAGCTTTTGAGTAAGCAAAACTCTGTAAAAATGGGAATTTTGGTCACTGTGAGGGTTTAAAAAGTGGTTATTCAACATGAGGCATGATCCAATTGACATTTTGAATCATTTTTGGTACAGTCTAAAAAATCGATTTTCGGATGAAAAACGATGACTCCGGACATGTCGAACGGTCCCAAAATGGTCTATAATGATGAAATTTTAACATTTAATCTTTTGACTCTAAATGACTGTTGGATGTGAATTATGACTTTTTCAACTAAAATAAGTGTGTTTAAAGTCATTTCTGTGCCTGAAACGGGTTAAAATTGAAGCTTTTGAGTAAGCAAAACTCTGTAAAAATTGCAATTTTGGTCACTGTGAGGGTTTAAAAAGTGGTTATTCAACATGAGGCATGATCCAATTGACATTTTGAGTCATTTTTGGTACAGTCCAAAAAATCGATTTTTGGATGAAAAACGATGACTCCGGACATGTCGAACGTTCCCAAAATGGTCTATAATGATGAAATTTTAACATTTAGGGCCAGATGTAGGTAGGCGTTTACCGGGTGGTAACGGCCGAATTCGGCCGTTACCGATCCGGTAAGAGCAATTTGACATGTAGGTCCCTGTATTTTACAGACTCGGTAAATTTACCGATAAGTAAATTTACCGAGTATGTAAAATACCGAGTCGGTATCATTACGGATTCCGGTAAATTGGTATGTAGGTGGGACTCTTCTGAGTCCCACAAGCAGTACAAAATCGGTATTTTACCATCAAATACTACTTGATGGTAAAATACCGTTTCTGGTGTGCATGCACATGTGTGCATGCACACCTATGCCATATGACAGGCAGACCTGCCCTTAGGGCAGGTATGCCTGCCACATGGCACCCGAGCCTCTTTTGGGGGTGCCAGAGGGTGTCAAAGTGACACCCCCTGCACCCTTGTGACAGTCGGTATTTTCCGATGTGGTAAATACCGACCGGTAAATGCCCAATCAATCCTATGGGCTTCAAAGCCCATAGGAATGAATGGGCATTAACTGGTCGGTATTTCCCGCATCGGAAAATACCGACTGTTTCCGAATCGGTAATTGCACATCTGCATTTACCTACATCTCGGTACTTTTATTTTCCGACCTCTGAAATACCGAGTCGGTATGACTCGGTATTTAAGAGGTCGGAAAATAAAATTTACCTACATCTGGCCCTTAATCTTTTGACTCTAAATGACTGTTGGATGTGGATTATGACTTTTTCAACTAAAATAAGTGTGTTTAAAGTCATTTCTGTGACTGAAACGGGTCAAAATTGAAGCTTTTGAGTAAGCAAAACTCTGTAAAAATGGCAATTTTGGTCACTGTGAGGGTTTAAATAGTGGGTATTCAACATGAGGCATGATCCAATTGACATTTTGAATCATTTTTGGTACAGTCCAAAAAATCAATTTTCGGATGAAAAACGATGACTCCGGACATGTCGAACGTTCCCAAAATGGTCTATAATGATGAGATTTTAACATTTAATCTTTTGACTCTAAATGACTGTTGGATGTGAATTATGACTTTTTCAACTAAAATAAGTGTGTTTAAAGTCATTTCTGTGACTGAAACGGGTCAAAATTGAAGCTTTTGAGTAAGCAAAACTCTGTAAAAATGGCCATTTTGGTCACTGTGAGGGTTTAAAAAGTGGTTATTCAACATGAGGCACGATCCAATTGACATTTTGAATCATTTTTGGTACAGTCCAAAAAATCAATTTTCGGATGAAAAACGATGACTCCGGACATGTCGAACGTTCCCAAAATGGTCTATAATGATGAAATTTTAACATTTAATCTTTTGACTCTAAATGACTGTTGGATGTGAATTATGACTTTTTCAACTAAAATAAGTGTGTTTAAAGTCATTTCAATGCCTGAAACGGGTCAAAATTGAAGCTTTTGAGTAAGCAAAACTCTGTAAAAATGGCAATTTTGGTCACTGTGAGGGTTTAAAAAGTGGTTATTCAACATGAGGCATGATCCAATTGACATTTTGAATCATTTTTGGTACAGTCCAAAAAATCAATTTTCGGATGAAAAACGATGACTCCGGACATGTCGAACGTTCCCAAAATGGTCTATAATGATGACATTTTAACATTTAATCTTTTGACTCTAAATGACTGTTGGATGTGAATTATGACTTTTTCAACTAAAATAAGTGTGTTTAAAGTCATTTCTGTGCCTGAAACGGGTCAAAATTGAAGCTTTTGAGTAAGCAAAACTCTGTAAAAATGGCAATTTTGGTCACTGTGAGGGTTTAAAAAGTGGTTATTCAACATGAGGCATGATCCAATTGACATTTTGAATCATTTTTGGTACAGTCCAAAAAATCGATTTTCGGATGAAAAACGATGACTCCGGACATGTCGAACGTTCCCAAAATGGTCTATAATGATGAAATTTTAACATTTAATCTTTTGAGTCTAAATGACTGTTGGATGTGCATTATGACTTTTTCAACTAAAATAAGTGTGTTTAAAGTCATTTCTGTGCCTGAAACGGGTCAAAATTGAAGCTTTTGAGTAAGCAAAACTCTGTAAAAATGGCAATTTTGGTCACTGTGAGGGTTTAAAAAGTGGTTATTCAACATGAGGCATGATCCAATTGACATTTTGAATCATTTTTGGTACAGTCCAAAAAATCGATTTTCGGATGAAAAACGATGACTCCGGACATGTCGAACGTTCCCAAAATGGTCTATTAATGATGAAATTTTAACATTTAATCTTTTGACTCTAAATGACTGTTGGATGTGAATTATGACTTTTTCAACTAAAATAAGTGTGTTTAAAGTCATTTCTGTGCCTGAAACAGGTCAAAATTGAAGCTTTTGAGTAAGCAAAACTCTGTAAAAATGGCAATTTTGGTCACTGTGAGGGTTTTAAAAGTGGTTATTCAACATGAGGCATGATCCAATTGACATTTTGAGTCATTTTTGGTACAGTCCAAAAAATCGATTTTCGGATGAAAAACGATGACTCCGGACATGTCGAACGTTCCCAAAATGGTCTATAATGATGACATTTTAACATTTAATCTTTTGACTCTAAATGACTGTTGGATGTGGATTATGACTTTTTCAACTAAAATAAGTGTGTTTAAAGTCATTTCTGTGACTGAAACGGGTCAAAATTGAAGCTTTTGAGTAAGCAAAACTCTGTAAAAATGGCAATTTTGGTCACTGTGAGGGTTTAAAAAGTGGTTATTCAACATGAGGCATGATCCAATTGACATTTTGAATCATTTTTGGTACAGTCCAAAAAATCGATTTTCGGATGAAAAACGATGACTCGAGGACATGTCGAACGTTCCCAAAATGGTCTATAATGATGAAATTTTAACATTTAATCTTTTGACTCTAAATGACTGTTGGATGTGAATTATGACTTTTTCAACTAAAATAAGTGTGTTTAAAGTCATTTCTGTGACTGAAACAGGTCAAAATTGAAGCTTTTGAGTAAGCAAAACTCTGTAAAAATGGCAATTTTGGTCACTGTGAGGGTTTAAAAAGTGGTTATTCAACATGAGGCATGATCCAATTGACATTTTGAATCATTTTTGGTACAGTCCAAAAAATCGATTTTTGGATGAAAAACGATGACTCCGGACATGTCGAACGTTCCCAAAATGGTCTATAATGATGAAATTTTAACATTTAATCTTTTGACTCTAAATGACTGTTGGATGTGAATTATGACTTTTTCAACTAAAATAAGTGTGTTTAAAGTCATTTCTGTGCCTGAAACGGGTCAAAATTGAAGCTTTTGAGTAAGCAAAACTCTGTAAAAATGGCAATTTTGGTCACTGTGAGGGTTTAAAAAGTGGTTATTCAACATGAGGCACGATCCAATTGACATTTTGAATCATTTTTGGTACAGTCCAAAAAATAAATTTTCGGATGAAAAACGATGACTCCGGACATGTCGAACTTTCCCAAAATGGTCTATAATGATGAAATTTTAACATTTAATCTTTTGACTCTAAATGACTGTTGGATATGCATTATGACTTTTTCAACTAAAATAAGTGTGTTTAAAGTCATTTCTGTGCCTGAAACGGGTCAAAATTGAAGCTTTTGAGTAAGCAAAACTCTGTAAAAATGGCCATTTTGGTCACTGTGAGGGTTTAAAAAGTGGTTATTCAACGTGAGGCACGATCCAATTGACATTTTGAATCATTTTTGGTACAGTCCAAAAAATCGATTTTCGGATAAAAAACGATGACTCCGGACATGTCGAACGTTCCTAAAATGGTCTATAATGATGAAATTTTAACATTTAATCCTTTGACTCTAAATGACTGTTGGATGTGAATTATGACTTTTTCAACTAAAATAAGTGTGTTTAAAGTCATTTCTGTGACTGAAACAGGTCAAAATTGAAGCTTTTGAGTAAGCAAAACTCTGTAAAAATGGCAATTTTGGTCACTGTGAGGGTTTAAAAAGTGGTTATTCAACATGAGGCACGATCCAATTGACATTTTGAATCATTTTTGGTACAGTCCAAAAAATAAATTTTCGGATGAAAAACGATGACTCCGGACATGTCGAACGTTCCCAAAATGGTCTATAATGATGAAATTTTAACATTTAATCTTTTGACTCTAAATGACTGTTGGATATGCATTATGACTTTTTCAACTAAAATAAGTGTGTTTAAAGTCATTTCTGTGCCTGAAACGGGTCAAAATTGAAGCTTTTGAGTAAGCAAAACTCTGTAAAAATGGCAATTTTGGTTACTGTGAGGGTTTAAAAAGTGGTTATTCAACATGAGGCATGATCCAATTGACATTTTGAATCATTTTTGGTACAGTCTAAAAAATCGATTTTCGGATGAAAAACGATGACTCCGGACATGTCGAACGGTCCCAAAATGGTCTATAATGATGAAATTTTAACATTTAATCTTTTGACTCTAAATGACTGTTGGATGTGAATTATGACTTTTTCAACTAAAATAAGTGTGTTTAAAGTCATTTCTGTGCCTGAAACGGGTTAAAATTGAAGCTTTTGAGTAAGCAAAACTCTGTAAAAATTGCAATTTTGGTCACTGTGAGGGTTTAAAAAGTGGTTATTCAACATGAGGCATGATCCAATTGACATTTTGAGTCATTTTTGGTACAGTCCAAAAAATCGATTTTTGGATGAAAAACGATGACTCCGGACATGTCGAACGTTCCCAAAATGGTCTATAATGATGAAATTTTAACATTTAATCTTTTGACTCTAAATGACTGTTGGATGTGAATTATGACTTTTTCAACTAAAATAAGTGTGTTTAAAGTCATTTCTGTGACTGAAACAGGTCAAAATTGAAGCTTTTGAGTAAGCAAAACTCTGTAAAAATGGCAATTTTGGTCACTGTGAGGGTTTAAAAAGTGGTTATTCAACATGAGGCATGATCCAATTGACATTTTGAATCATTTTTGGTACAGTCCAAAAAATCGATTTTCGGATGAAAAACGATGACTCCGGACATGTCGAACGTTCCCAAAATGGTCTATAATGATGAAATTTTAACATTTAATCTTTTGACTCTAAATGACTGTTGGATGTGAATTATGACTTTTTCAACTAAAATAAGTGTATTTAAAGTCATTTCTGTGACTGAAACGGGTCAAAATTGAAGCTTTTGAGTAAGCAAAACTCTGTAAAAATGGCAATTTTGGTCACTGTGAGGGTTTAAAAAGTGGTTATTCAACATGAGGCATGATCCAATTGACATTTTGAATCATTTTTGGTACAGTCCAAAAAATCAATTTTCGGATGAAAAACGATGACTCCGGACATGTCGAACGTTCCCAAAATGGTCTATAATGATGAAATTTTAACATTTAATCTTTTGACTCTAAATGACTGTTGGATGTGAATTATGACTTTTTCAACTAAAATAAGTGTGTTTAAAGTAATTTTTGTGACTGAAACGGGTCAAAATTGAAGCTTTTGAGTAATCAAAACTCTGTAAAAATGGCAATTTTGGTCACTGTGAGGGTTTAAAAAGTGGTTATTCAACATGAGGCATGATCCAATTGACATTTTGAATCATTTTTGGTACAGTCCAAAAAATCGATTTTCGGATGAAAAACGATGACTCCGGACATGTCGAACGTTCCCAAAATGGTCTATAATGATGAAATTTTAACATTTAATCTTTTGACTCTAAATGACTGTTGGATGTGAATTATGACTTTTTCAACTAAAATAAGTGTGTTTAAATTCATTTCTGTGACTGAAACGGGTCAAAATTGAAGCTTTTGCGTAAGCAAAACTCTGTAAAAATGGCCATTTTGGTCACTGTGAGGGTTTAAAAAGTGGTTATTCAACATGAGGCACGATCCAATTGACATTTTGAATCATTTTTGGTACAGTCCAAAAAATAAATTTTCGGATGAAAAACGATGACTCCGGACATGTCGAACGTTCCCAAAATGGTCTATAATGATGAAATTTTAACATTTAATCTTTTGACTCTAAATGACTGTTGGATATGCATTATGACTTTTTCAACTAAAATAAGTGTGTTTAAAGTCATTTCTGTGCCTGAAACGGGTCAAAATTGAAGCTTTTGAGTAAGCAAAACTCTGTAAAAATGGCAATTTTGGTCACTGTGAGGGTTTAAAAAGTGGTTATTCAACATGAGGCATGATCCAATTGACATTTTGAATCATTTTTGGTACAGTCTAAAAAATCGATTTTCGGATGAAAAACGATGACTCCGGACATGTCGAACGGTCCCAAAATGGTCTATAATGATGAAATTTTAACATTTAATCTTTTGACTCTAAATGACTGTTGGATGTGAATTATGACTTTTTCAACTAAAATAAGTGTGTTTAAAGTCATTTCTGTGCCTGAAACGGGTTAAAATTGAAGCTTTTGAGTAAGCAAAACTCTGTAAAAATTGCAATTTTGGTCACTGTGAGGGTTTAAAAAGTGGTTATTCAACATGAGGCATGATCCAATTGACATTTTGAGTCATTTTTGGTACAGTCCAAAAAATCGATTTTTGGATGAAAAACGATGACTCCGGACATGTCGAACGTTCCCAAAATGGTCTATAATGATGAAATTTTAACATTTAATCTTTTGACTCTAAATGACTGTTGGATGTGGATTATGACTTTTTCAACTAAAATAAGTGTGTTTAAAGTCATTTCTGTGACTGAAACGGGTCAAAATTGAAGCTTTTGAGTAAGCAAAACTCTGTAAAAATGGCAATTTTGGTCACTGTGAGGGTTTAAAAAGTGGGTATTCAACATGAGGCATGATCCAATTGACATTTTGAATCATTTTTGGTACAGTCCAAAAAATCAATTTTCGGATGAAAAACGATGACTCCGGACATGTCGAACGTTCCCAAAATGGTCTATAATGATGAGATTTTAACATTTAATCTTTTGACTCTAAATGACTGTTGGATGTGAATTATGACTTTTTCAACTAAAATAAGTGTGTTTAAAGTCATTTCTGTGACTGAAACGGGTCAAAATTGAAGCTTTTGAGTAAGCAAAACTCTGTAAAAATGGCCATTTTGGTCACTGTGAGGGTTTAAAAAGTGGTTATTCAACATGAGGCACGATCCAATTGACATTTTGAATCATTTTTGGTACAGTCCAAAAAATCAATTTTCGGATGAAAAACGATGACTCCGGACATGTCGAACGTTCCCAAAATGGTCTATAATGATGAAATTTTAACATTTAATCTTTTGACTCTAAATGACTGTTGGATGTGAATTATGACTTTTTCAACTAAAATAAGTGTGTTTAAAGTCATTTCAATGCCTGAAACGGGTCAAAATTGAAGCTTTTGAGTAAGCAAAACTCTGTAAAAATGGCAATTTTGGTCACTGTGAGGGTTTAAAAAGTGGTTATTCAACATGAGGCATGATCCAATTGACATTTTGAATCATTTTTGGTACAGTCCAAAAAATCAATTTTCGGATGAAAAACGATGACTCCGGACATGTCGAACGTTCCCAAAATGGTCTATAATGATGACATTTTAACATTTAATCTTTTGACTCTAAATGACTGTTGGATGTGAATTATGACTTTTTCAACTAAAATAAGTGTATTTAAAGTCATTTCTGTGACTGAAACGGGTCAAAATTGAAGCTTTTGAGTAAGCAAAACTCTGTAAAAATGGCAATTTTGGTCACTGTGAGGGTTTAAAAAGTGGTTATTCAACATGAGGCATGATCCAATTGACATTTTGAATCATTTTTGGTACAGTCCAAAAAATCAATTTTCGGATGAAAAACGATGACTCCGGACATGTCGAACGTTCCCAAAATGGTCTATAATGATGAAATTTTAACATTTAATCTTTTGACTCTAAATGACTGTTGGATGTGAATTATGACTTTTTCAACTAAAATAAGTGTGTTTAAATTCATTTCTGTGACTGAAACGGGTCAAAATTGAAGCTTTTGCGTAAGCAAAACTCTGTAAAAATGGCCATTTTGGTCACTGTGAGGGTTTAAAAAGTGGTTATTCAACATGAGGCACGATCCAATTGACATTTTGAATCATTTTTGGTACAGTCCAAAAAATCAATTTTCGGATGAAAAACGATGACTCCGGACATGTCGAACGTTCCCAAAATGGTCTATAATGATGAAATTTTAACATTTAATCTTTTGACTCTAAATGACTGTTGGATGTGAATTATGACTTTTTCAACTAAAATAAGTGTGTTTAAAGTCATTTCGGTGCCTGAAACGGGTCAAAATTGAAGCTTTTGAGTAAGCAAAACTCTGTAAAAATGGCAATTTTGGTCACTGTGAGGGTTTAAAAAGTGGTTATTCAACATGAGGCACGATCCAATTGACATTTTGAATCATTTTTGGTACAGTCCAAAAAATAAATTTTCGGATGAAAAACCATGACTCCGGACATGTCGAACGTTCCCAAAATGGTCTATAATGATGAAATTTTAACATTTAATCTTTTGACTCTAAATGACTGTTGGATATGCATTATGACTTTTTCAACTAAAATAAGTGTGTTTAAAGTCATTTCTGTGCCTGAAACGGGTCAAAATTGAAGCTTTTGAGTAAGCAAAACTCTGTAAAAATGGGAATTTTGGTCACTGTGAGGGTTTAAAAAGTGGTTATTCAACATGAGGCATGATCCAATTGACATTTTGAATCATTTTTGGTACAGTCTAAAAAATCGATTTTCGGATGAAAAACGATGACTCCGGACATGTCGAACGGTCCCAAAATGGTCTATAATGATGAAATTTTAACATTTAATCTTTTGACTCTAAATGACTGTTGGATGTGAATTATGACTTTTTCAACTAAAATAAGTGTGTTTAAAGTCATTTCTGTGCCTGAAACGGGTTAAAATTGAAGCTTTTGAGTAAGCAAAACTCTGTAAAAATTGCAATTTTGGTCACTGTGAGGGTTTAAAAAGTGGTTATTCAACATGAGGCATGATCCAATTGACATTTTGAGTCATTTTTGGTACAGTCCAAAAAATCGATTTTTGGATGAAAAACGATGACTCCGGACATGTCGAACGTTCCCAAAATGGTCTATAATGATGAAATTTTAACATTTAATCTTTTGACTCTAAATGACTGTTGGATGTGGATTATGACTTTTTCAACTAAAATAAGTGTGTTTAAAGTCATTTCTGTGACTGAAACGGGTCAAAATTGAAGCTTTTGAGTAAGCAAAACTCTGTAAAAATGGCAATTTTGGTCACTGTGAGGGTTTAAAAAGTGGGTATTCAACATGAGGCATGATCCAATTGACATTTTGAATCATTTTTGGTACAGTCCAAAAAATCAATTTTCGGATGAAAAACGATGACTCCGGACATGTCGAACGTTCCCAAAATGGTCTATAATGATGAGATTTTAACATTTAATCTTTTGACTCTAAATGACTGTTGGATGTGAATTATGACTTTTTCAACTAAAATAAGTGTGTTTAAAGTCATTTCTGTGACTGAAACGGGTCAAAATTGAAGCTTTTGAGTAAGCAAAACTCTGTAAAAATGGCCATTTTGGTCACTGTGAGGGTTTAAAAAGTGGTTATTCAACATGAGGCACGATCCAATTGACATTTTGAATCATTTTTGGTACAGTCCAAAAAATCAATTTTCGGATGAAAAACGATGACTCCGGACATGTCGAACGTTCCCAAAATGGTCTATAATGATGAAATTTTAACATTTAATCTTTTGACTCTAAATGACTGTTGGATGTGAATTATGACTTTTTCAACTAAAATAAGTGTGTTTAAAGTCATTTCAATGCCTGAAACGGGTCAAAATTGAAGCTTTTGAGTAAGCAAAACTCTGTAAAAATGGCAATTTTGGTCACTGTGAGGGTTTAAAAAGTGGTTATTCAACATGAGGCATGATCCAATTGACATTTTGAATCATTTTTGGTACAGTCCAAAAAATCAATTTTCGGATGAAAAACGATGACTCCGGACATGTCGAACGTTCCCAAAATGGTCTATAATGATGACATTTTAACATTTAATCTTTTGACTCTAAATGACTGTTGGATGTGAATTATGACTTTTTCAACTAAAATAAGTGTGTTTAAAGTCATTTCTGTGCCTGAAACGGGTCAAAATTGAAGCTTTTGAGTAAGCAAAACTCTGTAAAAATGGCAATTTTGGTCACTGTGAGGGTTTAAAAAGTGGTTATTCAACATGAGGCATGATCCAATTGACATTTTGAATCATTTTTGGTACAGTCCAAAAAATCGATTTTCGGATGAAAAACAATGACTCCGGACATGTCGAACGTTCCCAAAATGGTCTATAATGATGAAATTTTAACATTTAATCTTTTGACTCTAAATGACTGTTGGATGTGCATTATGACTTTTTCAACTAAAATAAGTGTGTTTAAAGTCATTTCTGTGCCTGAAACGGGTCAAAATTGAAGCTTTTGAGTAAGCAAAACTCTGTAAAAATGGCAATTTTGGTCACTGTGAGGGTTTAAAAAGTGGTTATTCAACATGAGGCATGATCCAATTGACATTTTGAATCATTTTTGGTACAGTCCAAAAAATCGATTTTCGGATGAAAAACGATGACTCCGGACATGTCGAACGTTCCCAAAATGGTCTATTAATGATGAAATTTTAACATTTAATCTTTTGACTCTAAATGACTGTTGGATGTGAATTATGACTTTTTCAACTAAGATAAGTGTGTTTAAAGTCATTTCTGTGCCTGAAACAGGTCAAAATTGAAGCTTTTGAGTAAGCAAAACTCTGTAAAAATGGCAATTTTGGTCACTGTGAGGGTTTTAAAAGTGGTTATTCAACATGAGGCATGATCCAATTGACATTTTGAGTCATTTTTGGTACAGTCCAAAAAATCGATTTTCGGATGAAAAACGATGACTCCGGACATGTCGAACGTTCCCAAAATGGTCTATAATGATGACATTTTAACATTTAATCTTTTGACTCTAAATGACTGTTGGATGTGGATTATGACTTTTTCAACTAAAATAAGTGTGTTTAAAGTCATTTCTGTGACTGAAACGGGTCAAAATTGAAGCTTTTGAGTAAGCAAAACTCTGTAAAAATGGCAATTTTGGTCACTGTGAGGGTTTAAAAAGTGGTTATTCAACATGAGGCATGATCCAATTGACATTTTGAATCATTTTTGGTACAGTCCAAAAAATCGATTTTCGGATGAAAAACGATGACTCGAGGACATGTCGAACGTTCCCAAAATGGTCTATAATGATGAAATTTTAACATTTAATCTTTTGACTCTAAATGACTGTTGGATGTGAATTATGACTTTTTCAACTAAAATAAGTGTGTTTAAAGTCATTTCTGTGACTGAAACAGGTCAAAATTGAAGCTTTTGAGTAAGCAAAACTCTGTAAAAATGGCAATTTTGGTCACTGTGAGGGTTTAAAAAGTGGTTATTCAACATGAGGCATGATCCAATTGACATTTTGAATCATTTTTGGTACAGTCCAAAAAATCGATTTTTGGATGAAAAACGATGACTCCGGACATGTCGAACGTTCCCAAAATGGTCTATAATGATGAAATTTTAACATTTAATCTTTTGACTCTAAATGACTGTTGGATGTGAATTATGACTTTTTCAACTAAAATAAGTGTGTTTAAAGTCATTTCTGTGCCTGAAACGGGTCAAAATTGAAGCTTTTGAGTAAGCAAAACTCTGTAAAAATGGCAATTTTGGTCACTGTGAGGGTTTAAAAAGTGGTTATTCAACATGAGGCACGATCCAATTGACATTTTGAATCATTTTTGGTACAGTCCAAAAAATAAATTTTCGGATGAAAAACGATGACTCCGGACATGTCGAACTTTCCCAAAATGGTCTATAATGATGAAATTTTAACATTTAATCTTTTGACTCTAAATGACTGTTGGATATGCATTATGACTTTTTCAACTAAAATAAGTGTGTTTAAAGTCATTTCTGTGCCTGAAACGGGTCAAAATTGAAGCTTTTGAGTAAGCAAAACTCTGTAAAAATGGCCATTTTGGTCACTGTGAGGGTTTAAAAAGTGGTTATTCAACGTGAGGCACGATCCAATTGACATTTTGAATCATTTTTGGTACAGTCCAAAAAATAAATTTTCGGATGAAAAACCATGACTCCGGACATGTCGAACGTTCCCAAAATGGTCTATAATGATGAAATTTTAACATTTAATCTTTTGACTCTAAATGACTGTTGGATATGCATTATGACTTTTTCAACTAAAATAAGTGTGTTTAAAGTCATTTCTGTGCCTGAAACGGGTCAAAATTGAAGCTTTTGAGTAAGCAAAACTCTGTAAAAATGGGAATTTTGGTCACTGTGAGGGTTTAAAAAGTGGTTATTCAACATGAGGCATGATCCAATTGACATTTTGAATCATTTTTGGTACAGTCTAAAAAAATCGATTTTCGGATGAAAAACGATGACTCCGGACATGTCGAACGGTCCCAAAATGGTCTATAATGATGAAATTTTAACATTTAATCTTTTGACTCTAAATGACTGTTGGATGTGAATTATGACTTTTTCAACTAAAATAAGTGTGTTTAAAGTCATTTCTGTGCCTGAAACGGGTTAAAATTGAAGCTTTTGAGTAAGCAAAACTCTGTAAAAATGGGAATTTTGGTCACTGTGAGGGTTTAAAAAGTGGTTATTCAACATGAGGCATGATCCAATTGACATTTTGAGTCATTTTTGGTACAGTCCAAAAAATCGATTTTTGGATGAAAAACGATGACTCCGGACATGTCGAACGTTCCCAAAATGGTCTATAATGATGAAATTTTAACATTTAATCTTTTGACTCTAAATGACTGTTGGATGTGGATTATGACTTTTTCAACTAAAATAAGTGTGTTTAAAGTCATTTCTGTGACTGAAACGGGTCAAAATTGAAGCTTTTGAGTAAGCAAAACTCTGTAAAAATGGCAATTTTGGTCACTGTGAGGGTTTAAAAAGTGGGTATTCAACATGAGGCATGATCCAATTGACATTTTGAATCATTTTTGGTACAGTCCAAAAAATCAATTTTCGGATGAAAAACGATGACTCCGGACATGTCGAACGTTCCCAAAATGGTCTATAATGATGAGATTTTAACATTTAATCTTTTGACTCTAAATGACTGTTGGATGTGAATTATGACTTTTTCAACTAAAATAAGTGTGTTTAAAGTCATTTCTGTGACTGAAACGGGTCAAAATTGAAGCTTTTGAGTAAGCAAAACTCTGTAAAAATGGCAATTTTGGTCACTGTGAGGGTTTAAAAAGTGGTTATTCAACATGAGGCACGATCCAATTGACATTTTGAATCATTTTTGGTACAGTCCAAAAAATCAATTTTCGGATGAAAAACGATGACTCCGGACATGTCGAACGTTCCCAAAATGGTCTATAATGATGAAATTTTAACATTTAATCTTTTGACTCTAAATGACTGTTGGATGTGAATTATGACTTTTTCAACTAAAATAAGTGTGTTTAAAGTCATTTCAATGCCTGAAACGGGTCAAAATTGAAGCTTTTGAGTAAGCAAAACTCTGTAAAAATGGCAATTTTGGTCACTGTGAGGGTTTAAAAAGTGGTTATTCAACATGAGGCATGATCCAATTGACATTTTGAATCATTTTTGGTACAGTCCAAAAAATCAATTTTCGGATGAAAAACGATGACTCCGGACATGTCGAACGTTCCCAAAATGGTCTATAATGATGACATTTTAACATTTAATCTTTTGACTCTAAATGACTGTTGGATGTGAATTATGACTTTTTCAACTAAAATAAGTGTGTTTAAAGTCATTTCTGTGCCTGAAACGGGTCAAAATTGAAGCTTTTGAGTAAGCAAAACTCTGTAAAAATGGCAATTTTGGTCACTGTGAGGGTTTAAAAAGTGGTTATTCAACATGAGGCATGATCCAATTGACATTTTGAATCATTTTTGGTACAGTCCAAAAAATCGATTTTCGGATGAAAAACAATGACTCCGGACATGTCGAACGTTCCCAAAATGGTCTATAATGATGAAATTTTAACATTTAATCTTTTGACTCTAAATGACTGTTGGATGTGCATTATGACTTTTTCAACTAAAATAAGTGTGTTTAAAGTCATTTCTGTGCCTGAAACGGGTCAAAATTGAAGCTTTTGAGTAAGCAAAACTCTGTAAAAATGGCAATTTTGGTCACTGTGAGGGTTTAAAAAGTGGTTATTCAACATGAGGCATGATCCAATTGACATTTTGAATCATTTTTGGTACAGTCCAAAAAATCGATTTTCGGATGAAAAACGATGACTCCGGACATGTCGAACGTTCCCAAAATGGTCTATTAATGATGAAATTTTAACATTTAATCTTTTGACTCTAAATGACTGTTGGATGTGAATTATGACTTTTTCAACTAAAATAAGTGTGTTTAAAGTCATTTCTGTGCCTGAAACAGGTCAAAATTGAAGCTTTTGAGTAAGCAAAACTCTGTAAAAATGGCAATTTTGGTCACTGTGAGGGTTTTAAAAGTGGTTATTCAACATGAGGCATGATCCAATTGACATTTTGAGTCATTTTTGGTACAGTCCAAAAAATCGATTTTCGGATGAAAAACGATGACTCCGGACATGTCGAACGTTCCCAAAATGGTCTATAATGATGACATTTTAACATTTAATCTTTTGACTCTAAATGACTGTTGGATGTGGATTATGACTTTTTCAACTAAAATAAGTGTGTTTAAAGTCATTTCTGTGACTGAAACGGGTCAAAATTGAAGCTTTTGAGTAAGCAAAAAACTCTGTAAAAATGGCAATTTTGGTCACTGTGAGGGTTTAAAAAGTGGGTATTCACATGAGGCATGATCCAATTGACATTTTGAATCATTTTTGGTACAGTCCAAAAAATCAATTTTCGGATGAAAAACGATGACTCCGGACATGTCGAACGTTCCCAAAATGGTCTATAATGATGAGATTTTAACATTTAATCTTTTGACTCTAAATGACTGTTGGATGTGAATTATGACTTTTTCAACTAAAATAAGTGTGTTTAAAGTCATTTCTGTGACTGAAACGGGTCAAAATTGAAGCTTTTGAGTAAGCAAAACTCTGTAAAAATGGCCATTTTGATCACTGTGAGGGTTTAAAAAGTGGTTATTCAACATGAGGCACGATCCAATTGACATTTTGAATCATTTTTGGTACAGTCCAAAAAATCAATTTTCGGATGAAAAACGATGACTCCGGACATGTCGAACGTTCCCAAAATGGTCTATAATGATAAAATTTTAACATTTAATCTTTTGACTCTAAATGACTGTTGGATGTGAATTATGACTTTTTCAACTAAAATAAGTGTGTTTAAAGTCATTTCTGTGCCTGAAACGGGTCAAAATTGAAGCTTTTGAGTAAGCAAAACTCTGTAAAAATGGCAATTTTGGTCACTGTGAGGGTTTAAAAAGTGGTTATTCAACATGAGGCACGATCCAATTGACATTTTGAATCATTTTTGGTACAGTCCAAAAAATAAATTTTCGGATGAAAAACGATGACTCCGGACATGTCGAACTTTCCCAAAATGGTCTATAATGATGAAATGTTAACATTTAATCTTTTGACTCTAAATGACTGTTGGATATGCATTATGACTTTTTCAACTAAAATAAGTGTGTTTAAAGTCATTTCTGTGCCTGAAACGGGTCAAAATTGAAGCTTTTGAGTAAGCACAACTCTGTAAAAATGGCCATTTTGGTCACTGTGAGGGTTTAAAAAGTGGTTATTCAACGTGAGGCACGATCCAATTGACATTTTGAATCATTTTTGGTACAGTCCGAAAATCGATTTTCGGATAAAAAACGATGACTCCGGACATGTCGAACGTTCCTAAAATGGTCTATAATGATGAAATTTTAACATTTAATCTTTTGACTCTAAATGACTGTTGGATGTGAATTATGACTTTTTCAACTAAAATAAGTGTGTTTAAAGTCATTTCTGTGACTGAAACAGGTCAAAATTGAAGCTTTTGAGTAAGCAAAACTCTGTAAAAATGGCAATTTTGGTCACTGTGAGGGTTTAAAAAGTGGTTATTCAACATGAGGCATGATCCAATTGACATTTGAATCATTTTTGGTACAGTCCAAAAAATCGATTTTCGGATGAAAAACAATGACTCCGGACATGTCGAACGTTCCCAAAATGGTCTATAATGATGAAATTTTAACATTTAATCTTTTGACTCTATATGACTGTTGGATGTGAATTATGACTTTTTCAACTAAAATAAGTGTATTTAAAGTCATTTCTGTGACTGAAACGGGTCAAAATTGAAGCTTTTGAGTAAGCAAAACTCTGTAAAAATGGCAATTTTGGTCACTGTGAGGGTTTAAAAAGTGGTTATTCAACATGAGGCATGATCCAATTGACATTTTGAATCATTTTTGGTACAGTCCAAAAAATCAATTTTCGGATGAAAAACGATGACTCCGGACATGTCGAACGTTCCCAAAATGGTCTATAATGATGAAATTTTAACATTTAATCTTTTGACTCTAAATGACTGTTGGATGTGAATTATGACTTTTTCAACTAAATAAGTGTGTTTAAAGTAATTTTTGTGACTGAAACGGGTCAAAATTGAAGCTTTTGAGTAATCAAAACTCTGTAAAAATGGCAATTTTGGTCACTGTGAGGGTTTAAAAAGTGGTTATTCAACATGAGGCATGATCCAATTGACATTTTGAATCATTTTTGGTACAGTCCAAAAAATCGATTTTCGGATGAAAAACAATGACTCCGGACATGTCGAACGTTCCCAAAATGGTCTATAATGATGAAATTTTAACATTTAATCTTTTGACTCTAAATGACTGTTGGATATGAATTATGACTTTTTCAACTAAAATAAGTGTGTTTAAATTCATTTCTGTGACTGAAACGGGTCAAAATTGAAGCTTTTGAGTAAGCAAAACTCTGTAAAAATGGCCATTTTGGTCACTGTGAGGGTTTAAAAAGTGGTTATTCAACATGAGGCACGATCCAATTGACATTTTGAATCATTTTTGGTACAGTCCAAAAAATCAATTTTCGGATGAAAAAGGATGACTCCGGACATGTCGAACGTTCCCAAAATGGTCTATAATGATGAAATTTTAACATTTAATCTTTTGACTCTAAATGACTGTTGGATGTGAATTATGACTTTTTCAACTAAAATAAGTGTGTTTAAAGTCATTTCGGTGCCTGAAACGGGTCAAAATTGAAGCTTTTGAGTAATCAAAACTCTGTAAAAATGGCAATTTTGGTCACTGTGAGGGTTTAAAAAGTGGTTATTCAACATGAGGCACGATCCAATTGACATTTTGAATCATTTTTGGTACAGTCAAAAAATAAATTTTCGGATGAAAAACGATGACTCCGGACATGTCGAACGTTCCCAAAATGGTCTATAATGATGAAATTTTAACATTTAATCTTTTGACTCTAAATGACTGTTGGATATGCATTATGACTTTTTCAACTAAAATAAGTGTGTTTAAAGTCATTTCTGTGCCTGAAACGGGTCAAAATTGAAGCTTTTGAGTAAGCAAAACTCTGTAAAAATGGCAATTTTGGTCACTGTGAGGGTTTAAAAAGTGGTTATTCAACATGAGGCATGATCCAATTGACATTTTGAATCATTTTTGGTACAGTCTAAAAAATCGATTTTCGGATGAAAAACGATGACTCCGGACATGTCGAACGGTCCCAAAATGGTCTATAATGATGAAATTTTAACATTTAATCTTTTGACTCTAAATGACTGTTGGATGTGAATTATGACTTTTTCAACTAAAATAAGTGTGTTTAAAGTCATTTCTGTGCCTGAAACGGGTTAAAATTGAAGCTTTTGAGTAAGCAAAACTCTGTAAAAATGGCAATTTTGGTCACTGTGAGGGTTTAAAAAGTGGTTATTCAACATGAGGCATGATCCAATTGACATTTTGAGTCATTTTTGGTACAGTCCAAAAAATCGATTTTTGGATGAAAAACGATGACTCCGGACATGTCGAACGTTCCCAAACTGGTCTATAATGATGAAATTTTAACATTTAATCTTTTGACTCTATATGACTGTTGGATGTGGATTATGACTTTTTCAACTAAAATAAGTGTGTTTAAAGTCATTTCTGTGACTGAAACGGGTCAAAATTGAAGCTTTTGAGTAAGCAAAACTCTGTAAAAATGGCAATTTTGGTCACTGTGAGGGTTTAAAAAGTGGGTATTCAACATGAGGCATGATCCAATTGACATTTTGAATCATTTTTGGTACAGACAAAAAATCAATTTTCGGATGAAAAACGATGACTCCGGACATGTCGAACGTTCCCAAAATGGTCTATAATGATGAGATTTTAACATTTAATCTTTTGACTCTAAATGACTGTTGGATGTGAATTATGACTTTTTCAACTAAAATAAGTGTGTTTAAAGTCATTTCTGTGACTGAAACGGGTCAAAATTGAAGCTTTTGAGTAAGCAAAACTCTGTAAAAATGGCCATTTTGATCACTGTGAGGGTTTAAAAAGTGGTTATTCAACATGAGGCACGATCCAATTGACATTTTGAATCATTTTTGGTACAGTCCAAAAAATCAATTTTCGGATGAAAAACGATGACTCCGGACATGTCGAACGTTCCCAAAATGGTCTATAATGATAAAATTTTAACATTTAATCTTTTGACTCTAAATGACTGTTGGATGTGAATTATGACTTTTTCAACTAAAATAAGTGTGTTTAAAGTCATTTCTGTGCCTGAAACGGGTCAAAATTGAAGCTTTTGAGTAAGCAAAACTCTGTAAAAATGGCAATTTTGGTCACTGTGAGGGTTTAAAAAGTGGTTATTCAACATGAGGCACGATCCAATTGACATTTTGAATCATTTTTGGTACAGTCCAAAAAATAAATTTTCGGATGAAAAACGATGACTCCGGACATGTCGAACTTTCCCAAAATGGTCTATAATGATGAAATGTTAACATTTAATCTTTTGACTCTAAATGACTGTTGGATATGCATTATGACTTTTTCAACTAAAATAAGTGTGTTTAAAGTCATTTCTGTGCCTGAAACGGGTCAAAATTGAAGCTTTTGAGTAAGCACAACTCTGTAAAAATGGCCATTTTGGTCACTGTGAGGGTTTAAAAAGTGGTTATTCAACGTGAGGCACGATCCAATTGACATTTTGAATCATTTTTGGTACAGTCCGAAAAATCGATTTTCGGATAAAAAACGATGACTCCGGACATGTCGAACGTTCCTAAAATGGTCTATAATGATGAAATTTTAACATTTAATCTTTTGACTCTAAATGACTGTTGGATGTGAATTATGACTTTTTCAACTAAAATAAGTGTGTTTAAAGTCATTTCTGTGACTGAAACAGGTCAAAATTGAAGCTTTTGAGTAAGCAAAACTCTGTAAAAATGGCAATTTTGGTCACTGTGAGGGTTTAAAAAGTGGTTATTCAACATGAGGCATGATCCAATTGACATTTTGAATCATTTTTGGTACAGTCCAAAAAATCGATTTTCGGATGAAAAACAATGACTCCGGACATGTCGAACGTTCCCAAAATGGTCTATAATGATGAAATTTTAACATTTAATCTTTTGACTCTATATGACTGTTGGATGTGAATTATGACTTTTTCAACTAAAATAAGTGTATTTAAAGTCATTTCTGTGACTGAAACGGGTCAAAATTGAAGCTTTTGAGTAAGCAAAACTCTGTAAAAATGGCAATTTTGGTCACTGTGAGGGTTTAAAAAGTGGTTATTCAACATGAGGCATGATCCAATTGACATTTTGAATCATTTTTGGTACAGTCCAAAAAATCAATTTTCGGATGAAAAACGATGACTCCGGACATGTCGAACGTTCCCAAAATGGTCTATAATGATGAAATTTTAACATTTAATCTTTTGACTCTAAATGACTGTTGGATGTGAATTATGACTTTTTCAACTAAAATAAGTGTGTTTAAAGTAATTTTTGTGACTGAAACGGGTCAAAATTGAAGCTTTTGAGTAATCAAAACTCTGTAAAAATGGCAATTTTGGTCACTGTGAGGGTTTAAAAAGTGGTTATTCAACATGAGGCATGATCCAATTGACATTTTGAATCATTTTTGGTACAGTCCAAAAAATCGATTTTCGGATGAAAAACAATGACTCCGGACATGTCGAACGTTCCCAAAATGGTCTATAATGATGAAATTTTAACATTTAATCTTTTGACTCTAAATGACTGTTGGATATGAATTATGACTTTTTCAACTAAAATAAGTGTGTTTAAATTCATTTCTGTGACTGAAACGGGTCAAAATTGAAGCTTTTGAGTAAGCAAAACTCTGTAAAAATGGCCATTTTGGTCACTGTGAGGGTTTAAAAAGTGGTTATTCAACATGAGGCACGATCCAATTGACATTTTGAATCATTTTTGGTACAGTCCAAAAAATCAATTTTCGGATGAAAAAGGATGACTCCGGACATGTCGAACGTTCCCAAAATGGTCTATAATGATGAAATTTTAACATTTAATCTTTTGACTCTAAATGACTGTTGGATGTGAATTATGACTTTTTCAACTAAAATAAGTGTGTTTAAAGTCATTTCGGTGCCTGAAACGGGTCAAAATTGAAGCTTTTGAGTAATCAAAACTCTGTAAAAATGGCAATTTTGGTCACTGTGAGGGTTTAAAAAGTGGTTATTCAACATGAGGCACGATCCAATTGACATTTTGAATCATTTTTGGTACAGTCCAAAAAATAAATTTTCGGATGAAAAACGATGACTCCGGACATGTCGAACGTTCCCAAAATGGTCTATAATGATGAAATTTTAACATTTAATCTTTTGACTCTAAATGACTGTTGGATATGCATTATGACTTTTTCAACTAAAATAAGTGTGTTTAAAGTCATTTCTGTGCCTGAAACGGGTCAAAATTGAAGCTTTTGAGTAAGCAAAACTCTGTAAAAATGGCAATTTTGGTCACTGTGAGGGTTTAAAAAGTGGTTATTCAACATGAGGCATGATCCAATTGACATTTTGAATCATTTTTGGTACAGTCTAAAAAATCGATTTTCGGATGAAAAACGATGACTCCGGACATGTCGAACGGTCCCAAAATGGTCTATAATGATGAAATTTTAACATTTAATCTTTTGACTCTAAATGACTGTTGGATGTGAATTATGACTTTTTCAACTAAAATAAGTGTGTTTAAAGTCATTTCTGTGCCTGAAACGGGTTAAAATTGAAGCTTTTGAGTAAGCAAAACTCTGTAAAAATGGCAATTTTGGTCACTGTGAGGGTTTAAAAAGTGGTTATTCAACATGAGGCATGATCCAATTGACATTTTGAGTCATTTTTGGTACAGTCCAAAAAATCGATTTTTGGATGAAAAACGATGACTCCGGACATGTCGAACGTTCCCAAACTGGTCTATAATGATGAAATTTTAACATTTAATCTTTTGACTCTATATGACTGTTGGATGTGGATTATGACTTTTTCAACTAAAATAAGTGTGTTTAAAGTCATTTCTGTGACTGAAACGGGTCAAAATTGAAGCTTTTGAGTAAGCAAAACTCTGTAAAAATGGCAATTTTGGTCACTGTGAGGGTTTAAAAAGTGGGTATTCAACATGAGGCATGATCCAATTGACATTTTGAATCATTTTTGGTACAGTCCAAAAAATCAATTTTCGGATGAAAAACGATGACTCCGGACATGTCGAACGTTCCCAAAATGGTCTATAATGATGAGATTTTAACATTTAATCTTTTGACTCTAAATGACTGTTGGATGTGAATTATGACTTTTTCAACTAAAATAAGTGTGTTTAAAGTCATTTCTGTGACTGAAACGGGTCAAAATTGAAGCTTTTGAGTAAGCAAAACTCTGTAAAAATGGCCATTTTGATCACTGTGAGGGTTTAAAAAGTGGTTATTCAACATGAGGCACGATCCAATTGACATTTTGAATCATTTTTGGTACAGTCCAAAAAATCAATTTTCGGATGAAAAACGATGACTCCGGACATGTCGAACGTTCCCAAAATGGTCTATAATGATAAAATTTTAACATTTAATCTTTTGACTCTAAATGACTGTTGGATGTGAATTATGACTTTTTCAACTAAAATAAGTGTGTTTAAAGTCATTTCTGTGCCTGAAACGGGTCAAAATTGAAGCTTTTGAGTAAGCAAAACTCTGTAAAAATGGCAATTTTGGTCACTGTGAGGGTTTAAAAAGTGGTTATTCAACATGAGGCACGATCCAATTGACATTTTGAATCATTTTTGGTACAGTCCAAAAAATAAATTTTCGGATGAAAAACGATGACTCCGGACATGTCGAACTTTCCCAAAATGGTCTATAATGATGAAATGTTAACATTTAATCTTTTGACTCTAAATGACTGTTGGATATGCATTATGACTTTTTCAACTAAAATAAGTGTGTTTAAAGTCATTTCTGTGCCTGAAACGGGTCAAAATTGAAGCTTTTGAGTAAGCACAACTCTGTAAAAATGGCCATTTTGGTCACTGTGAGGGTTTAAAAAGTGGTTATTCAACGTGAGGCACGATCCAATTGACATTTTGAATCATTTTTGGTACAGTCCGAAAAATCGATTTTCGGATAAAAAACGATGACTCCGGACATGTCGAACGTTCCTAAAATGGTCTATAATGATGAAATTTTAACATTTAATCTTTTGACTCTAAATGACTGTTGGATGTGAATTATGACTTTTTCAACTAAAATAAGTGTGTTTAAAGTCATTTCTGTGACTGAAACAGGTCAAAATTGAAGCTTTTGAGTAAGCAAAACTCTGTAAAAATGGCAATTTTGGTCACTGTGAGGGTTTAAAAAGTGGTTATTCAACATGAGGCATGATCCAATTGACATTTTGAATCATTTTTGGTACAGTCCAAAAAATCGATTTTCGGATGAAAAACAATGACTCCGGACATGTCGAACGTTCCCAAAATGGTCTATAATGATGAAATTTTAACATTTAATCTTTTGACTCTATATGACTGTTGGATGTGAATTATGACTTTTTCAACTAAAATAAGTGTATTTAAAGTCATTTCTGTGACTGAAACGGGTCAAAATTGAAGCTTTTGAGTAAGCAAAACTCTGTAAAAATGGCAATTTTGGTCACTGTGAGGGTTTAAAAAGTGGTTATTCAACATGAGGCATGATCCAATTGACATTTTGAATCATTTTTGGTACAGTCCAAAAAATCAATTTTCGGATGAAAAACGATGACTCCGGACATGTCGAACGTTCCCAAAATGGTCTATAATGATGAAATTTTAACATTTAATCTTTTGACTCTAAATGACTGTTGGATGTGAATTATGACTTTTTCAACTAAAATAAGTGTGTTTAAAGTAATTTTTGTGACTGAAACGGGTCAAAATTGAAGCTTTTGAGTAATCAAAACTCTGTAAAAATGGCAATTTTGGTCACTGTGAGGGTTTAAAAAGTGGTTATTCAACATGAGGCATGATCCAATTGACATTTTGAATCATTTTTGGTACAGTCCAAAAAATCGATTTTCGGATGAAAAACAATGACTCCGGACATGTCGAACGTTCCCAAAATGGTCTATAATGATGAAATTTTAACATTTAATCTTTTGACTCTAAATGACTGTTGGATATGAATTATGACTTTTTCAACTAAAATAAGTGTGTTTAAATTCATTTCTGTGACTGAAACGGGTCAAAATTGAAGCTTTTGAGTAAGCAAAACTCTGTAAAAATGGCCATTTTGGTCACTGTGAGGGTTTAAAAAGTGGTTATTCAACATGAGGCACGATCCAATTGACATTTTGAATCATTTTTGGTACAGTCCAAAAAATCAATTTTCGGATGAAAAAGGATGACTCCGGACATGTCGAACGTTCCCAAAATGGTCTATAATGATGAAATTTTAACATTTAATCTTTTGACTCTAAATGACTGTTGGATGTGAATTATGACTTTTTCAACTAAAATAAGTGTGTTTAAAGTCATTTCGGTGCCTGAAACGGGTCAAAATTGAAGCTTTTGAGTAATCAAAACTCTGTAAAAATGGCAATTTTGGTCACTGTGAGGGTTTAAAAAGTGGTTATTCAACATGAGGCACGATCCAATTGACATTTTGAATCATTTTTGGTACAGTCCAAAAAATAAATTTTCGGATGAAAAACGATGACTCCGGACATGTCGAACGTTCCCAAAATGGTCTATAATGATGAAATTTTAACATTTAATCTTTTGACTCTAAATGACTGTTGGATATGCATTATGACTTTTTCAACTAAAATAAGTGTGTTTAAAGTCATTTCTGTGCCTGAAACGGGTCAAAATTGAAGCTTTTGAGTAAGCAAAACTCTGTAAAAATGGCAATCTTGGTCACTGTGAGGGTTTAAAAAGTGGTTATTCAACATGAGGCATGATCCAATTGACATTTTGAATCATTTTTGGTACAGTCTAAAAAATCGATTTTCGGATGAAAAACGATGACTCCGGACATGTCGAACGGTCCCAAAATGGTCTATAATGATGAAATTTTAACATTTAATCTTTTGACTCTAAATGACTGTTGGATGTGAATTATGACTTTTTCAACTAAAATAAGTGTGTTTAAAGTCATTTCTGTGCCTGAAACGGGTTAAAATTGAAGCTTTTGAGTAAGCAAAACTCTGTAAAAATGGCAATTTTGGTCACTGTGAGGGTTTAAAAAGTGGTTATTCAACATGAGGCATGATCCAATTGACATTTTGAGTCATTTTTGGTACAGTCCAAAAAATCGATTTTTGGATGAAAAACGATGACTCCGGACATGTCGAACGTTCCCAAACTGGTCTATAATGATGAAATTTTAACATTTAATCTTTTGACTCTATATGACTGTTGGATGTGGATTATGACTTTTTCAACTAAAATAAGTGTGTTTAAAGTCATTTCTGTGACTGAAACGGGTCAAAATTGAAGCTTTTGAGTAAGCAAAACTCTGTAAAAATGGCAATTTTGGTCACTGTGAGGGTTTAAAAAGTGGGTATTCAACATGAGGCATGATCCAATTGACATTTTGAATCATTTTTGGTACAGTCCAAAAAATCAATTTTCGGATGAAAAACGATGACTCCGGACATGTCGAACGTTCCCAAAATGGTCTATAATGATGAGATTTTAACATTTAATCTTTTGACTCTAAATGACTGTTGGATGTGAATTATGACTTTTTCAACTAAAATAAGTGTGTTTAAAGTCATTTCTGTGACTGAAACGGGTCAAAATTGAAGCTTTTGAGTAAGCAAAACTCTGTAAAAATGGCCATTTTGATCACTGTGAGGGTTTAAAAAGTGGTTATTCAACATGAGGCACGATCCAATTGACATTTTGAATCATTTTTGGTACAGTCCAAAAAATCAATTTTCGGATGAAAAACGATGACTCCGGACATGTCGAACGTTCCCAAAATGGTCTATAATGATGAAATTTTAACATTTAATCTTTTGACTCTAAATGACTGTTGGATGTGGATTATGACTTTTTCAACTAAAATAAGTGTGTTTAAAGTCATTTCTGTGACTGAAACGGGTCAAAATTGAAGCTTTTGAGTAAGCAAAACTCTGTAAAAATGGCAATTTTGGTCACTGTGAGGGTTTAAATAGTGGGTATTCAACATGAGGCATGATCCAATTGACATTTTGAATCATTTTTGGTACAGTCCAAAAAATCAATTTTCGGATGAAAAACGATGACTCCGGACATGTCGAACGTTCCCAAAATGGTCTATAATGATGAGATTTTAACATTTAATCTTTTGACTCTAAATGACTGTTGGATGTGAATTATGACTTTTTCAACTAAAATAAGTGTGTTTAAAGTCATTTCTGTGACTGAAACGGGTCAAAATTGAAGCTTTTGAGTAAGCAAAACTCTGTAAAAATGGCCATTTTGGTCACTGTGAGGGTTTAAAAAGTGGTTATTCAACATGAGGCACGATCCAATTGACATTTTGAATCATTTTTGGTACAGTCCAAAAAATCAATTTTCGGATGAAAAACGATGACTCCGGACATGTCGAACGTTCCCAAAATGGTCTATAATGATAAAATTTTAACATTTAATCTTTTGACTCTAAATGACTGTTGGATGTGAATTATGACTTTTTCAACTAAAATAAGTATGTTTAAAGTCATTTCTGTGCCTGAAACGGGTCAAAATTGAAGCTTTTGAGTAAGCAAAACTCTGTAAAAATTGCAATTTTGGTCACTGTGAGGGTTTAAAAAGTGGTTATTCAACATGAGGCATGATCCAATTGACATTTTGAATCATTTTTGGTACAGTCCAAAAAATCAATTTTCGGATGAAAAACGATGACTCCGGACATGTCGAACGTTCCCAAAATGGTCTATAATGATGACATTTTAACATTTAATCTTTTGACTCTAAATGACTGTTGGATGTGAATTATGACTTTTTCAACTAAAATAAGTGTGTTTAAAGTCATTTCTGTGCCTGAAACGGGTCAAAATTGAAGCTTTTGAGCAAGCAAAACTCTGTAAAAATGGCAATTTTGGTCACTGTGAGGGTTTAAAAAGTGGTTATTCAACATGAGGCACGATCCAATTGACATTTTGAATCATTTTTGGTACAGTCCAAAAAATCAATTTTCGGATGAAAAAGGATGACTCCGGACATGTCGAACGTTCCCAAAATGGTCTATAATGATGAAATTTTAACATTTAATCTTTTGACTCTAAATGACTGTTGGATGTGAATTATGACTTTTTCAACTAAAATAAGTGTGTTTAAAGTCATTTCGGTGCCTGAAACGGGTCAAAATTGAAGCTTTTGAGTAATCAAAACTCTGTAAAAATGGCAATTTTGGTCACTGTGAGGGTTTAAAAAGTGGTTATTCAACATGAGGCACGATCCAATTGACATTTTGAATCATTTTTGGTACAGTCCAAAAAATAAATTTTCGGATGAAAAACGATGACTCCGGACATGTCGAACGTTCCCAAAATGGTCTATAATGATGAAATTTTAACATTTAATCTTTTGACTCTAAATGACTGTTGGATATGCATTATGACTTTTTCAACTAAAATAAGTGTGTTTAAAGTCATTTCTGTGCCTGAAACGGGTCAAAATTGAAGCTTTTGAGTAAGCAAAACTCTGTAAAAATGGCAATTTTGGTCACTGTGAGGGTTTAAAAAGTGGTTATTCAACATGAGGCATGATCCAATTGACATTTTGAATCATTTTTGGTACAGTCTAAAAAATCGATTTTCGGATGAAAAACGATGACTCCGGACATGTCGAACGGTCCCAAAATGGTCTATAATGATGAAATTTTAACATTTAATCTTTTGACTCTAAATGACTGTTGGATGTGAATTATGACTTTTTCAACTAAAATAAGTGTGTTTAAAGTCATTTCTGTGCCTGAAACGGGTTAAAATTGAAGCTTTTGAGTAAGCAAAACTCTGTAAAAATGGCAATTTTGGTCACTGTGAGGGTTTAAAAAGTGGTTATTCAACATGAGGCATGATCCAATTGACATTTTGAGTCATTTTTGGTACAGTCCAAAAAATCGATTTTTGGATGAAAAACGATGACTCCGGACATGTCGAACGTTCCCAAACTGGTCTATAATGATGAAATTTTAACATTTAATCTTTTGACTCTATATGACTGTTGGATGTGGATTATGACTTTTTCAACTAAAATAAGTGTGTTTAAAGTCATTTCT
The DNA here is from genome assembly GCF_964263255.1 of Lissotriton vulgaris. Lineage (NCBI taxonomy): Eukaryota > Metazoa > Chordata > Amphibia > Caudata > Salamandridae > Lissotriton > Lissotriton vulgaris. The sequence continues at coordinate 96,367 of NW_028255352.1, forward strand.
GTGACTGAAACGGGTCAAAATTGAAGCTTTTGAGTAAGCAAAACTCTGTAAAAATGGCAATTTTGGTCACTGTGAGGGTTTAAAAAGTGGGTATTCAACATGAGGCATGATCCAATTGACATTTTGAATCATTTTTGGTACAGTCCAAAAAATCAATTTTCGGATGAAAAACGATGACTCCGGACATGTCGAACGTTCCCAAAATGGTCTATAATGATGAGATTTTAACATTTAATCTTTTGACTCTAAATGACTGTTGGATGTGAATTATGACTTTTTCAACTAAAATAAGTGTGTTTAAAGTCATTTCTGTGACTGAAACGGGTCAAAATTGAAGCTTTTGAGTAAGCAAAACTCTGTAAAAATGGCCATTTTGATCACTGTGAGGGTTTAAAAAGTGGTTATTCAACATGAGGCACGATCCAATTGACATTTTGAATCATTTTTGGTACAGTCCAAAAAATCAATTTTCGGATGAAAAACGATGACTCCGGACATGTCGAACGTTCCCAAAATGGTCTATAATGATGAAATTTTAACATTTAATCTTTTGACTCTAAATGACTGTTGGATGTGGATTATGACTTTTTCAACTAAAATAAGTGTGTTTAAAGTCATTTCTGTGACTGAAACGGGTCAAAATTGAAGCTTTTGAGTAAGCAAAACTCTGTAAAAATGGCAATTTTGGTCACTGTGAGGGTTTAAATAGTGGGTATTCAACATGAGGCATGATCCAATTGACATTTTGAATCATTTTTGGTACAGTCCAAAAAATCAATTTTCGGATGAAAAACGATGACTCCGGACATGTCGAACGTTCCCAAAATGGTCTATAATGATGAGATTTTAACATTTAATCTTTTGACTCTAAATGACTGTTGGATGTGAATTATGACTTTTTCAACTAAAATAAGTGTGTTTAAAGTCATTTCTGTGACTGAAACGGGTCAAAATTGAAGCTTTTGAGTAAGCAAAACTCTGTAAAAATGGCCATTTTGGTCACTGTGAGGGTTTAAAAAGTGGTTATTCAACATGAGGCACGATCCAATTGACATTTTGAATCATTTTTGGTACAGTCCAAAAAATCAATTTTCGGATGAAAAACGATGACTCCGGACATGTCGAACGTTCCCAAAATGGTCTATAATGATAAAATTTTAACATTTAATCTTTTGACTCTAAATGACTGTTGGATGTGAATTATGACTTTTTCAACTAAAATAAGTATGTTTAAAGTCATTTCTGTGCCTGAAACGGGTCAAAATTGAAGCTTTTGAGTAAGCAAAACTCTGTAAAAATTGCAATTTTGGTCACTGTGAGGGTTTAAAAAGTGGTTATTCAACATGAGGCATGATCCAATTGACATTTTGAATCATTTTTGGTACAGTCCAAAAAATCAATTTTCGGATGAAAAACGATGACTCCGGACATGTCGAACGTTCCCAAAATGGTCTATAATGATGACATTTTAACATTTAATCTTTTGACTCTAAATGACTGTTGGATGTGAATTATGACTTTTTCAACTAAAATAAGTGTGTTTAAAGTCATTTCTGTGCCTGAAACGGGTCAAAATTGAAGCTTTTGAGCAAGCAAAACTCTGTAAAAATGGCAATTTTGGTCACTGTGAGGGTTTAAAAAGTGGTTATTCAACATGAGGCACGATCCAATTGACATTTTGAATCATTTTTGGTACAGTCCAAAAAATCAATTTTCGGATGAAAAAGGATGACTCCGGACATGTCGAACGTTCCCAAAATGGTCTATAATGATGAAATTTTAACATTTAATCTTTTGACTCTAAATGACTGTTGGATGTGAATTATGACTTTTTCAACTAAAATAAGTGTGTTTAAAGTCATTTCGGTGCCTGAAACGGGTCAAAATTGAAGCTTTTGAGTAATCAAAACTCTGTAAAAATGGCAATTTTGGTCACTGTGAGGGTTTAAAAAGTGGTTATTCAACATGAGGCACGATCCAATTGACATTTTGAATCATTTTTGGTACAGTCCAAAAAATAAATTTTCGGATGAAAAACGATGACTCCGGACATGTCGAACGTTCCCAAAATGGTCTATAATGATGAAATTTTAACATTTAATCTTTTGACTCTAAATGACTGTTGGATATGCATTATGACTTTTTCAACTAAAATAAGTGTGTTTAAAGTCATTTCTGTGCCTGAAACGGGTCAAAATTGAAGCTTTTGAGTAAGCAAAACTCTGTAAAAATGGCAATTTTGGTCACTGTGAGGGTTTAAAAAGTGGTTATTCAACATGAGGCATGATCCAATTGACATTTTGAATCATTTTTGGTACAGTCTAAAAAATCGATTTTCGGATGAAAAACGATGACTCCGGACATGTCGAACGGTCCCAAAATGGTCTATAATGATGAAATTTTAACATTTAATCTTTTGACTCTAAATGACTGTTGGATGTGAATTATGACTTTTTCAACTAAAATAAGTGTGTTTAAAGTCATTTCTGTGCCTGAAACGGGTTAAAATTGAAGCTTTTGAGTAAGCAAAACTCTGTAAAAATGGCAATTTTGGTCACTGTGAGGGTTTAAAAAGTGGTTATTCAACATGAGGCATGATCCAATTGACATTTTGAATCATTTTTGGTACAGTCCAAAAAATCGATTTTCGGATGAAAAACGATGACTCCGGACATGTCGAACGTTCCCAAAATGGTCTATAATGATGAAATTTTAACATTTAATCTTTTGACTCTAAATGACTGTTGGATGTGAATTATGAATTTTTCAACTAAAATAAGTGTGTTTAAAGTCATTTCTGTGCCTGAAACGGGTCAAAATTGAAGCTTTTGAGTAAGCAAAACTCTGTAAAAATGGCAATTTTGGTCACTGTGAGGGTTTAAAAAGTGGTTATTCAACATGAGGCACGATCCAATTGACATTTTGAATCATTTTTGGTACAGTCCAAAAAATAAATTTTCGGATGAAAAACGATGACTCCGGACATGTCGAACGTTCCCAAAATGGTCTATAATGATGAATTTTTAACATTTAATCTTTTGACTCTAAATGACTGTTGGATGTGAATTATGACTTTTTCAACTAAAATAAGTGTGTTTAAAGTAATTTTTGTGACTGAAACGGGTCAAAATTGAAGCTTTTGAGTAATCAAAACTCTGTAAAAATGGCAATTTTGGTCACTGTGAGGGTTTAAAAAGTGGTTATTCAACATGAGGCATGATCCAATTGACATTTTGAATCATTTTTGGTACAGTCCAAAAAATCGATTTTCGGATGAAAAACAATGACTCCGGACATGTCGAACGTTCCCAAAATGGTCTATAATGATGAAATTTTAACATTTAATCTTTTGACTCTAAATGACTGTTGTATGTGTATTATGACTTTTTCAACTAAAATAAGTGTGTTTAAAGTCATTTCTGTGACTGAAACGGGTCAAAATTGAAGCTTTTGAGTAAGCAAAACTCTGTAAAAATGGCAATTTTGGTCACTGTGAGGGTTTAAAAAGTGGGTATTCAACATGAGGCATGATCCAATTGACATTTTGAATCATTTTTGGTACAGTCCAAAAAATCAATTTTCGGATGAAAAACGATGACTCCGGACATGTCGAACGTTCCCAAAATGGTCTATATTGATGAGGTTTTAACATTTAATCTTTTGACTCTAAATGACTGTTGGATGTGAATTATGACTTTTTCAACTAAAATAAGTGTGTTTAAAGTCATTTCTGTGACTGAAACGGGTCAAAATTGAAGCTTTTGAGTAAGCAAAACTCTGTAAAAATGGCCATTTTGATCACTGTGAGGGTTTAAAAAGTGGTTATTCAACATGAGGCACGATCCAATTGACATTTTGAATCATTTTTGGTACAGTCCAAAAAATCAATTTTCGGATGAAAAACGATGACTCCGGACATGTCGAACGTTCCCAAAATGGTCTATAATGATGAAATTTTAACATTTAATCTTTTGACTCTAAATGACTGTTGGATGTGAATTATGACTTTTTCAACTAAAATAAGTGTGTTTAAAGTCATTTCTGTGCCTGAAACGGGTCAAAATTGAAGCTTTTGAGTAAGCAAAACTCTGTAAAAATGGCAATTTTGGTCACTGTGAGGGTTTAAAAAGTGGTTATTCAACATGAGGCATGATCCAATTGACATTTTGAATCATTTTTGGTACAGTCCAAAAAATCAATTTTCGGATGAAAAACGATGACTCCGGACATGTCGAACGTTCCCAAAATGGTCTATAATGATGAAATTTTAACATTTAATCTTTTGACTCTAAATGACTGTTGGATGTGGATTATAACTTTTTCAACTAAAATAAGTGTGTTTAAAGTCATTTCTGTGACTGAAACGGGTCAAAATTGAAGCTTTTGAGTAAGCAAAACTCTGTAAAAATGGCAATTTTGGTCACTGTGAGGGTTTAAATAGTGGGTATTCAACATGAGGCATGATCCAATTGACATTTTGAATCATTTTTGGTACAGTCCAAAAAATCAATTTTCGGATGAAAAACGATGACTCCGGACATGTCGAACGTTCCCAAAATGGTCTATAATGATGAGATTTTAACATTTAATCTTTTGACTCTAAATGACTGTTGGATGTGAATTATGACTTTTTCAACTAAAATAAGTGTGTTTAAAGTCATTTCTGTGACTGAAACGGGTCAAAATTGAAGCTTTTGAGTAAGCAAAACTCTGTAAAAATGGCCATTTTGGTCACTGTGAGGGTTTAAAAAGTGGTTATTCAACATGAGGCACGATCCAATTGACATTTTGAATCATTTTTGGTACAGTCCAAAAAATCAATTTTCGGATGAAAAACGATGACTCCGGACATGTCGAACGTTCCCAAAATGGTCTATAATGATAAAATTTTAACATTTAATCTTTTGACTCTAAATGACTGTTGGATGTGAATTATGACTTTTTCAACTAAAATAAGTATGTTTAAAGTCATTTCTGTGCCTGAAACGGGTCAAAATTGAAGCTTTTGAGTAAGCAAAACTCTGTAAAAATTGCAATTTTGGTCACTGTGAGGGTTTAAAAAGTGGTTATTCAACATGAGGCATGATCCAATTGACATTTTGAATCATTTTTGGTACAGTCCAAAAAATCAATTTTCGGATGAAAAACGATGACTCCGGACATGTCGAACGTTCCCAAAATGGTCTATAATGATGACATTTTAACATTTAATCTTTTGACTCTAAATGACTGTTGGATGTGAATTATGACTTTTTCAACTAAAATAAGTGTGTTTAAAGTCATTTCTGTGCCTGAAACGGGTCAAAATTGAAGCTTTTGAGCAAGCAAAACTCTGTAAAAATGGCAATTTTGGTCACTGTGAGGGTTTAAAAAGTGGTTATTCAACATGAGGCATGATCCAATTGACATTTTGAATCATTTTTGGTACAGTCCAAAAAATCGATTTTCGGATGAAAAACGATGACTCCGGACATGTCGAACGTTCCCAAAATGGTCTATAATGATGAAATTTTAACATTTAATCTTTTGACTCTAAATGACTGTTGGATGTGCATTATGACTTTTTCAACTAAAATAAGTGTGTTTAAAGTCATTTCTGTGCCTGAAACGAGTCAAAATTGAAGCTTTTGAGTAAGCAAAACTGTGTAAAAATGGCAATTTTGGTCACTGTGAGGGTTTAAAAAGTGGTTATTCAACATGAGGCATGATCCAATTGACATTTTGAATCATTTTTGGTACAGTCCAAAAAATCAATATTCGGATGAAAAACGATGACCCCGGACATGTCGAACGTTCCCAAAATGGTCTATAATGATGAAATTTTAACATTTAATCTTTTGACTCTAAATGACTGTTGGATGTGAATTATGACTTTTTCAACTAAAATAAGTGTGTTTAAAGTCATTTCTGTGCCTGAAACAGGTCAAAATTGAAGCTTTTGAGTAAGCAAAACTCTGTAAAAATGGCAATTTTGGTCACTGTGAGGGTTTTAAAAGTGGTTATTCAACATGAGGCATGATCCAATTGACATTTTGAGTCATTTTTTGTACAGTCCAAAAAATCGATTTTCGGATGAAAAACGATGACTCCGGACATTTCGAACGTTCCCGAAATGGTCTATAATGATGAAATTTTAACATTTAATCTTTTGACTCTAAATGACTGTTGGATGTGGATTATGACTTTTTCAACTAAAATAAGTGTGTTTAAAGTCATTTCTGTGACTGAAACGGGTCAAAATTGAAGCTTTTGAGTAAGCAAAACTCTGTAAAAATGGCCATTTTGGTCACTGTGAGGGTTTAAAAAGTGGTTATTCAACATGAGGAACGATCCAATTGACATTTTGAATCATTTTTGGTACAGTCCAAAAAATCAATTTTCGGATGAAAAAGGATGACTCCGGACATGTCGAACGTTCCCAAAATGGTCTATAATGATGAAATTTTAACATTTAATCTTTTGACTCTAAATGACTGTTGGATGTGAATTATGACTTTTTCAACTAAAATAAGTGTGTTTAAAGTCATTTCGGTGCCTGAAACGGGTCAAAATTGAAGCTTTTGAGTAATCAAAACTCTGTAAAAATGGCAATTTTGGTCACTGTGAGGGTTTAAAAAGTGGTTATTCAACATGAGGCACGATCCAATTGACATTTTGAATCATTTTTGGTACAGTCCAAAAAATAAATTTTCGGATGAAAAACGATGACTCCGGACATGTCGAACGTTCCCAAAATGGTCTATAATGATGAAATTTTAACATTTAATCTTTTGACTCTAAATGACTGTTGGATATGCATTATGACTTTTTCAACTAAAATAAGTGTGTTTAAAGTCATTTCTGTGCCTGAAACGGGTCAAAATTGAAGCTTTTGAGTAAGCAAAACTCTGTAAAAATGGCAATTTTGGTCACTGTGAGGGTTTAAAAAGTGGTTATTCAACATGAGGCATGATCCAATTGACATTTTGAATCATTTTTGGTACAGTCTAAAAAATCGATTTTCGGATGAAAAACGATGACTCCGGACATGTCGAACGGTCCCAAAATGGTCTATAATGATGAAATTTTAACATTTAATCTTTTGACTCTAAATGACTGTTGGATGTGAATTATGACTTTTTCAACTAAAATAAGTGTGTTTAAAGTCATTTCTGTGCCTGAAACGGGTTAAAATTGAAGCTTTTGAGTAAGCAAAACTCTGTAAAAATGGCAATTTTGGTCACTGTGAGGGTTTAAAAAGTGGTTATTCAACATGAGGCATGATCCAATTGACATTTTGAATCATTTTTGGTACAGTCCAAAAAATCGATTTTCGGATGAAAAACGATGACTCCGGACATGTCGAACGTTCCCAAAATGGTCTATAATGATGAAATTTTAACATTTAATCTTTTGACTCTAAATGACTGTTGGATGTGAATTATGAATTTTTCAACTAAAATAAGTGTGTTTAAAGTCATTTCTGTGCCTGAAACGGGTCAAAATTGAAGCTTTTGAGTAAGCAAAACTCTGTAAAAATGGCAATTTTGGTCACTGTGAGGGTTTAAAAAGTGGTTATTCAACATGAGGCACGATCCAATTGACATTTTGAATCATTTTTGGTACAGTCCAAAAAATAAATTTTCGGATGAAAAACGATGACTCCGGACATGTCGAACGTTCCCAAAATGGTCTATAATGATGAATTTTTAACATTTAATCTTTTGACTCTAAATGACTGTTGGATGTGAATTATGACTTTTTCAACTAAAATAAGTGTGTTTAAAGTAATTTTTGTGACTGAAACGGGTCAAAATTGAAGCTTTTGAGTAATCAAAACTCTGTAAAAATGGCAATTTTGGTCACTGTGAGGGTTTAAAAAGTGGTTATTCAACATGAGGCATGATCCAATTGACATTTTGAATCATTTTTGGTACAGTCCAAAAAATCGATTTTCGGATGAAAAACAATGACTCCGGACATGTCGAACGTTCCCAAAATGGTCTATAATGATGAAATTTTAACATTTAATCTTTTGACTCCAAATGACTGTTGTATGTGTATTATGACTTTTTCAACTAAAATAAGTGTGTTTAAAGTCATTTCTGTGACTGAAACGGGTCAAAATTGAAGCTTTTGAGTAAGCAAAACTCTGTAAAAATGGCAATTTTGGTCACTGTGAGGGTTTAAAAAGTGGGTATTCAACATGAGGCATGATCCAATTGACATTTTGAATCATTTTTGGTACAGTCCAAAAAATCAATTTTCGGATGAAAAACGATGACTCCGGACATGTCGAACGTTCCCAAAATGGTCTATATTGATGAGGTTTTAACATTTAATCTTTTGACTCTAAATGACTGTTGGATGTGAATTATGACTTTTTCAACTAAAATAAGTGTGTTTAAAGTCATTTCTGTGACTGAAACGGGTCAAAATTGAAGCTTTTGAGTAAGCAAAACTCTGTAAAAATGGCCATTTTGATCACTGTGAGGGTTTAAAAAGTGGTTATTCAACATGAGGCACGATCCAATTGACATTTTGAATCATTTTTGGTACAGTCCAAAAAATCAATTTTCGGATGAAAAACGATGACTCCGGACATGTCGAACGTTCCCAAAATGGTCTATAATGATGAAATTTTAACATTTAATCTTTTGACTCTAAATGACTGTTGGATGTGAATTATGACTTTTTCAACTAAAATAAGTGTGTTTAAAGTCATTTCTGTGCCTGAAACGGGTCAAAATTGAAGCTTTTGAGTAAGCAAAACTCTGTAAAAATGGCAATTTTGGTCACTGTGAGGGTTTAAAAAGTGGTTATTCAACATGAGGCATGATCCAATTGACATTTTGAATCATTTTTGGTACAGTCCAAAAAATCAATTTTCGGATGAAAAACGATGACTCCGGACATGTCGAACGTTCCCAAAATGGTCTATAATGATGAAATTTTAACATTTAATCTTTTGACTCTAAATGACTGTTGGATGTGGATTATAACTTTTTCAACTAAAATAAGTGTGTTTAAAGTCATTTCTGTGACTGAAACGGGTCAAAATTGAAGCTTTTGAGTAAGCAAAACTCTGTAAAAATGGCAATTTTGGTCACTGTGAGGGTTTAAATAGTGGGTATTCAACATGAGGCATGATCCAATTGACATTTTGAATCATTTTTGGTACAGTCCAAAAAATCAATTTTCGGATGAAAAACGATGACTCCGGACATGTCGAACGTTCCCAAAATGGTCTATAATGATGAGATTTTAACATTTAATCTTTTGACTCTAAATGACTGTTGGATGTGAATTATGACTTTTTCAACTAAAATAAGTGTGTTTAAAGTCATTTCTGTGACTGAAACGGGTCAAAATTGAAGCTTTTGAGTAAGCAAAACTCTGTAAAAATGGCCATTTTGGTCACTGTGAGGGTTTAAAAAGTGGTTATTCAACATGAGGCACGATCCAATTGACATTTTGAATCATTTTTGGTACAGTCCAAAAAATCAATTTTCGGATGAAAAACGATGACTCCGGACATGTCGAACGTTCCCAAAATGGTCTATAATGATAAAATTTTAACATTTAATCTTTTGACTCTAAATGACTGTTGGATGTGAATTATGACTTTTTCAACTAAAATAAGTATGTTTAAAGTCATTTCTGTGCCTGAAACGGGTCAAAATTGAAGCTTTTGAGTAAGCAAAACTCTGTAAAAATTGCAATTTTGGTCACTGTGAGGGTTTAAAAAGTGGTTATTCAACATGAGGCATGATCCAATTGACATTTTGAATCATTTTTGGTACAGTCCAAAAAATCAATTTTCGGATGAAAAACGATGACTCCGGACATGTCGAACGTTCCCAAAATGGTCTATAATGATGACATTTTAACATTTAATCTTTTGACTCTAAATGACTGTTGGATGTGAATTATGACTTTTTCAACTAAAATAAGTGTGTTTAAAGTCATTTCTGTGCCTGAAACGGGTCAAAATTGAAGCTTTTGAGCAAGCAAAACTCTGTAAAAATGGCAATTTTGGTCACTGTGAGGGTTTAAAAAGTGGTTATTCAACATGAGGCATGATCCAATTGACATTTTGAATCATTTTTGGTACAGTCCAAAAAATCGATTTTCGGATGAAAAACGATGACTCCGGACATGTCGAACGTTCCCAAAATGGTCTATAATGATGAAATTTTAACATTTAATCTTTTGACTCTAAATGACTGTTGGATGTGCATTATGACTTTTTCAACTAAAATAAGTGTGTTTAAAGTCATTTCTGTGCCTGAAACGAGTCAAAATTGAAGCTTTTGAGTAAGCAAAACTGTGTAAAAATGGCAATTTTGGTCACTGTGAGGGTTTAAAAAGTGGTTATTCAACATGAGGCATGATCCAATTGACATTTTGAATCATTTTTGGTACAGTCCAAAAAATCAATATTCGGATGAAAAACGATGACCCCGGACATGTCGAACGTTCCCAAAATGGTCTATAATGATGAAATTTTAACATTTAATCTTTTGACTCTAAATGACTGTTGGATGTGAATTATGACTTTTTCAACTAAAATAAGTGTGTTTAAAGTCATTTCTGTGCCTGAAACAGGTCAAAATTGAAGCTTTTGAGTAAGCAAAACTCTGTAAAAATGGCAATTTTGGTCACTGTGAGGGTTTTAAAAGTGGTTATTCAACATGAGGCATGATCCAATTGACATTTTGAGTCATTTTTTGTACAGTCCAAAAAATCGATTTTCGGATGAAAAACGATGACTCCGGACATTTCGAACGTTCCCGAAATGGTCTATAATGATGAAATTTTAACATTTAATCTTTTGACTCTAAATGACTGTTGGATGTGGATTATGACTTTTTCAACTAAAATAAGTGTGTTTAAAGTCATTTCTGTGACTGAAACGGGTCAAAATTGAAGCTTTTGAGTAAGCAAAACTCTGTAAAAATGGCCATTTTGGTCACTGTGAGGGTTTAAAAAGTGGTTATTCAACATGAGGAACGATCCAATTGACATTTTGAATCATTTTTGGTACAGTCCAAAAAATCGATTTTCGGATGAAAAACGATGACTCCGGACATGTCGAACGTTCCCAAAATGGTCTATAATGATGAAATTTTAACATTTAATCTTTTGACTCTAAATGACTGTTGGATGTGAATTATGACTTTTTCAACTAAAATACGTGTGTTTAAAGTCATTTCTGTGACTGAAACGGGTCAAAATTGAAGCTTTTGAGTAAGCAAAACTCTGTAAAAATGGCCATTTTGGTCACTGTGAGGGTTTAAAAAGTGGTTATTCAACATGAGGCACGATCCAATTGACATTTTGAATCATTTTTGGTACAGTCCAAAAAATCAATTTTCGGATGAAAAACGATGACTCCGGACATGTCGAACGTTCCCAAAATGGTCTACAATGATGAAATTTTAACATTTAATCTTTTGACTCTAAATGACTGTTGGATGTGAATTATGACTTTTTCAACTAAAATAAGTGTGTTTAAAGTAATTTTTGTGACTGAAACGGGTCGAAATTGAAGCTTTGAGTAATCAAAACTCTGTAAAAATGGCAATTTTGGTCACTGTGAGGGTTTAAAAAGTGGTTATTCAACATGAGGCATGATCCAATTGACATTTTGAATCATTTTTGGTACAGTCCAAAAAATCGATTTTCGGATGAAAAACGATGACTCCGGACATGTCGAACGTTCCCAAAATGGTCTATAATGATGAAATTTTAACATTTAATCTTTTGACTCTAAATGACTGTTGGATGTGAATTATGACTTTTTCAACTAAAATAAGTGTGTTTAAAGTCATTTCTGTGCCTGAAACGGGTCAAAATTGAAGCTTTTGAGAAAGCAAAACTCTGTAAAAATGGCAATTTTGGTCACTGTGAGGGTTTAAAAAGTGGTTATTCAACATGAGGCATGATCCAATTGACATTTTGAATCATTTTTGGTACAGTCCAAAAAATCGATTTTCGGATGAAAAACGATGACTCCGGACATGTCGAACGTTCCCAAAATGGTCTATAATGATGAAATTTTAACATTTAATCTTTTGACTCTAAATGACTGTTGGATGTGAATTATGACTTTTTCAACTAAAATAAGTGTGTTTAAAGTCATTTCTGTGACTGAAACGGGTCAAAATTGAAGCTTTTCAGTAAGCAAAACTCTGTAAAAATGGCCATTTTGGTCACTGTGAGGGTTTAAAAAGTGGTTATTCAACATGAGGCATGATCCAATTGACATTTTGAATCATTTTTGGTACAGTCCAAAAAATCAATTTTCGGATGAAAAACGATGACTCCGGACATGTCGAACGTTCCCGAAATGGTCTATAATGATGAAATTTTAACATTTAATCTTTTGACTCTAAATGACTGTTGGATGTGGATTATGACTTTTTCAACTAAAATAAGTGTGTTTAAAGTCATTTCTGTGACTGAAACGGGTCAAAATTGAAGCTTTTGAGTAAGCAAAACTCTGTAAAAATGGCCATTTTGGTCACTGTGAGGGTTTAAAAAGTGGTTATTCAACATGAGGAACGATCCAATTGACATTTTGAATCATTTTTGGTACAGTCCAAAAAATCGATTTTCGGATGAAAAACGATGACTCCGGACATGTCGAACGTTCCCAAAATGGTCTATAATGATGAAATTTTAACATTTAATCTTTTGACTCTAAATGACTGTTGGATGTGAATTATGACTTTTTCAACTAAAATACGTGTGTTTAAAGTCATTTCTGTGACTGAAACGGGTCAAAATTGAAGCTTTTGAGTAAGCAAAACTCTGTAAAAATGGCCATTTTGGTCACTGTGAGGGTTTAAAAAGTGGTTATTCAACATGAGGCACGATCCAATTGACATTTTGAATCATTTTTGGTACAGTCCAAAAAATCAATTTTCGGATGAAAAACGATGACTCCGGACATGTCGAACGTTCCCAAAATGGTCTACAATGATGAAATTTTAACATTTAATCTTTTGACTCTAAATGACTGTTGGATGTGAATTATGACTTTTTCAACTAAAATAAGTGTGTTTAAAGTAATTTTTGTGACTGAAACGGGTCGAAATTGAAGCTTTGAGTAATCAAAACTCTGTAAAAATGGCAATTTTGGTCACTGTGAGGGTTTAAAAAGTGGTTATTCAACATGAGGCATGATCCAATTGACATTTTGAATCATTTTTGGTACAGTCCAAAAAATCGATTTTCGGATGAAAAACGATGACTCCGGACATGTCGAACGTTCCCAAAATGGTCTATAATGATGAAATTTTAACATTTAATCTTTTGACTCTAAATGACTGTTGGATGTGAATTATGACTTTTTCAACTAAAATAAGTGTGTTTAAAGTCATTTCTGTGCCTGAAACGGGTCAAAATTGAAGCTTTTGAGAAAGCAAAACTCTGTAAAAATGGCAATTTTGGTCACTGTGAGGGTTTAAAAAGTGGTTATTCAACATGAGGCATGATCCAATTGACATTTTGAATCATTTTTGGTACAGTCCAAAAAATCGATTTTCGGATGAAAAACGATGACTCCGGACATGTCGAACGTTCCCAAAATGGTCTATAATGATGAAATTTTAACATTTAATCTTTTGACTCTAAATGACTGTTGGATGTGAATTATGACTTTTTCAACTAAAATAAGTGTGTTTAAAGTCATTTCTGTGACTGAAACGGGTCAAAATTGAAGCTTTTCAGTAAGCAAAACTCTGTAAAAATGGCCATTTTGGTCACTGTGAGGGTTTAAAAAGTGGTTATTCAACATGAGGCATGATCCAATTGACATTTTGAATCATTTTTGGTACAGTCCAAAAAATCAATTTTCGGATGAAAAACGATGACTCCGGACATGTCGAACGTTCCCAAAATGGTCTATAATGATGAAATTTTAACATTTAATCTTTTGACTCTAAATGACTGTTGGATGTGAATTATGACTTTTTCAACTAAAATAAGTGTGTTTAAAGTCATTTCTGTGCCTGAAACGGGTCAAAATTGAAGCTTTTGAGTAAGCAAAACTCTGTAAAAATGGCAATTTTGGTCACTGTGAGGGTTTAAAAAGTGGTAATTCAACATGAGGCATGATCCAATTGACATTTTGAATCATTTTTGGTACAGTCCAAAAAATCAATTTTCGGATGAAAAACGATGACTCCGGACATGTCGAACGTTCCCAAAATGGTCTATAATGATGAAATTTTAACATTTAATCTTTTGACTCTAAATGACTGTTGGATGTGAATTATGACTTTTTCAACTAAAATAAGTGTGTTTAAAGTCATTTCTATGACTGAAACGGGTCAAAATTGAAGCTTTTGAGTAAGCAAAACTCTGTAAAAATGGCCATTTTGGTCACTGTGAGGGTTTAAAAAGTGGTTATTCAACATGAGGCACGATCCAATTGACATTTTGAATCATTTTTGGTACAGTCCAAAAAATCGATTTTCGGATGAAAAACGATGACTCCGGACATGTCGAACGTTCCCAAAATGGTCTATAATGATGAAATTTTAACATTTAATCTTTTGACTCTACATGACTGTTGGATGTGAATTATGACTTTTTCAACTAAAATAAGTGTGTTTAAAGTCATTTCTGTGACTGAAACGGGTCAAAATTGAAGCTTTTGAGTAAGCAAAACTCTGTAAAAATGGCCATTTTGGTCACTGTGAGGGTTTAAAAAGTAGTTATTCAACATGAGGCACGATCCAATTGACATTTTGAATCATTTTTGGTACAGTCCAAAAAATCAATTTTCGGATGAAAAACGATGACTCGAGGACATGTCAAACGTTCCCAAAATGGTCCATAATGATGAAATTTTAACATTTAATCTTTTGACTCTAAATGACTGTTGGATGTGAATTATGACTTTTTCAACTAAAATAAGTGTGTTTAAAGTCATTTCTGTGACTGAAACGGGTCAAAATTGAAGCTTTTGAGTAAGCAAAACTCTGTAAAAATGGCCATTTTGGTCACTGTGAGGGTTTAAAAAGTGGTTATTCAACGTGAGGCACGATCCAATTGACATTTTGAATCATTTTTGGTACAGTCCAAAAAATCGATTTTCGGATAAAAAACGATGACTCCGGACATGTCGAACGTTCCTAAAATGGTCTATAATGATGAAATTTTAACATTTAATCTTTTGACTCTAAATGACTGTTGGATGTGAATTATGACTTTTTCAACTAAAATAAGTGTGTTTAAAGTCATTTCTGTGACTGAAACAGGTCAAAATTGAAGCTTTTGAGTAAGCAAAACTCTGTAAAAATGGCAATTTTGGTCACTGTGAGGGTTTAAAAAGTGGTTATTCAACATGAGGCATGATCCAATTGACATTTTGAATCATTTTTGGTACAGTCCAAAAAATCGATTTTCGGATGAAAAACGATGACTCCGGACATGTCGAACGTTCCCAAAATGGTCTATAATGATGAAATTTTAACATTTAATCTTTTGACTCTAAATGACTGTTGGATGAGAATTATGACTTTTTCAACTAAAATAAGTGTATTTAAAGTCATTTTTGTGACTGAAACGGGTCAAAATTGAAGCTTTTGAGTAATCAAAACTCTGTAAAAATGGCAATTTTGGTCACTGTGAGGGTTTAAAAAGTGGTTATTCAACATGAGGCATGATCCAATTGACATTTTGAATCATTTTTGGTACAGTCCAAAAAATCGATTTTCGGATGAAAAACGATGACTCCGGACATGTCGAACGTTCCCAAAATGGTCTATAATGATGAAATTTTAACATTTAATCTTTTGACTCTAAATGACTGTTGGATGTGAATTATGAATTTTTCAACTAAAATAAGTGTGTTTAAAGTCATTTCTGTGCCTGAAACGGGTCAAAATTGAAGCTTTTGAGTAAGCAAAACTCTGTAAAAATGGCAATTTTGGTCACTGTGAGGGTTTAAAAAGTGGTTATTCAACATGAGGCACGATCCAATTGACATTTTGAATCATTTTTGGTACAGTCCAAAAAATAAATTTTCGGATGAAAAACGATGACTCCGGACATGTCGAACTTTCCCAAAATGGTCTATAATGATGAAATTTTAACATTTAATCTTTTGACTCTAAATTACTGTTGGATATGCATTATGACTTTTTCAACTAAAATAAGTGTGTTTAAAGTCATTTCTGTGCCTGAAACGGGTCAAAATTGAAGCTTTTGAGTAAGCAAAACTCTGTAAAAATGGCCATTTTGGTCACTGTGAGGGTTTAAAAAGTGGTCATTCAACGTGAGGCACGATCCAATTGACATTTTGAATCATTTTTGGTACAGTCCAAAAAATCGATTTTCGGATAAAAAACGATGACTCCGGACATGTCGAACGTTCCTAAAATGGTCTATAATGATGAAATTTTAACATTTAATCTTTTGACTCTAAATGACTGTTGGATGTGAATTATGACTTTTTCAACTAAAATAAGTGTGTTTAAAGTCATTTCTGTGACTGAAACAGGTCAAAATTGAAGCTTTTGAGTAAGCAAAACTCTGTAAAAATGGCAATTTTGGTCACTGTGAGGGTTTAAAAAGTGGTTATTCATCATGAGGCATGATCCAATTGACATTTTGAATCATTTTTGGTACAGTCCAAAAAATCGATTTTCGGATGAAAAACAATGACTCCGGACATGTCGAACGTTCCCAAAATGGTCTATAATGATGAAATTTTAACATTTAATCTTTTGACTCTATATGACTGTTGGATGTGAATTATGACTTTTTCAACTAAAATAAGTGTATTTAAAGTCATTTCTGTGACTGAAACGGGTCAAAATTGAAGCTTTTGAGTAAGCAAAACTCTGTAAAAATGGCAATTTTGGTCACTGTGAGGGTTTAAAAAGTGGTTATTCAACATGAGGCATGATCCAATTGACATTTTGAATCATTTTTGGTACAGTCCAAAAAATCGATTTTCGGATGAAAAACAATGACTCCGGACATGTCGAACGTTCCCAAAATGGTCTATAATGATGAAATTTTAACATTTAATCTTTTGACTCTAAAGGACTGTTGGATGTGGATTATGACTTTTTCAACTAAAATAAGTGTGTTTAAAGTCATTTCTGTGACTGAAACGGGTCAAAATTGAAGCTTTTGAGTAAGCAAAACTCTGTAAAAATGGCAATTTTGGTCACTGTGAGGGTTTAAAAAGTGGGTATTCAACATGAGGCATGATCCAATTGACATTTTGAATCATTTTTGGTACAGTCCAAAAAATCAATTTTCGGATGAAAAACGATGACTCCGGACATGTCGAACGTTCCCAAAATGGTCTATAATGATGAGATTTTAACATTTAATCTTTTGACTCTAAATGACTGTTGGATGTGAATTATGACTTTTTCAACTAAAATAAGTGTGTTTAAAGTCATTTCTGTGACTGAAACGGGTCAAAATTGAAGCTTTTGAGTAAGCAAAACTCTGTAAAAATGGCCATTTTGATCACTGTGAGGGTTTAAAAAGTGGTTATTCAACATGAGGCACGATCCAATTGACATTTTGAATCATTTTTGGTACAGTCCAAAAAATCAATTTTCGGATGAAAAACGATGACTCCGGACATGTCGAACGTTCCCAAAATGGTCTATAATGATGAAATTTTAACATTTAATCTTTTGACTCTAAATGACTGTTGGATGTGAATTATGACTTTTTCAACTAAAATAAGTGTGTTTAAAGTCATTTCTGTGCCTGAAACGGGTCAAAATTGAAGCTTTTGAGTAAGCAAAACTCTGTAAAAATGGCAATTTTGGTCACTGTGAGGGTTTAAAAAGTGGTTATTCAACATGAGGCATGATCCAATTGACATTTTGAATCATTTTTGGTACAGTCCAAAAAATCAATTTTCGGATTAAAAACGATGACTCCGGACATGTCGAACGTTCCCAAAATGGTCTATAATGATGAAATTTTAACATTTAATCTTTTGACTCTAAATGACTGTTGGATGTGAATTATGACTTTTTCAACTAAAATAAGTGTGTTTAAAGTCATTTCTGTGCCTGAAACGGGTCAAAATTGAAGCTTTTGAGTAAGCAAAACTCTGTAAAAATGGCAATTTTGGTCACTGTGAGGGTTTAAAAAGTGGTAATTCAACATGAGGCATGATCCAATTGACATTTTGAATCATTTTTGGTACAGTCCAAAAAATCAATTTTCGGATGAAAAACGATGACTCCGGACATGTCGAACGTTCCCAAAATGGTCTATAATGATGAAATTTTAACATTTAATCTTTTGACTCTAAATGACTGTTGGATGTGAATTATGACTTTTTCAACTAAAATAAGTGTGTTTAAAGTCATTTCTATGACTGAAACGGGTCAAAATTGAAGCTTTTGAGTAAGCAAAACTCTGTAAAAATGGCCATTTTGGTCACTGTGAGGGTTTAAAAAGTGGTTATTCAACATGAGGCACGATCCAATTGACATTTTGAATCATTTTTGGTACAGTCCAAAAAATCGATTTTCGGATGAAAAACGATGACTCCGGACATGTCGAACGTTCCCAAAATGGTCTATAATGATGAAATTTTAACATTTAATCTTTTGACTCTACATGACTGTTGGATGTGAATTATGACTTTTTCAACTAAAATAAGTGTGTTTAAAGTCATTTCTGTGACTGAAACGGGTCAAAATTGAAGCTTTTGAGTAAGCAAAACTCTGTAAAAATGGCCATTTTGGTCACTGTGAGGGTTTAAAAAGTAGTTATTCAACATGAGGCACGATCCAATTGACATTTTGAATCATTTTTGGTACAGTCCAAAAAATCAATTTTCGGATGAAAAACGATGACTCGAGGACATGTCGAACGTTCCCAAAATGGTCCATAATGATGAAATTTTAACATTTAATCTTTTGACTCTAAATGACTGTTGGATGTGAATTATGACTTTTTCAACTAAAATAAGTGTGTTTAAAGTCATTTCTGTGACTGAAACGGGTCAAAATTGAAGCTTTTGAGTAAGCAAAACTCTGTAAAAATGGCCATTTTGGTCACTGTGAGGGTTTAAAAAGTGGTTATTCAACGTGAGGCACGATCCAATTGACATTTTGAATCATTTTTGGTACAGTCCAAAAAATCGATTTTCGGATAAAAAACGATGACTCCGGACATGTCGAACGTTCCTAAAATGGTCTATAATGATGAAATTTTAACATTTAATCTTTTGACTCTAAATGACTGTTGGATGTGAATTATGACTTTTTCAACTAAAATAAGTGTGTTTAAAGTCATTTCTGTGACTGAAACAGGTCAAAATTGAAGCTTTTGAGTAAGCAAAACTCTGTAAAAATGGCAATTTTGGTCACTGTGAGGGTTTAAAAAGTGGTTATTCAACATGAGGCATGATCCAATTGACATTTTGAATCATTTTTGGTACAGTCCAAAAAATCGATTTTCGGATGAAAAACGATGACTCCGGACATGTCGAACGTTCCCAAAATGGTCTATAATGATGAAATTTTAACATTTAATCTTTTGACTCTAAATGACTGTTGGATGTGAATTATGACTTTTTCAACTAAAATAAGTGTATTTAAAGTCATTTCTGTGACTGAAACGGGTCAAAATTGAAGCTTTTGAGTAAGCAAAACTCTGTAAAAATGGCAATTTTGGTCACTGTGAGGGTTTAAAAAGTGGTTATTCAACATGAGGCATGATCCAATTGACATTTTGAATCATTTTTGGTACAGTCCAAAAAATCAATTTTCGGATGAAAAACGATGACTCCGGACATGTCGAACGTTCCCAAAATGGTCTATAATGATGAAATTTTAACATTTAATCTTTTGACTCTAAATGACTGTTGGATGAGAATTATGACTTTTTCAACTAAAATAAGTGTGTTTAAAGTAATTTTTGTGACTGAAACGGGTCAAAATTGAAGCTTTTGAGTAATCAAAACTCTGTAAAAATGGCAATTTTGGTCACTGTGAGGGTTTAAAAAGTGGTTATTCAACATGAGGCATGATCCAATTGACATTTTGAATCATTTTTGGTACAGTCCAAAAAATCGATTTTTGGATGAAAAACGATGACTCCGGACATGTCGAACGTTCCCAAAATGGTCTATAATGATGAAATTTTAACATTTAATCTTTTGACTCTAAATGACTGTTGGATGTGAATTATGAATTTTTCAACTAAAATAAGTGTGTTTAAAGTCATTTCTGTGCCTGAAACGGGTCAAAATTGAAGCTTTTGAGTAAGCAAAACTCTGTAAAAATGGCAATTTTGGTCACTGTGAGGGTTTAAAAAGTGGTTATTCAACATGAGGCACGATCCAATTGACATTTTGAATCATTTTTGGTACAGTCCAAAAAATAAATTTTCGGATGAAAAACGATGACTCCGGACATGTCGAACTTTCCCAAAATGGTCTATAATGATGAAATTTTAACATTTAATCTTTTGACTCTAAATTACTGTTGGATATGCATTATGACTTTTTCAACTAAAATAAGTGTGTTTAAAGTCATTTCTGTGCCTGAAACGGGTCAAAATTGAAGCTTTTGAGTAAGCAAAACTCTGTAAAAATGGCCATTTTGGTCACTGTGAGGGTTTAAAAAGTGGTCATTCAACGTGAGGCACGATCCAATTGACATTTTGAATCATTTTTGGTACAGTCCAAAAAATCGATTTTCGGATAAAAAACGATGACTCCGGACATGTCGAACGTTCCTAAAATGGTCTATAATGATGAAATTTTAACATTTAATCTTTTGACTCTAAATGACTGTTGGATGTGAATTATGACTTTTTCAACTAAAATAAGTGTGTTTAAAGTCATTTCTGTGACTGAAACAGGTCAAAATTGAAGCTTTTGAGTAAGCAAAACTCTGTAAAAATGGCAATTTTGGTCACTGTGAGGGTTTAAAAAGTGGTTATTCAACATGAGGCATGATCCAATTGACATTTTGAATCATTTTTGGTACAGTCCAAAAAATCGATTTTCGGATGAAAAACAATGACTCCGGACATGTCGAACGTTCCCAAAATGGTCTATAATGATGAAATTTTAACATTTAATCTTTTGACTCTATATGACTGTTGGATGTGAATTATGACTTTTTCAACTAAAATAAGTGTATTTAAAGTCATTTCTGTGACTGAAACGGGTCAAAATTGAAGCTTTTGAGTAAGCAAAACTCTGTAAAAATGGCAATTTTGGTCACTGTGAGGGTTTAAAAAGTGGTTATTCAACATGAGGCATGATCCAATTGACATTTTGAATCATTTTTGGTACAGTCCAAAAAATCGATTTTCGGATGAAAAACAATGACTCCGGACATGTCGAACGTTCCCAAAATGGTCTATAAAGATGAAATTTTAACATTTAATCTTTTGACTCTAAATGACTGTTGGATGTGGATTATGACTTTTTCAACTAAAATAAGTGTGTTTAAAGTCATTTCTGTGACTGAAACGGGTCAAAATTGAAGCTTTTGAGTAAGCAAAACTCTGTAAAAATGGCAATTTTGGTCACTGTGAGGGTTTAAAAAGTGGGTATTCAACATGAGGCATGATCCAATTGACATTTTGAATCATTTTTGGTACAGTCCAAAAAATCAATTTTCGGATGAAAAACGATGACTCCGGACATGTCGAACGTTCCCAAAATGGTCTATAATGATGAGATTTTAACATTTAATCTTTTGACTCTAAATGACTGTTGGATGTGAATTATGACTTTTTCAACTAAAATAAGTGTGTTTAAAGTCATTTCTGTGACTGAAACGGGTCAAAATTGAAGCTTTTGAGTAAGCAAAACTCTGTAAAAATGGCCATTTTGATCACTGTGAGGGTTTAAAAAGTGGTTATTCAACATGAGGCACGATCCAATTGACATTTTGAATCATTTTTGGTACAGTCCAAAAAATCAATTTTCGGATGAAAAACGATGACTCCGGACATGTCGAACGTTCCCAAAATGGTCTATAATGATGAAATTTTAACATTTAATCTTTTGACTCTAAATGACTGTTGGATGTGAATTATGACTTTTTCAACTAAAATAAGTGTGTTTAAAGTCATTTCTGTGCCTGAAACGGGTCAAAATTGAAGCTTTTGAGTAAGCAAAACTCTGTAAAAATGGCAATTTTGGTCACTGTGAGGGTTTAAAAAGTGGTTATTCAACATGAGGCATGATCCAATTGACATTTTGAATCATTTTTGGTACAGTCCAAAAAATCAATTTTCGGATTAAAAACGATGACTCCGGACATGTCGAACGTTCCCAAAATGGTCTATAATGATGACATTTTAACATTTAATCTTTTGACTCTAAATGACTGTTGGATGTGAATTATGACTTTTTCAACTAAAATAAGTGTGTTTAAAGTCATTTCTGTGCCTGAAACGGGTCAAAATTGAAGCTTTTGAGTAAGCAAAACTCTGTAAAAATGGCAATTTTGGTCACTGTGAGGGTTTAAAAAGTGGTTATTCAACATGAGGCATGATCCAATTGACATTTTGAATCATTTTTGGTACAGTCCAAAAAATCGATTTTCGGATGAAAAATGATGACTCCGGACATGTCGAACGTTCCCAAAATGGTCTATAATGATGAAATTTTAACATTTAATCATTTGACTCTAAATGACTGTTGGATGTGCATTATGACTTTTTCAACTAAAATAAGTGTGTTTAAAGTCATTTCTGTGCCTGAAACGGGTCAAAATTGAAGCTTTTGAGTAAGCAAAACTCTGTAAAAATGGCAATTTTGGTCACTGTGAGGGTTTAAAAAGTGGTTATTCAACATGAGGCATGATCCAATTGACATTTTGAATCATTTTTGGTACAGTCCAAAAAATCGATTTTCGGATGAAAAACGATGACTCCGGACATGTCGAACGTTCCCAAAATGGTCTATTAATGATGACATTTTAACATTTAATCTTTTGACTCTAAATGACTGTTGGATGTGAATTATGACTTTTTCAACTAAAATAAGTGTGTTTAAAGTCATTTCTGTGCCTGAAACGGGTCAAAATTGAAGCTTTTGAGTAAGCAAAACTCTGTAAAAATGGCAATTTTGGTCACTGTGAGGGTTTAAAAAGTGGTTATTCAACATGAGGCATGATCCAATTGACATTTTGAATCATTTTTGGTACAGTCCAAAAAATCGATTTTCGGATGAAAAACGATGACTCCGGACATGTCGAACGTTCCCAAAATGGTCTATAATGATGAAATTTTAACATTTAATCTTTTGACTCTAAATGACTGTTGGATGTGCATTATGACTTTTTCAACTAAAATAAGTGTGTTTAAAGTCATTTCTGTGCCTGAAACGGGTCAAAATTGAAGCTTTTGAGTAAGCAAAACTCTGTAAAAATGGCAATTTTGGTCACTGTGAGGGTTTAAAAAGTGGTTATTCAACATGAGGCATGATCCAATTGACATTTTGAATCATTTTTGGTACAGTCCAAAAAATCGATTTTCGGATGAAAAACGATGACTCCGGACATGTCGAACGTTCCCAAAATGGTCTATTAATGATGAAATTTTAACATTTAATCTTTTGACTCTAAATGACTGTTGGATGTGAATTATGACTTTTTCAACTAAAATAAGTGTGTTTAAAGTCATTTCTGTGCCTGAAACAGGTCAAAATTGAAGCTTTTGAGTAAGCAAAACTCTGTAAAAATGGCAATTTTGGTCACTGTGAGGGTTTCAAAAGTGGTTATTCAACATGAGGCATGATCCAATTGACATTTTGAGTCATTTTTGGTACAGTCCAAAAAATCGATTTTCGGATGAAAAACGATGACTCCGGACATGTCGAACGTTCCCAAAATGGTCTATAATGATGAAATTTTAACATTTAATCTTTTGACTCTAAATGACTGTTGGATGTGGATTATGACTTTTTCAACTAAAATAAGTGTGTTTAAAGTCATTTCTGTGACTGAAACGGGTCAAAATTAAAGCTTTTGAGTAAGCAAAACTCTGTAAAAATGGCAATTTTGGTCACTGTGAGGGTTTAAAAAGTGGTTATTCAACATGAGGCATGATCCAATTGACATTTTGAATCATTTTTGGTACAGTCCAAAAAATCGATTTTCGGATGAAAAACGATGACTCGAGGACATGTCGAACGTTCCCAAAATGGTCTATAATGATGAAATTTTAACATTTAATCTTTTGACTCTAAATGACTGTTGGATGTGAATTATGACTTTTTCAACTAAATTAAGTGTGTTTAAAGTCATTTCTGTGACTGAAACAGGTCAAAATTGAAGCTTTTGAGTAAGCAAAACTCTGTAAAAATGGCAATTTTGGTCACTGTGAGGGTTTAAAAAGTGGTTATTCAACATGAGGCATGATCCAATTGACATTTTGAATCATTTTTGGTACAGTCCAAAAAATCGATTTTTGGATGAAAAACGATGACTCCGGACATGTCGAACGTTCCCAAAATGGTCTATAATGATGAAATTTTAACATTTAATCTTTTGACTCTAAATGACTGTTGGATGTGAATTATGACTTTTTCAACTAACATAAGTGTGTTTAAAGTCATTTCTGTGACTGAAACGGGTCAAAATTGAAGCTTTTGAGTAAGCAAAACTCTGTAAAAATGGCCATTTTGGTCACTGTGAGGGTTTAAAAAGTGGTTATTCAACATGAGGCACGATCCAATTGACATTTTGAATCATTTTTGGTACAGTCCAAAAAATCAATTTTCGGATGAAAAACGATGACTCCGGACATGTCGAACGTTCCCAAAATGGTCTATAATGATGACATTTTAACATTTAATCTTTTGACTCTAAATGACTGTTGGATGTGAATTATGACTTTTTCAACTAAAATAAGTGTGTTTAAAGTCATTTCTGTGCCTGAAACGGGTCAAAATTGAAGCTTTTGAGTAAGCAAAACTCTGTAAAAATGGCAATTTTGGTCACTGTGAGGGTTTAAAAAGTGGTTATTCAACATGAGGCATGATCCAATTGACATTTTGAATCATTTTTGGTACAGTCCAAAAAATCAATTTTCGGATGAAAAACGATGACTCCGGACATGTCGAACGTTCCCAAAATGGTCTATAATGATGACATTTTAACATTTAATCTTTTGACTCTAAATGACTGTTGGATGTGAATTATGACTTTTTCAACTAAAATAAGTGTGTTTAAAGTCATTTCTGTGCCTGAAACGGGTCAAAATTGAAGCTTTTGAGTAAGCAAAACTCTGTAAAAATGGCAATTTTGGTCACTGTGAGGGTTTAAAAAGTGGTTATTCAACATGAGGCATGATCCAATTGACATTTTGAATCATTTTTGGTACAGTCCAAAAAATCAATTTTCGGATGAAAAACGATGACTCCGGACATGTCGAACGTTCCCAAAATGGTCTATAATGATGACATTTTAACATTTAATCTTTTGACTCTAAATGACTGTTGGATGTGAATTATGACTTTTTCAACTAAAATAAGTGTGTTTAAAGTCATTTCTGTGCCTGAAACGGGTCAAAATTGAAGCTTTTGAGTAAGCAAAACTCTGTAAAAATGGCAATTTTGGTCACTGTGAGGGTTTAAAAAGTGGTTATTCAACATGAGGCATGATCCAATTGACATTTTGAATCATTTTTGGTACAGTCCAAAAAATCGATTTTCGGATGAAAAACGATGACTCCGGACATGTCGAACGTTCCCAAAATGGTCTATAATGATGACATTTTAACATTTAATCTTTTGACTCTAAATGACTGTTGGATGTGAATTATGACTTTTTCAACTAAAATAAGTGTGTTTAAAGTCATTTCTGTGCCTGAAACGGGTCAAAATTGAAGCTTTTGAGCAAGCAAAACTCTGTAAAAATTGCAATTTTGGTCACTGTGAGGGTTTAAAAAGTGGTTATTCAACATGAGGCATGATCCAATTGACATTTTGAATCATTTTTGGTACAGTCCAAAAAATCGATTTTCGGATGAAAAACGATGACTCCGGACATGTCGAACGTTCCCAAAATGGTCTATAATGATGAAATTTTAACATTTAATCTTTTGACTCTAAATGACTGTTGGATGTGCATTATGACTTTTTCAACTAAAATAAGTGTGTTTAAAGTCATTTCTGTGCCTGAAACGGGTCAAAATTGAAGCTTTTGAGTAAGCAAAACTGTGTAAAAATGGCAATTTTGGTCACTGTGAGGGTTTAAAAAGTGGTTATTCAACATGAGGCATGATCCAATTGACATTTTGAATCATTTTTGGTACAGTCCAAAAAATCAATATTCGGATGAAAAACGATGACCCCGGACATGTCGAACGTTCCCAAAATGGTCTATAATGATGAAATTTTAACATTTAATCTTTTGACTCTAAATGACTGTTGGATGTGAATTATGACTTTTTCAACTAAAATAAGTGTGTTTAAAGTCATTTCTGTGCCTGAAACAGGTCAAAATTGAAGCTTTTGAGTAAGCAAAACTCTGTAAAAATGGCAATTTTGGTCACTGTGAGGGTTTTAAAAGTGGTTATTCAACATGAGGCATGATCCAATTGACATTTTGAGTCATTTTTTGTACAGTCCAAAAAATCGATTTTCGGATGAAAAACGATGACTCCGGACATTTCGAACGTTCCCGAAATGGTCTATAATGATGAAATTTTAACATTTAATCTTTTGACTCTAAATGACTGTTGGATGTGGATTATGACTTTTTCAACTAAAATAAGTGTGTTTAAAGTCATTTCTGTGACTGAAACGGGTCAAAATTGAAGCTTTTGAGTAAGCAAAACTCTGTAAAAATGGCCATTTTGGTCACTGTGAGGGTTTAAAAAGTGGTTATTCAACATGAGGAACGATCCAATTGACATTTTGAATCATTTTTGGTACAGTCCAAAAAATCGATTTTCGGATGAAAAACGATGACTCCGGACATGTCGAACGTTCCCAAAATGGTCTATAATGATGAAATTTTAACATTTAATCTTTTGACTCTAAATGACTGTTGGATGTGAATTATGACTTTTTCAACTAAAATAAGTGTGTTTAAAGTCATTTCTGTGACTGAAACAGGTCAAAATTGAAGCTTTTGAGTAAGCAAAACTCTGTAAAAATGGCAATTTTGGTCACTGTGAGGGTTTAAAAAGTGGTTATTCAACATGAGGCATGATCCAATTGACATTTTGAATCATTTTTGGTACAGTCCAAAAAATCGATTTTTGGATGAAAAACGATGACTCCGGACATGTCGAACGTTCCCAAAATGGTCTATAATGATGAAATTTTAACATTTAATCTTTTGACTCTAAATGACTGTTGGATGTGAATTATGACTTTTTCAACTAAAATACGAGTGTTTAAAGTCATTTCTGTGACTGAAACGGGTCAAAATTGAAGCTTTTGAGTAAGCAAAACTCTGTAAAAATGGCCATTTTGGTCACTGTGAGGGTTTAAAAAGTGGTTATTCAACATGAGGCACGATCCAATTGACATTTTGAATCATTTTTGGTACAGTCCAAAAAATCAATTTTCGGATGAAAAACGATGACTCCGGACATGTCGAACGTTCCCAAAATGGTCTACAATGATGAAATTTTAACATTTAATCTTTTGACTCTAAATGACTGTTGGATGTGAATTATGACTTTTTCAACTAAAATAAGTGTGTTTAAAGTAATTTTTGTGACTGAAACGGGTCGAAATTGAAGCTTTGAGTAATCAAAACTCTGTAAAAATGGCAATTTTGGTCACTGTGAGGGTTTAAAAAGTGGTTATTCAACATGAGGCATGATCCAATTGACATTTTGAATCATTTTTGGTACAGTCCAAAAAATCAATTTTCGGATGAAAAACGATGACTCCGGACATGTCGAACGTTCCCAAAATGGTCTATAATGATGAAATTTTAACATTTAATCTTTTGACTCTAAATGACTGTTGGATGTGAATTATGACTTTTTCAACTAAAATAAGTGTGTTTAAAGTCATTTCTGTGCCTGAAACGGGTCAAAATTGAAGCTTTTGAGAAAGCAAAACTCTGTAAAAATGGCAATTTTGGTCACTGTGAGGGTTTAAAAAGTGGTTATTCAACATGAGGCATGATCCAATTGACATTTTGAATCATTTTTGGTACAGTCCAAAAAATCGATTTTCGGATGAAAAACGATGACTCCGGACATGTCGAACGTTCCCAAAATGGTCTATAATGATGAAATTTTAACATTTAATCTTTTGACTCTAAATGACTGTTGGATGTGAATTATGACTTTTTCAACTAAAATAAGTGTGTTTAAAGTCATTTCTGTGACTGAAACGGGTCAAAATTGAAGCTTTTCAGTAAGCAAAACTCTGTAAAAATGGCCATTTTGGTCACTGTGAGGGTTTAAAAAGTGGTTATTCAACATGAGGCATGATCCAATTGACATTTTGAATCATTTTTGGTACAGTCCAAAAAATCAATTTTCGGATGAAAAACGATGACTCCGGACATGTCGAACGTTCCCAAAATGGTCTATAATGATGAAATTTTAACATTTAATCTTTTGACTCTAAATGACTGTTGGATGTGAATTATGACTTTTTCAACTAAAATAAGTGTGTTTAAAGTCATTTCTATGACTGAAACGGGTCAAAATTGAAGCTTTTGAGTAAGCAAAACTCTGTAAAAATGGCCATTTTGGTCACTGTGAGGGTTTAAAAAGTAGTTATTCAACATGAGGCACGATCCAATTGACATTTTGAATCATTTTTGGTACAGTCCAAAAAATCAATTTTCGGATGAAAAACGATGACTCGAGGACATGTCGAACGTTCCCAAAATGGTCCATAATGATGAAATTTTAACATTTAATCTTTTGACTCTAAATGACTGTTGGATGTGAATTATGACTTTTTCAACTAAAATAAGTGTGTTTAAAGTCATTTCTGTGACTGAAACGGGTCAAAATTGAAGCTTTTGAGTAAGCAAAACTCTGTAAAAATGGCCATTTTGGTCACTGTGAGGGTTTAAAAAGTGGTTATTCAACGTGAGGCACGATCCAATTGACATTTTGAATCATTTTTGGTACAGTCCAAAAAATCGATTTTCGGATAAAAAACGATGACTCCGGACATGTCGAACGTTCCTAAAATGGTCTATAATGATGAAATTTTAACATTTAATCTTTTGACTCTAAATGACTGTTGGATGTGAATTATGACTTTTTCAACTAAAATAAGTGTGTTTAAAGTCATTTCTGTGACAGGTCAAAATTGAAGCTTTTGAGTAAGCAAAACTCTGTAAAAATGGCAATTTTGGTCACTGTGAGGGTTTAAAAAGTGGTTATTCAACATGAGGCATGATCCAATTGACATTTTGAATCATTTTTGGTACAGTCCAAAAAATCGATTTTCGGATGAAAAACGATGACTCCGGACATGTCGAACGTTCCCAAAATGGTCTATAATGATGAAATTTTAACATTTAATCTTTTGACTCTAAATGACTGTTGGATGTGAATTATGACTTTTTCAACTAAAATAAGTGTATTTAAAGTCATTTCTGTGACTGAAACGGGTCAAAATTGAAGCTTTTGAGTAAGCAAAACTCTGTAAAAATGGCAATTTTGGTCACTGTGAGGGTTTAAAAAGTGGTTATTCAACATGAGGCATGATCCAATTGACATTTTGAATCATTTTTGGTACAGTCCAAAAAATCAATTTTCGGATGAAAAACGATGACTCCGGACATGTCGAACGTTCCCAAAATGGTCTATAATGATGAAATTTTAACATTTAATCTTTTGACTCTAAATGACTGTTGGATGAGAATTATGACTTTTTCAACTAAAATAAGTGTGTTTAAAGTAATTTTTGTGACTGAAACGGGTCAAAATTGAAGCTTTTGAGTAATCAAAACTCTGTAAAAATGGCAATTTTGGTCACTGTGAGGGTTTAAAAAGTGGTTATTCAACATGAGGCATGATCCAATTGACATTTTGAATCATTTTTGGTACAGTCCAAAAAATCGATTTTCGGATGAAAAACGATGACTCCGGACATGTCGAACGTTCCCAAAATGGTCTATAATGATGAAATTTTAACATTTAATCTTTTGACTCTAAATGACTGTTGGATGTGAATTATGAATTTTTCAACTAAAATAAGTGTGTTTAAAGTCATTTCTGTGCCTGAAACGGGTCAAAATTGAAGCTTTTGAGTAAGCAAAACTCTGTAAAAATGGCAATTTTGGTCACTGTGAGGGTTTAAAAAGTGGTTATTCAACATGAGGCACGATCCAATTGACATTTTGAATCATTTTTGGTACAGTCCAAAAAATAAATTTTCGGATGAAAAACGATGACTCCGGACATGTCGAACTTTCCCAAAATGGTCTATAATGATGAAATTTTAACATTTAATCTTTTGACTCTAAATGACTGTTGGATATGCATTATGACTTTTTCAACTAAAATAAGTGTGTTTAAAGTCATTTCTGTGCCTGAAACGGGTCAAAATTGAAGCTTTTGAGTAAGCAAAACTCTGTAAAAATGGCCATTTTGGTCACTGTGAGGGTTTAAAAAGTGGTTATTCAACGTGAGGCACGATCCAATTGACATTTTGAATCATTTTTGGTACAGTCCAAAAAATCGATTTTCGGATAAAAAACGATGACTCCGGACATGTCGAACGTTCCTAAAATGGTCTATAATGATGAAATTTTAACATTTAATCTTTTGACTCTAAATGACTGTTGGATGTGAATTATGACTTTTTCAACTAAAATAAGTGTGTTTAAAGTCATTTCTGTGACTGAAACAGGTCAAAATTGAAGCTTTTGAGTAAGCAAAACTCTGTAAAAATGGCAATTCTGGTCACTGTGAGGGTTTAAAAAGTGGTTATTCAACATGAGGCATGATCCAATTGACATTTTGAATCATTTTTGGTACAGTCCAAAAAATCGATTTTCGGATGAAAAACAATGACTCCGGACATGTCGAACGTTCCCAAAATGGTCTATAATGATGAAATTTTAACATTTAATCTTTTGACTCTAAATGACTGTTGGATGTGAATTATGACTTTTTCAACTAAAATAAGTGTGTTTAAAGTAATTTTTGTGACTGAAACGGGTCAAAATTGAAGCTTTTGAGTAATCAAAACTCTGTAAAAATGGCAATTTTGGTCACTGTGAGGGTTTAAAAAGTGGTTATTCAACATGAGGCATGATCCAATTGACATTTTGAATCATTTTTGGTACAGTCCAAAAAATCGATTTTCGGATGAAAAACAATGACTCCGGACATGTCGAACGTTCCCAAAATGGTCTATAATGATGAAATTTTAACATTTAATCTTTTGACTCTAAATGACTGTTGGATGTGGATTATGACTTTTTCAACTAAAATAAGTGTGTTTAAAGTCATTTCTGTGACTGAAACGGGTCAAAATTGAAGCTTTTGAGTAAGCAAAACTCTGTAAAAATGGCAATTTTGGTCACTGTGAGGGTTTAAAAAGTGGGTATTCAACATGAGGCATGATCCAATTGACATTTTGAATCATTTTTGGTACAGTCCAAAAAATCAATTTTCGGATGAAAAACGATGACTCCGGACATGTCGAACGTTCCCAAAATGGTCTATAATGATGAGATTTTAACATTTAATCTTTTGACTCTAAATGACTGTTGGATGTGAATTATGACTTTTTCAACTAAAATAAGTGTGTTTAAAGTCATTTCTGTGACTGAAACGGGTCAAAATTGAAGCTTTTGAGTAAGCAAAACTCTGTAAAAATGGCCATTTTGATCACTGTGAGGGTTTAAAAAGTGGTTATTCAACATGAGGCACGATCCAATTGACATTTTGAATCATTTTTGGTACAGTCCAAAAAATCAATTTTCGGATGAAAAACGATGACTCCGGACATGTCGAACGTTCCCAAAATGGTCTATAATGATGAAATTTTAACATTTAATCTTTTGACTCTAAATGACTGTTGGATGTGAATTATGACTTTTTCAACTAAAATAAGTGTGTTTAAAGTCATTTCTGTGCCTGAAACGGGTCAAAATTGAAGCTTTTGAGTAAGCAAAACTCTGTAAAAATGGCAATTTTGGTCACTGTGAGGGTTTAAAAAGTGGTTATTCAACATGAGGCATGATCCAATTGACATTTTGAATCATTTTTGGTACAGTCCAAAAAATCAATTTTCGGATGAAAAACGATGACTCCGGACATGTCGAACGTTCCCAAAATGGTCTATAATGATGAAATTTTAACATTTAATCTTTTGACTCTAAATGACTGTTGGATGAGAATTATGACTTTTTCAACTAAAATAAGTGTGTTTAAAGTAATTTTTGTGACTGGAACGGGTCAAAATTGAAGCTTTTGAGTAATCAAAACTCTGTAAAAATGGCAATTTTGGTCACTGTGAGGGTTTAAAAAGTGGTTATTCAACATGAGGCATGATCCAATTGACATTTTGAATCATTTTTGGTACAGTCCAAAAAATCGATTTTCGGATGAAAAACGATGACTCCGGACATGTCGAACGTTCCCAAAATGGTCTATAATGATGAAATTTTAACATTTAATCTTTTGACTCTAAATGACTGTTGGATGTGAATTATGAATTTTTCAACTAAAATAAGTGTGTTTAAAGTCATTTCTGTGCCTGAAACGGGTCAAAATTGAAGCTTTTGAGTAAGCAAAACTCTGTAAAAATGGCAATTTTGGTCACTGTGAGGGTTTAAAAAGTGGTTATTCAACATGAGGCACGATCCAATTGACATTTTGAATCATTTTTGGTACAGTCCAAAAAATAAATTTTCGGATGAAAAACGATGACTCCGGACATGTCGAACTTTCCCAAAATGGTCTATAATGATGAAATTTTAACATTTAATCTTTTGACTCTAAATGACTGTTGGATATGCATTATGACTTTTTCAACTAAAATAAGTGTGTTTAAAGTCATTTCTGTGCCTGAAACGGGTCAAAATTGAAGCTTTTGAGTAAGCAAAACTCTGTAAAAATGGCCATTTTGGTCACTGTGAGGGTTTAAAAAGTGGTTATTCAACGTGAGGCACGATCCAATTGACATTTTGAATCATTTTTGGTACAGTCCAAAAAATCGATTTTCGGATGAAAAACAATGACTCCGGACATGTCGAACGTTCCCAAAATGGTCTATAATGATGAAATTTTAACATTTAATCTTTTGACTCTATATGACTGTTGGATGTGAATTATGACTTTTTCAACTAAAATAAGTGTATTTAAAGTCATTTCTGTGACTGAAACGGGTCAAAATTGAAGCTTTTGAGTAAGCAAAACTCTGTAAAAATGGCAATTTTGGTCACTGTGAGGGTTTAAAAAGTGGTTATTCAACATGAGGCATGATCCAATTGACATTTTGAATCATTTTTGGTACAGTCCAAAAAATCTATTTTCGGATGAAAAACGATGACTCCGGACATGTCGAACGTTCCCAAAATGGTCTATAATGATGAAATTTTAACATTTAATCTTTTGACTCTAAATGACTGTTGGATGTGAATTATGACTTTTTCAACTAAAATAAGTGTGTTTAAAGTAATTTTTGTGACTGAAACGGGTCAAAATTGAAGCTTTTGAGTAATCAAAACTCTGTAAAAATGGCAATTTTGGTCACTGTGAGGGTTTAAAAAGTGGTTATTCAACATGAGGCATGATCCAATTGACATTTTGAATCATTTTTGGTACAGTCCAAAAAATCGATTTTCGGATGAAAAACAATGACTCCGGACATGTCGAACGTTCCCAAAATGGTCTATAATGATGAAATTTTAACATTTAATCTTTTGACTCTAAATGACTGTTGGATGTGGATTATGACTTTTTCAACTAAAATAAGTGTGTTTAAAGTCATTTCTGTGACTGAAACGGGTCAAAATTGAAGCTTTTGAGTAAGCAAAACTCTGTAAAAATGGCAATTTTGGTCACTGTGAGGGTTTAAAAAGTGGGTATTCAACATGAGGCATGATCCAATTGACATTTTGAATCATTTTTGGTACAGTCCAAAAAATCAATTTTCGGATGAAAAACGATGACTCCGGACATGTCGAACGTTCCCAAAATGGTCTATAATGATGAGATTTTAACATTTAATCTTTTGACTCTAAATGACTGTTGGATGTGAATTATGACTTTTTCAACTAAAATAAGTGTGTTTAAAGTCATTTCTGTGACTGAAACGGGTCAAAATTGAAGCTTTTGAGTAAGCAAAACTCTGTAAAAATGGCCATTTTGATCACTGTGAGGGTTTAAAAAGTGGTTATTCAACATGAGGCACGATCCAATTGACATTTTGAATCATTTTTGGTACAGTCCAAAAAATCAATTTTCGGATGAAAAACGATGACTCCGGACATGTCGAACGTTCCCAAAATGGTCTATAATGATGAAATTTTAACATTTAATCTTTTGACTCTAAATGACTGTTGGATGTGAATTATGACTTTTTCAACTAAAATAAGTGTGTTTAAAGTCATTTCTGTGCCTGAAACGGGTCAAAATTGAAGCTTTTGAGTAAGCAAAACTCTGTAAAAATGGCAATTTTGGTCACTGTGAGGGTTTAAAAAGTGGTTATTCAACATGAGGCATGATCCAATTGACATTTTGAATCATTTTTGGTACAGTCCAAAAAATCGATTTTCGGATGAAAAACGATGACTCCGGACATGTCGAACGTTCCCAAAATGGTCTATTAATGATGAAATTTTAACATTTAATCTTTTGACTCTAAATGACTGTTGGATGTGAATTATGACTTTTTCAACTAAAATAAGTGTGTTTAAAGTCATTTCTGTGCCTGAAACGGGTCAAAATTGAAGCTTTTGAGTAAGCAAAACTCTGTAAAAATGGCAATTTTGGTCACTGTGAGGGTTTAAAAAGTGGTTATTCAACATGAGGCATGATCCAATTGACATTTTGAATCATTTTTGGTACAGTCCAAAAAATCAATTTTCGGATGAAAAACGATGACTCCGGACATGTCGAACGTTCCCAAAATGGTCTATAATGATGAAATTTTAACATTTAATCTTTTGACTCTAAATGACTGTTGGATGAGAATTATGACTTTTTCAACTAAAATAAGTGTGTTTAAAGTAATTTTTGTGACTGAAACGGGTCAAAATTGAAGCTTTTGAGTAATCAAAACTCTGTAAAAATGGCAATTTTGGTCACTGTGAGGGTTTAAAAAGTGGTTATTCAACATGAGGCATGATCCAATTGACATTTTGAATCATTTTTGGTACAGTCCAAAAAATCGATTTTCGGATGAAAAACGATGACTCCGGACATGTCGAACGTTCCCAAAATGGTCTATAATGATGAAATTTTAACATTTAATCTTTTGACTCTAAATGACTGTTGGATGTGAATTATGAATTTTTCAACTAAAATAAGTGTGTTTAAAGTCATTTCTGTGCCTGAAACGGGTCAAAATTGAAGCTTTTGAGTAAGCAAAACTCTGTAAAAATTGCAATTTTGGTCACTGTGAGGGTTTAAAAAGTGGTTATTCAACATGAGGCACGATCCAATTGACATTTTGAATCATTTTTGGTACAGTCCAAAAAATAAATTTTCGGATGAAAAACGATGACTCCGGACATGTCGAACTTTCCCAAAATGGTCTATAATGATGAAATTTTAACATTTAATCTTTTGACTCTAAATGACTGTTGGATATGCATTATGACTTTTTCAACTAAAATAAGTGTGTTTAAAGTCCTTTCTGTGCCTGAAACGGGTCAAAATTGAAGCTTTTGAGTAAGCAAAACTCTGTAAAAATGGCCATTTTGGTCACTGTGAGGGTTTAAAAAGTGGTTATTCAACGTGAGGCACGATCCAATTGACATTTTGAATCATTTTTGGTACAGTCCAAAAAATCGATTTTCGGATAAAAAACGATGACTCCGGACATGTTGAACGTTCCTAAAATGGTCTATAATGATGACATTTTAACATTTAATCTTTTGACTCTAAATGACTGTTGGATGTGAATTATGACTTTTTCAACTAAAATAAGTGTGTTTAAAGTCATTTCTGTGACTGAAACAGGTCAAAATTGAAGCTTTTGAGTAAGCAAAACTCTGTAAAAATGGCAATTTTGGTCACTGTGAGGGTTTAAAAAGTGGTTATTCAACATGAGGCATGATCCAATTGACATTTTGAATCATTTTTGGTACAGTCCAAAAAATCGATTTTCGGATGAAAAACAATGACTCCGGACATGTCGAACGTTCCCAAAATGGTCTATAATGATGAAATTTTAACATTTAATCTTTTGACTCTATATGACTGTTGGATGTGAATTATGACTTTTTCAACTAAAATAAGTGTATTTAAAGTCATTTCTGTGACTGAAACGGGTCAAAATTGAAGCTTTTGAGTAAGCAAAACTCTGTAAAAATGGCAATTTTGGTCACTGTGAGGGTTTAAAAAGTGGTTATTCAACATGAGGCATGATCCAATTGACATTTTGAATCATTTTTGGTACAGTCCAAAAAATCAATTTTCGGATGAAAAACGATGACTCCGGACATGTCGAACGTTCCCAAAATGGTCTATAATGATGAAATTTTAACATTTAATCTTTTGACTCTAAATGACTGTTGGATGTGAATTATGACTTTTTCAACTAAAATAAGTGTGTTTAAAGTAATTTTTGTGACTGAAACGGGTCAAAATTGAAGCTTTTGAGTAATCAAAACTCTGTAAAAATGGCAATTTTGGTCACTGTAAGGGTTTAAAAAGTGGTTATTCAACATGAGGCATGATCCAATTGACATTTTGAATCATTTTTGGTACAGTCCAAAAAATCGATTTTCGGATGAAAAACAATGACTCCGGACATGTCGAACGTTCCCAAAATGGTCTATAATGATGACATTTTAACATTTAATCTTTTGACTCTAAATGACTGTTGGATGTGGATTATGACTTTTTCAACTAAAATAAGTGTGTTTAAAGTCATTTCTGTGACTGAAACGGGTCAAAATTGAAGCTTTTGAGTAAGCAAAACTCTGTATAAATGGCAATTTTGGTCACTGTGAGGGTTTAAAAAGTGGGTATTCAACATGAGGCATGATCCAATTGACATTTTGAATCATTTTTGGTACAGTCCAAAAAATCAATTTTCGGATGAAAAACGATGACTCCGGACATGTCGAACGTTCCCAAAATGGTCTATAATGATGAGATTTTAACATTTAATCTTTTGACTCTAAATGACTGTTGGATGTGAATTATGACTTTTTCAACTAAAATAAGTGTGTTTAAAGTCATTTCTGTGACTGAAACGGGTCAAAATTGAAGCTTTTGAGTAAGCAAAACTCTGTAAAAATGGCCATTTTGATCACTGTGAGGGTTTAAAAAGTGGTTATTCAACATGAGGCACGATCCAATTGACATTTTGAATCATTTTTGGTACAGTCCAAAAAATCAATTTTCGGATGAAAAACGATGACTCCGGACATGTCGAACGTTCCCAAAATGGTCTATAATGATGAAATTTTAACATTTAATCTTTTGACTCTAAATGACTGTTGGATGTGAATTATGACTTTTTCAACTAAAATAAGTGTGTTTAAAGTCATTTCTGTGCCTGAAACGGGTCAAAATTGAAGCTTTTGAGTAAGCAAAACTCTGTAAAAATGGCAATTTTGGTCACTGTGAGGGTTTAAAAAGTGGTTATTCAACATGAGGCATGATCCAATTGACATTTTGAATCATTTTTGGTACAGTCCAAAAAATCAATTTTCGGATGAAAAACGATGACTCCGGACATGTCGAACGTTCCCAAAATGGTCTATAATGATGACATTTTAACATTTAATCTTTTGACTCTAAATGACTGTTGGATGTGAATTATGACTTTTTCAACTAAAATAAGTGTGTTTAAAGTCATTTCTGTGCCTGAAACGGGTCAAAATTGAAGCTTTTGAGTAAGCAAAACTCTGTAAAAATGGCAATTTTGGTCACTGTGAGGGTTTAAAAAGTGGTTATTCAACATGAGGCATGATCCAATTGACATTTTGAATCATTTTTGGTACAGTCCAAAAAATCGATTTTCGGATGAAAAACGATGACTCCGGACATGTCGAACGTTCCCAAAATGGTCTATTAATGATGAAATTTTAACATTTAATCTTTTGACTCTAAATGACTGTTGGATGTGAATTATGACTTTTTCAACTAAAATAAGTGTGTTTAAAGTCATTTCTGTGCCTGAAACGGGTCAAAATTGAAGCTTTTGAGTAAGCAAAACTCTGTAAAAATGGCAATTTTGGTCACTGTGAGGGTTTAAAAAGTGGTTATTCAACATGAGGCATGATCCAATTGACATTTTGAATCATTTTTGGTACAGTCCAAAAAATCGATTTTCGGATGAAAAACGATGACTCCGGACATGTCGAACGTTCCCAAAATGGTCTATAATGATGAAATTTTAACATTTAATCTTTTGACTCTAAATGACTGTTGGATGTGGATTATGACTTTTTCAACTAAAATAAGTGTGTTTAAAGTCATTTCTGTGACTGAAACGGGTCAAAATTGAAGCTTTTGAGTAAGCAAAACTCTGTAAAAATGGCAATTTTGGTCACTGTGAGGGTTTAAAAAGTGGTTATTCAACATGAGGCATGATCCAATTGACATTTTGAATCATTTTTGGTACAGTCCAAAAAATCGATTTTCGGATGAAAAACGATGACTCGAGGACATGTCGAACGTTCCCGAAATGGTCTATAATGATGAAATTTTAACATTTAATCTTTTGACTCTAAATGACTGTTGGATGTGAATTATGACTTTTTCAACTAACATAAGTGTGTTTAAAGTCATTTCTGTGACTGAAACGGGTCAAAATTGAAGCTTTTGAGTAAGCAAAACTCTGTAAAAATGGCCATTTTGGTCACTGTGAGGGTTTAAAAAGTGGTTATTCAACATGAGGCACGATCCAATTGACATTTTGAATCATTTTTGGTACAGTCCAAAAAATCAATTTTCGGATGAAAAACGATGACTCCGGACATGTCGAACGTTCCCAAAATGGTCTATAATGATGAAATTTTAACATTTAATCTTTTGACTCTAAATGACTGTTGGATGTGAATTATGACTTTTTCAACTAAAATAAGAGTGTTTAAAGTCATTTCTGTGCCTGAAACGGGTCAAAATTGAAGCTTTTGAGTAATCAAAACTCTGTAAAAATGGCAATTTTGGTCACTGTGAGGGTTTAAAAAGTGGTTATTCAACATGAGGCATGATCCAATTGACATTTTGAATCATTTTTGGTACAGTCCAAAAAATCAATTTTCGGATGAAAAACGATGACTCCGGACATGTCGAACGTTCCCAAAATGGTCTATAATGATGAAATTTTAACATTTAATCTTTTGACTCTAAATGACTGTTGGATGTGGATTATGACTTTTTCAACTAAAATAAGTGTGTTTAAAGTCATTTCTGTGACTGAAACGGGTCAAAATTGAAGCTTTTGAGTAAGCAAAACTCTGTAAAAATGGCAATTTTGGTCACTGTGAGGGTTTAAAAAGTGGTTATTCAACATGAGGCATGATCCAATTGACATTTTGAATCATTTTTGGTACAGTCCAAAAAATCAATTTTCGGATGAAAAACGATGACTCCGGACATGTCGAACGTTCCCAAAATGGTCTATAATGATGACATTTTAACATTTAATCTTTTGACTCTAAATGACTGTTGGATGTGAATTATGACTTTTTCAACTAAAATAAGTGTGTTTAAAGTCATTTCTGTGACTGAAACGGGTCAAAATTGAAGCTTTTGAGTAAGCAAAACTCTGTAAAAATGGCCATTTTGATCACTGTGAGGGTTTAAAAAGTGGTTATTCAACATGAGGCACGATCCAATTGACATTTTGAATCATTTTTGGTACAGTCCAAAAAATCAATTTTCGGATGAAAAACGATGACTCCGGACATGTCGAACGTTCCCAAAATGGTCTATAATGATGAAATTTTAACATTTAATCTTTTGACTCTAAATGACTGTTGGATGTGAATTATGACTTTTTCAACTAAAATAAGTGTGTTTAAAGTCATTTCTGTGCCTGAAACGGGTCAAAATTGAAGCTTTTGAGTAAGCAAAACTCTGTAAAAATGGCAATTTTGGTCACTGTGAGGGTTTAAAAAGTGGTTATTCAACATGAGGCATGATCCAATTGACATTTTGAATCATTTTTGGTACAGTCCAAAAAATCAATTTTCGGATGAAAAACGATGACTCCGGACATGTCGAACGTTCCCAAAATGGTCTATAATGATGACATTTTAACATTTAATCTTTTGACTCTAAATGACTGTTGGATGTGAATTATGACTTTTTCAACTAAAATAAGTGTGTTTAAAGTCATTTCTGTGCCTGAAACGGGTCAAAATTGAAGCTTTTGAGTAAGCAAAACTCTGTAAAAATGGCAATTTTGGTCACTGTGAGGGTTTAAAAAGTGGTTATTCAACATGAGGCATGATCCAATTGACATTTTGAATCATTTTTGGTACAGTCCAAAAAATCGATTTTCGGATGAAAAACGATGACTCCGGACATGTCGAACGTTCCCAAAATGGTCTATAATGATGAAATTTTAACATTTAATCTTTTGACTCTAAATGACTGTTGGATGTGCATTATGACTTTTTCAACTAAAATAAGTGTGTTTAAAGTCATTTCTGTGCCTGAAACGGGTCAAAATTGAAGCTTTTGAGTAAGCAAAACTCTGTAAAAATGGCAATTTTGGTCACTGTGAGGGTTTAAAAAGTGGTTATTCAACATGAGGCATGATCCAATTGACATTTTGAATCATTTTTGGTACAGTCCAAAAAATCGATTTTCGGATGAAAAACGATGACTCGGACATGTCGAACGTTCCCAAAATGGTCTATTAATGATGAAATTTTAACATTTAATCTTTTGACTCTAAATGACTGTTGGATGTGAATTATGACTTTTTCAACTAAAATAAGTGTGTTTAAAGTCATTTCTGTGCCTGAAACGGGTCAAAATTGAAGCTTTTGAGTAAGCAAAACTCTGTAAAAATGGCAATTTTGGTCACTGTGAGGGTTTAAAAAGTGGTTATTCAACATGAGGCATGATCCAATTGACATTTTGAATCATTTTTGGTACAGTCCAAAAAATCGATTTTCGGATGAAAAACGATGACTCCGGACATGTCGAACGTTCCCAAAATGGTCTATAATGATGAAATTTTAACATTTAATCTTTTGACTCTAAATGACTGTTGGATGTGCATTATGACTTTTTCAACTAAAATAAGTGTGTTTAAAGTCATTTCTGTGCCTGAAACGGGTCAAAATTGAAGCTTTTGAGTAAGCAAAACTCTGTAAAAATGGCAATTTTGGTCACTGTGAGGGTTTAAAAAGTGGTTATTCAACATGAGGCATGATCCAATTGACATTTTGAATCATTTTTGGTACAGTCCAAAAAATCGATTTTCGGATGAAAAACGATGACTCCGGACATGTCGAACGTTCCCAAAATGGTCTATTAATGATGAAATTTTAACATTTAATCTTTTGACTCTAAATGACTGTTGGATGTGAATTATGACTTTTTCAACTAAAATAAGTGTGTTTAAAGTCATTTCTGTGCCTGAAACAGGTCAAAATTGAAGCTTTTGAGTAAGCAAAACTCTGTAAAAATGGCAATTTTGGTCACTGTGAGGGTTTTAAAAGTGGTTATTCAACATGAGGCATGATCCAATTGACATTTTGAGTCATTTTTGGTACAGTCCAAAAAATCGATTTTCGGATGAAAAACGATGACTCCGGACATGTCGAACGTTCCCAAAATGGTCTATAATGATGAAATTTTAACATTTAATCTTTTGACTCTAAATGACTGTTGGATGTGGATTATGACTTTTTCAACTAAAATAAGTGTGTTTAAGTCATTTCTGTGACTGAAACGGGTCAAAATTGAAGCTTTTGAGTAAGCAAAACTCTGTAAAAATTGCAATTTTGGTCACTGTGAGGGTTTAAAAAGTGGTTATTCAACATGAGGCATGATCCAATTGACATTTTGAATCATTTTTGGTACAGTCCAAAAAATCGATTTTCGGATGAAAAACGATGACTCGAGGACATGTCGAACGTTCCCAAAATGGTCTATAATGATGAAATTTTAACATTTAATCTTTTGACTCTAAATGACTGTTGGATGTGAATTATGACTTTTTCAACTAAAATAAGTGTGTTTAAAGTCATTTCTGTGCCTGAAACGGGTCAAAATTGAAGCTTTTGAGTAAGCAAAACTCTGTAAAAATGGCAATTTTGGTCACTGTGAGGGTTTAAAAAGTGGTTATTCAACATGAGGCATGATCCAATTGACATTTTGAATCATTTTTGGTACAGTCCAAAAAATCGATTTTCAGATGAAAAACGATGACTCCGGACATGTCGAACGTTCCCAAAATGGTCTATAATGATGAAATTTTAACATTTAATCTTTTGACTCTAAATGACTGTTGGATGTGAATTAT
Organism: Lissotriton vulgaris; assembly: GCF_964263255.1. Lineage (NCBI taxonomy): Eukaryota > Metazoa > Chordata > Amphibia > Caudata > Salamandridae > Lissotriton > Lissotriton vulgaris. The sequence goes on from NW_028255352.1 coordinate 138,935, forward strand.
GACTTTTTCAACTAAAATAAGTGTGTTTAAAGTCATTTCTGTGCCTGAAACGGGTCAAAATTGAAGCTTTTGAGTAAGCAAAACTCTGTAAAAATGGCAATTTTGGTCACTGTGAGGGTTTAAAAAGTGGTTATTCAACATGAGGCATGATCCAATTGACATTTTGAATCATTTTTGGTACAGTCCAAAAAATTGATTTTTGGATGAAAAACGATGACTCCGGACATGTCGAACGTTCCCAAAATGGTCTATAATGATGAAATTTTAACATTTAATCTTTTGACTCTAAATGACTGTTGGATGTGAATTATGACTTTTTCAACTAACATAAGTGTGTTTAAAGTCATTTCTGTGACTGAAACGGGTCAAAATTGAAGCTTTTGAGTAAGCAAAACTCTGTAAAAATGGCCATTTTGGTCACTGTGAGGGTTTAAAAAGTGGTTATTCAACATGAGGCACGATCCAATTGACATTTTGAATCATTTTTGGTACAGTCCAAAAAATCAATTTTCGGATGAAAAACGATGACTCCGGACATGTCGAACGTTCCCAAAATGGTCTATAATGATGAAATTTTAACATTTAATCTTTTGACTCTAAATGACTGTTGGATGTGAATTATGACTTTTTCAACTAAAATAAGTGTGTTTAAAGTCATTTCTGTGCCTGAAACGGGTCAAAATTGAAGCTTTTGAGTAATCAAAACTCTGTAAAAATGGCAATTTTGGTCACTGTGAGGGTTTAAAAAGTGGTTATTCAACATGAGGCATGATCCAATTGACATTTTGAATCATTTTTGGTACAGTCCAAAAAATCAATTTTCGGATGAAAAACGATGACTCCGGACATGTCGAACGTTCCCAAAATGGTCTATAATGATGACATTTTAACATTTAATCTTTTGACTCTAAATGACTGTTGGATGTGAATTATGACTTTTTCAACTAAAATAAGTGTGTTTAAAGTCATTTCTGTGCCTGAAACGGGTCAAAATTGAAGCTTTTGAGTAAGCAAAACTCTGTAAAAATGGCAATTTTGGTCACTGTGAGGGTTTAAAAAGTGGTTATTCAACATGAGGCATGATCCAATTGACATTTTGAATCATTTTTGGTACAGTCCAAAAAATCGATTTTCAGATGAAAAACGATGACTCCGGACATGTCGAACGTTCCCAAAATGGTCTATAATGATGAAATTTTAACATTTAATCTTTTGACTCTAAATGACTGTTGGATGTGCATTATGACTTTTTCAACTAAAATAAGTGTGTTTAAAGTCATTTCTGTGCCTGAAACAGGTCAAAATTGAAGCTTTTGAGTAAGCAAAACTCTGTAAAAATGGCAATTTTGGTCACTGTGAGGGTTTAAAAAGTGGTTATTCAACATGAGGCATGATCCAATTGACATTTTGAATCATTTTTGGTACAGTCCAAAAAATCGATTTTCGGATGAAAAACGATGACTCCGGACATGTCGAACGTTCCCAAAATGGTTAATGATGAAATTTTAACATTTAATCTTTTGACTCTAAATGACTGTTGGATGTGAATTATGACTTTTTCAACTAAAATAAGTGTGTTTAAAGTCATTTCTGTGCCTGAAACGGGTCAAAATTGAAGCTTTTGAGTAAGCAAAACTCTGTAAAAATGGCAATTTTGGTCACTGTGAGGGTTTTAAAAGTGGTTATTCAACATGAGGCATGATCCAATTGACATTTTGAGTCATTTTTGGTACAGTCCAAAAAATCGATTTTCGGATGAAAAACGATGACTCCGGACATGTCGAACGTTCCCAAAATGGTCTATAATGATGAAATTTTAACATTTAATCTTTTGACTCTAAATGACTGTTGGATGTGAATTATGACTTTTTCAACTAAAATAAGTGTGTTTAAAGTAATTTTTGTGACTGAAACGGGTCAAAATTAAAGCTTTTGAGTAATCAAAACTCTGTAAAAATGGCAATTTTGGTCAACGTGAGGGTTTAAAAAGTGGTTATTAAACATGAGGCATGATCCAATTGACATTTTGGAACATTTTTGGTACAGTCCAAAAAATCGATTTTCGGATGAAAAACGATGACTCCGGACATGTCGAACGTTCCCAAAATGGTCTATAATGATGAAATTTTAACATTTAATCTTTTGACTCTAAATGACTGTTGGATGTGAATTATGACTTTTTCAACTAAAATAAGTGTATTTAAAGTCATTTCTGTGACTGAAACGGGTCAAAATTGAAGCTTTTGAGTAAGCAAAACTCTGTAAAAATGGCAATTTTGGTCACTGTGAGGGTTTAAAAAGTGGTTATTCAACATGAGGCATGATCCAATTGACATTTTGAATCATTTTTGGTACAGTCCAAAAAATCAATTTTCGGATGAAAAACGATGACTCCGGACATGTCGAACGTTCCCAAAATGGTCTATAATGATGAAATTTTAACATTTAATCTTTTGACTCTAAATGACTGTTGGATGAGAATTATGACTTTTTCAACTAAAATAAGTGTGTTTAAAGTAATTTTTGTGACTGAAACGGGTCAAAATTGAAGCTTTTGAGTAATCAAAACTCTGTAAAAATGGCAATTTTGGTCACTGTGAGGGTTTAAAAAGTGGTTATTCAACATGAGGCATGATCCAATTGACATTTTGAATCATTTTTGGTACAGTCCAAAAAATCGATTTTCGGATGAAAAACGATGACTCCGGACATGTCGAACGTTCCCAAAATGGTCTATAATGATGAAATTTTAACATTTAATCTTTTGACTCTAAATGACTGTTGGATGTGAATTATGAATTTTTCAACTAAAATAAGTGTGTTTAAAGTCATTTCTGTGCCTGAAACGGGTCAAAATTGAAGCTTTTGAGTAAGCAAAACTCTGTAAAAATGGCAATTTTGGTCACTGTGAGGGTTTAAAAAGTGGTTATTCAACATGAGGCACGATCCAATTGACATTTTGAATCATTTTTGGTACAGTCCAAAAAATAAATTTTCGGATGAAAAACGATGACTCCGGACATGTCGAACTTTCCCAAAATGGTCTATAATGATGAAATTTTAACATTTAATCTTTTGACTCTAAATGACTGTTGGATATGCATTATGACTTTTTCAACTAAAATAAGTGTGTTTAAAGTCATTTCTGTGCCTGAAACGGGTCAAAATTGAAGCTGTTGAGTAAGCAAAACTCTGTAAAAATGGCCATTTTGGTCACTGTGAGGGTTTAAAAAGTGGTTATTCAACGTGAGGCACGATCCAATTGACATTTTGAATCATTTTTGGTACAGTCCAAAAAATCGATTTTCGGATAAAAAACGATGACTCCGGACATGTCGAACGTTCCTAAAATGGTCTATAATGATGAAATTTTAACATTTAATCTTTTGACTCTAAATGACTGTTGGATGTGAATTATGACTTTTTCAACTAAAATAAGTGTGTTTAAAGTCATTTCTGTGCCTGAAACGGGTCAAAATTGAAGCTTTTGAGTAAGCAAAACTCTGTAAAAATGGCCATTTTGGTCACTGTGAGGGTTTAAAAAGTGGTTATTCAACGTGAGGCACGATCCAATTGACATTTTGAATCATTTTTGGTACAGTCCAAAAAATCGATTTTCGGATAAAAAACGATGACTCCGGACATGTCGAACGTTCCTAAAATGGTCTATAATGATGAAATTTTAACATTTAATCTTTTGACTCTAAATGACTGTTGGATGTGAATTATGACTTTTTCAACTAAAATAAGTGTGTTTAAAGTCATTTCTGTGACTGAAACAGGTCAAAATTGAAGCTTTTGAGTAAGCAAAACTCTGTAAAAATGGCAATTTTGGTCACTGTGAGGGTTTAAAAAGTGGTTATTCAACATGAGGCATGATCCAATTGACATTTTGAATCATTTTTGGTACAGTCCAAAAAATCGATTTTCGGATGAAAAACAATGACTCCGGACATGTCGAACGTTCCCAAAATGGTCTATAATGATGAAATTTTAACATTTAATCTTTTGACTCTATATGACTGTTGGATGTGAATTATGACTTTTTCAACTAAAATAAGTGTATTTAAAGTCATTTCTGTGACTGAAACGGGTCAAAATTGAAGCTTTTGAGTAAGCAAAACTCTGTAAAAATGGCAATTTTGGTCACTGTGAGGGTTTAAAAAGTGGTTATTCAACATGAGGCATGATCCAATTGACATTTTGAATCATTTTTGGTACAGTCCAAAAAATCAATTTTCGGATGAAAAACGATGACTCCGGACATGTCGAACGTTCCCAAAATGGTCTATAATGATGAATTTTTAACATTTAATCTTTTGACTCTAAATGACTGTTGGATGTGAATTATGACTTTTTCAACTAAAATAAGTGTGTTTAAAGTAATTTTTGTGACTGAAACGGGTCAAAATTGAAGCTTTTGAGTAATCAAAACTCTGTAAAAATGGCAATTTTGGTCACTGTGAGGGTTTAAAAAGTGGTTATTCAACATGAGGCATGATCCAATTGACATTTTGAATCATTTTTGGTACAGTCCAAAAAATCGATTTTCGGATGAAAAACAATGACTCCGGACATGTCGAACGTTCCCAAAATGGTCTATAATGATGAAATTTTAACATTTAATCTTTTGACTCTAAATGACTGTTGGATGTGGATTATGACTTTTTCAACTAAAATAAGTGTGTTTAAAGTCATTTCTGTGACTGAAACGGGTCAAAATTGAAGCTTTTGAGTAAGCAAAACTCTGTAAAAATGGCAATTTTGGTCACTGTGAGGGTTTAAAAAGTGGGTATTCAACATGAGGCATGATCCAATTGACATTTTGAATCATTTTTGGTACAGTCCAAAAAATCAATTTTCGGATGAAAAACGATGACTCCGGACATGTCGAACGTTCCCAAAATGGTCTATAATGATGAGATTTTAACATTTAATCTTTTGACTCTAAATGACTGTTGGATGTGAATTATGACTTTTTCAACTAAAATAAGTGTGTTTAAAGTCATTTCTGTGACTGAAACGGGTCAAAATTGAAGCTTTTGAGTAAGCAAAACTTTGTAAAAATGGCCATTTTGATCACTGTGAGGGTTTAAAAAGTGGTTATTCAACATGAGGCACGATCCAATTGACATTTTGAATCATTTTTGGTACAGTCCAAAAAATCAATTTTCGGATGAAAAACGATGACTCCGGACATGTCGAACGTTCCCAAAATGGTCTATAATGATGAAATTTTAACATTTAATCTTTTGACTCTAAATGACTGTTGGATGTGAATTATGACTTTTTCAACTAAAATAAGTGTGTTTAAAGTCATTTCTGTGCCTGAAACGGGTCAAAATTGAAGCTTTTGAGTAAGCAAAACTCTGTAAAAATGGCAATTTTGGTCACTGTGAGGGTTTAAAAAGTGGTTATTCAACATGAGGCATGATCCAATTGACATTTTGAATCATTTTTGGTACAGTCCAAAAAATCAATTTTCGGATGAAAAACGATGACTCCGGACATGTCGAACGTTCCCAAAATGGTCTATAATGATGACATTTTAACATTTAATCTTTTGACTCTATATGACTGTTGGATGTGGATTATGACTTTTTCAACTAAAATAAGTGTGTTTAAAGTCATTTCTGTGACTGAAACGGGTCAAAATTGAAGCTTTTGAGTAAGCAAAACTCTGTAAAAATGGCAATTTTGGTCACTGTGAGGGTTTAAAAAGTGGGTATTCAACATGAGGCATGATCCAATTGACATTTTGAATCATTTTTGGTACAGTCCAAAAAATCAATTTTCGGATGAAAAACGATGACTCCGGACATGTCGAACGTTCCCAAAATGGTCTACAATGATGAAATTTTAACATTTAATCTTTTGACTCTAAATGACTGTTGGATGTGGATTATGACTTTTTCAACTAAAATAAGTGTGTTTAAAGTCATTTCTGTGACTGAAACGGGTCAAAATTGAAGCTTTTGAGTAAGCAAAACTCTGTAAAAATTGCAATTTTGGTCACTGTGAGGGTTTAAAAAGTGGTTATTCAACATGAGGCATGATCCAATTGACATTTTGAATCATTTTTGGTACAGTCCAAAAAATCGATTTTCGGATGAAAAACGATGACTCGAGGACATGTCGAACGTTCCCAAAATGGTCTATAATGATGAAATTTTAACATTTAATCTTTTGACTCTAAATGACTGTTGGATGTGAATTATGACTTTTTCAACTAAAATAAGTGTGTTTAAAGTCATTTCTGTGCCTGAAACGGGTCAAAATTGAAGCTTTTGAGTAAGCAAAACTCTGTAAAAATGGCCATTTTGGTCACTGTGAGGGTTTAAAAAGTGGTTATTCAACGTGAGGCACGATCCAATTGACATTTTGAATCATTTTTGGTACAGTCCAAAAAATCGATTTTCGGATAAAAAACGATGACTCCGGACATGTCGAACGTTCCTAAAATGGTCTATAATGATGAAATTTTAACATTTAATCTTTTGACTCTAAATGACTGTTGGATGTGAATTATGACTTTTTCAACTAAAATAAGTGTGTTTAAAGTCATTTCTGTGACTGAAACAGGTCAAAATTGAAGCTTTTGAGTAAGCAAAACTCTGTAAAAATGGCAATTTTGGTCACTGTGAGGGTTTAAAAAGTGGTTATTCAACATGAGGCATGATCCAATTGACATTTTGAATCATTTTTGGTACAGTCCAAAAAATCGATTTTCGGATGAAAAACAATGACTCCGGACATGTCGAACGTTCCCAAAATGGTCTATAATGATGAAATTTTAACATTTAATCTTTTGACTCTATATGACTGTTGGATGTGAATTATGACTTTTTCAACTAAAATAAGTGTATTTAAAGTCATTTCTGTGACTGAAACGGGTCAAAATTGAAGCTTTTGAGTAAGCAAAACTCTGTAAAAATGGCAATTTTGGTCACTGTGAGGGTTTAAAAAGTGGTTATTCAACATGAGGCATGATCCAATTGACATTTTGAATCATTTTTGGTACAGTCCAAAAAATCAATTTTCGGATGAAAAACGATGACTCCGGACATGTCGAACGTTCCCAAAATGGTCTATAATGATGAATTTTTAACATTTAATCTTTTGACTCTAAATGACTGTTGGATGTGAATTATGACTTTTTCAACTAAAATAAGTGTGTTTAAAGTAATTTTTGTGACTGAAACGGGTCAAAATTGAAGCTTTTGAGTAATCAAAACTCTGTAAAAATGGCAATTTTGGTCACTGTGAGGGTTTAAAAAGTGGTTATTCAACATGAGGCATGATCCAATTGACATTTTGAATCATTTTTGGTACAGTCCAAAAAATCGATTTTCGGATGAAAAACAATGACTCCGGACATGTCGAACGTTCCCAAAATGGGCTATAATGATGAAATTTTAACATTTAATCTTTTGACTCTAAATGACTGTTGGATGTGGATTATGACTTTTTCAACTAAAATAAGTGTGTTTAAAGTCATTTCTGTGACTGAAACGGGTCAAAATTGAAGCTTTTGAGTAAGCAAAACTCTGTAAAAATGGCAATTTTGGTCACTGTGAGGGTTTAAAAAGTGGGTATTCAACATGAGGCATGATCCAATTGACATTTTGAATCATTTTTGGTACAGTCCAAAAAATCAATTTTCGGATGAAAAACGATGACTCCGGACATGTCGAACGTTCCCAAAATGGTCTATAATGATGAGATTTTAACATTTAATCTTTTGACTCTAAATGACTGTTGGATGTGAATTATGACTTTTTCAACTAAAATAAGTGTGTTTAAAGTCATTTCTGTGACTGAAACGGGTCAAAATTGAAGCTTTTGAGTAAGCAAAACTTTGTAAAAATGGCCATTTTGATCACTGTGAGGGTTTAAAAAGTGGTTATTCAACATGAGGCACGATCCAATTGACATTTTGAATCATTTTTGGTACAGTCCAAAAAATCAATTTTCGGATGAAAAACGATGACTCCGGACATGTCGAACGTTCCCAAAATGGTCTATAATGATGAAATTTTAACATTTAATCTTTTGACTCTAAATGACTGTTGGATGTGAATTATGACTTTTTCAACTAAAATAAGTGTGTTTAAAGTCATTTCTGTGCCTGAAACGGGTCAAAATTGAAGCTTTTGAGTAAGCAAAACTCTGTAAAAATGGCAATTTTGGTCACTGTGAGGGTTTAAAAAGTGGTTATTCAACATGAGGCATGATCCAATTGACATTTTGAATCATTTTTGGTACAGTCCAAAAAATCAATTTTCGGATGAAAAACGATGACTCCGGACATGTCGAACGTTCCCAAAATGGTCTATAATGATGACATTTTAACATTTAATCTTTTGACTCTATATGACTGTTGGATGTGGATTATGACTTTTTCAACTAAAATAAGTGTGTTTAAAGTCATTTCTGTGACTGAAACGGGTCAAAATTGAAGCTTTTGAGTAAGCAAAACTCTGTAAAAATGGCAATTTTGGTCACTGTGAGGGTTTAAAAAGTGGGTATTCAACATGAGGCATGATCCAATTGACATTTTGAATCATTTTTGGTACAGTCCAAAAAATCAATTTTCGGATGAAAAACGATGACTCCGGACATGTCGAACGTTCCCAAAATGGTCTACAATGATGAAATTTTAACATTTAATCTTTTGACTCTAAATGACTGTTGGATGTGGATTATGACTTTTTCAACTAAAATAAGTGTGTTTAAAGTCATTTCTGTGACTGAAACGGGTCAAAATTGAAGCTTTTGAGTAAGCAAAACTCTGTAAAAATTGCAATTTTGGTCACTGTGAGGGTTTAAAAAGTGGTTATTCAACATGAGGCATGATCCAATTGACATTTTGAATCATTTTTGGTACAGTCCAAAAAATCGATTTTCGGATGAAAAACGATGACTCGAGGACATGTCGAACGTTCCCAAAATGGTCTATAATGATGAAATTTTAACATTTAATCTTTTGACTCTAAATGACTGTTGGATGTGAATTATGACTTTTTCAACTAAAATAAGTGTGTTTAAAGTCATTTCTGTGCCTGAAACGGGTCAAAATTGAAGCTTTTGAGTAAGCAAAACTCTGTAAAAATGGCAATTTTGGTCACTGTGAGGGTTTAAAAAGTGGTTATTCAACATGAGGCATGATCCAATTGACATTTTGAATCATTTTTGGTACAGTCCAAAAAATCGATTTTCAGATGAAAAACGATGACTCCGGACATGTCGAACGTTCCCAAAATGGTCTATAATGATGAAATTTTAACATTTAATCTTTTGACTCTAAATGACTGTTGGATGTGAATTATGACTTTTTCAACTAAAATAAGTGTGTTTAAAGTCATTTCTGTGCCTGAAACGGGTCAAAATTGAAGCTTTTGAGTAAGCAAAACTCTGTAAAAATGGCAATTTTGGTCACTGTGAGGGTTTAAAAAGTGGTTATTCAACATGAGGCATGATCCAATTGACATTTTGAATCATTTTTGGTACAGTCCAAAAAATCGATTTTTGGATGAAAAACGATGACTCCGGACATGTCGAACGTTCCCAAAATGGTCTATAATGATGAAATTTTAACATTTAATCTTTTGACTCTAAATGACTGTTGGATGTGAATTATGACTTTTTCAACTAACATAAGTGTGTTTAAAGTCATTTCTGTGACTGAAACGGGTCAAAATTGAAGCTTTTGAGTAAGCAAAACTCTGTAAAAATGGCCATTTTGGTCACTGTGAGGGTTTAAAAAGTGGTTATTCAACATGAGGCACGATCCAATTGACATTTTGAATCATTTTTGGTACAGTCCAAAAAATCAATTTTCGGATGAAAAACGATGACTCCGGACATGTCGAACGTTCCCAAAATGGTCTATAATGATGAAATTTTAACATTTAATCTTTTGACTCTAAATGACTGTTGGATGTGAATTATGACTTTTTCAACTAAAATAAGTGTGTTTAAAGTCATTTCTGTGCCTGAAACGGGTCAAAATTGAAGCTTTTGAGTAATCAAAACTCTGTAAAAATGGCAATTTTGGTCACTGTGAGGGTTTAAAAAGTGGTTATTCAACATGAGGCATGATCCAATTGACATTTTGAATAATTTTTGGTACAGTCCAAAAAATCAATTTTCGGATGAAAAACGATGACTCCGGACATGTCGAACGTTCCCAAAATGGTCTATAATGATGACATTTTAACATTTAATCTTTTGACTCTAAATGACTGTTGGATGTGAATTATGACTTTTTCAACTAAAATAAGTGTGTTTAAAGTCATTTCTGTGCCTGAAACGGGTCAAAATTGAAGCTTTTGAGTAAGCAAAACTCTGTAAAAATGGCAATTTTGGTCACTGTGAGGGTTTAAAAAGTGGTTATTCAACATGAGGCATGATCCAATTGACATTTTGAATCATTTTTGGTACAGTCCAAAAAATCGATTTTCAGATGAAAAACGATGACTCCGGACATGTCGAACGTTCCCAAAATGGTCTATAATGATGAAATTTTAACATTTAATCTTTTGACTCTAAATGACTGTTGGATGTGCATTATGACTTTTTCAACTAAAATAAGTGTGTTTAAAGTCATTTCTGTGCCTGAAACGGGTCAAAATTGAAGCTTTTGAGTAAGCAAAACTCTGTAAAAATGGCAATTTTGGTCACTGTGAGGGTTTAAAAAGTGGGTATTCAACATGAGGCATGATCCAATTGACATTTTGAATCATTTTTGGTACAGTCCAAAAAATCAATTTTCGGATGAAAAACGATGACTCCGGACATGTCGAACGTTCCCAAAATGGTCTATAATGATGAGATTTTAACATTTAATCTTTTGACTCTAAATGACTGTTGGATGTGAATTATGACTTTTTCAACTAAAATAAGTGTGTTTAAAGTCATTTCTGTGACTGAAACGGGTCAAAATTGAAGCTTTTGAGTAAGCAAAACTTTGTAAAAATGGCCATTTTGATCACTGTGAGGGTTTAAAAAGTGGTTATTCAACATGAGGCACGATCCAATTGACATTTTGAATCATTTTTGGTACAGTCCAAAAAATCAATTTTCGGATGAAAAACGATGACTCCGGACATGTCGAACGTTCCCAAAATGGTCTATAATGATGAAATTTTAACATTTAATCTTTTGACTCTAAATGACTGTTGGATGTGAATTATGACTTTTTCAACTAAAATAAGTGTGTTTAAAGTCATTTCTGTGCCTGAAACGGGTCAAAATTGAAGCTTTTGAGTAAGCAAAACTCTGTAAAAATGGCAATTTTGGTCACTGTGAGGGTTTAAAAAGTGGTTATTCAACATGAGGCATGATCCAATTGACATTTTGAATCATTTTTGGTACAGTCCAAAAAATCAATTTTCGGATGAAAAACGATGACTCCGGACATGTCGAACGTTCCCAAAATGGTCTATAATGATGACATTTTAACATTTAATCTTTTGACTCTATATGACTGTTGGATGTGGATTATGACTTTTTCAACTAAAATAAGTGTGTTTAAAGTCATTTCTGTGACTGAAACGGGTCAAAATTGAAGCTTTTGAGTAAGCAAAACTCTGTAAAAATGGCAATTTTGGTCACTGTGAGGGTTTAAAAAGTGGGTATTCAACATGAGGCATGATCCAATTGACATTTTGAATCATTTTTGGTACAGTCCAAAAAATCAATTTTCGGATGAAAAACGATGACTCCGGACATGTCGAACGTTCCCAAAATGGTCTACAATGATGAAATTTTAACATTTAATCTTTTGACTCTAAATGACTGTTGGATGTGGATTATGACTTTTTCAACTAAAATAAGTGTGTTTAAAGTCATTTCTGTGACTGAAACGGGTCAAAATTGAAGCTTTTGAGTAAGCAAAACTCTGTAAAAATTGCAATTTTGGTCACTGTGAGGGTTTAAAAAGTGGTTATTCAACATGAGGCATGATCCAATTGACATTTTGAATCATTTTTGGTACAGTCCAAAAAATCGATTTTCGGATGAAAAACGATGACTCGAGGACATGTCGAACGTTCCCAAAATGGTCTATAATGATGAAATTTTAACATTTAATCTTTTGACTCTAAATGACTGTTGGATGTGAATTATGACTTTTTCAACTAAAATAAGTGTGTTTAAAGTCATTTCTGTGCCTGAAACGGGTCAAAATTGAAGCTTTTGAGTAAGCAAAACTCTGTAAAAATGGCCATTTTGGTCACTGTGAGGGTTTAAAAAGTGGTTATTCAACGTGAGGCACGATCCAATTGACATTTTGAATCATTTTTGGTACAGTCCAAAAAATCGATTTTCGGATAAAAAACGATGACTCCGGACATGTCGAACGTTCCTAAAATGGTCTATAATGATGAAATTTTAACATTTAATCTTTTGACTCTAAATGACTGTTGGATGTGAATTATGACTTTTTCAACTAAAATAAGTGTGTTTAAAGTCATTTCTGTGACTGAAACAGGTCAAAATTGAAGCTTTTGAGTAAGCAAAACTCTGTAAAAATGGCAATTTTGGTCACTGTGAGGGTTTAAAAAGTGGTTATTCAACATGAGGCATGATCCAATTGACATTTTGAATCATTTTTGGTACAGTCCAAAAAATCGATTTTCGGATGAAAAACAATGACTCCGGACATGTCGAACGTTCCCAAAATGGTCTATAATGATGAAATTTTAACATTTAATCTTTTGACTCTATATGACTGTTGGATGTGAATTATGACTTTTTCAACTAAAATAAGTGTATTTAAAGTCATTTCTGTGACTGAAACGGGTCAAAATTGAAGCTTTTGAGTAAGCAAAACTCTGTAAAAATGGCAATTTTGGTCACTGTGAGGGTTTAAAAAGTGGTTATTCAACATGAGGCATGATCCAATTGACATTTTGAATCATTTTTGGTACAGTCCAAAAAATCAATTTTCGGATGAAAAACGATGACTCCGGACATGTCGAACGTTCCCAAAATGGTCTATAATGATGAATTTTTAACATTTAATCTTTTGACTCTAAATGACTGTTGGATGTGAATTATGACTTTTTCAACTAAAATAAGTGTGTTTAAAGTAATTTTTGTGACTGAAACGGGTCAAAATTGAAGCTTTTGAGTAATCAAAACTCTGTAAAAATGGCAATTTTGGTCACTGTGAGGGTTTAAAAAGTGGTTATTCAACATGAGGCATGATCCAATTGACATTTTGAATCATTTTTGGTACAGTCCAAAAAATCGATTTTCGGATGAAAAACAATGACTCCGGACATGTCGAACGTTCCCAAAATGGGCTATAATGATGAAATTTTAACATTTAATCTTTTGACTCTAAATGACTGTTGGATGTGGATTATGACTTTTTCAACTAAAATAAGTGTGTTTAAAGTCATTTCTGTGACTGAAACGGGTCAAAATTGAAGCTTTTGAGTAAGCAAAACTCTGTAAAAATGGCAATTTTGGTCACTGTGAGGGTTTAAAAAGTGGGTATTCAACATGAGGCATGATCCAATTGACATTTTGAATCATTTTTGGTACAGTCCAAAAAATCAATTTTCGGATGAAAAACGATGACTCCGGACATGTCGAACGTTCCCAAAATGGTCTATAATGATGAGATTTTAACATTTAATCTTTTGACTCTAAATGACTGTTGGATGTGAATTATGACTTTTTCAACTAAAATAAGTGTGTTTAAAGTCATTTCTGTGACTGAAACGGGTCAAAATTGAAGCTTTTGAGTAAGCAAAACTTTGTAAAAATGGCCATTTTGATCACTGTGAGGGTTTAAAAAGTGGTTATTCAACATGAGGCACGATCCAATTGACATTTTGAATCATTTTTGGTACAGTCCAAAAAATCAATTTTCGGATGAAAAACGATGACTCCGGACATGTCGAACGTTCCCAAAATGGTCTATAATGATGAAATTTTAACATTTAATCTTTTGACTCTAAATGACTGTTGGATGTGAATTATGACTTTTTCAACTAAAATAAGTGTGTTTAAAGTCATTTCTGTGCCTGAAACGGGTCAAAATTGAAGCTTTTGAGTAAGCAAAACTCTGTAAAAATGGCAATTTTGGTCACTGTGAGGGTTTAAAAAGTGGTTATTCAACATGAGGCATGATCCAATTGACATTTTGAATCATTTTTGGTACAGTCCAAAAAATCAATTTTCGGATGAAAAACGATGACTCCGGACATGTCGAACGTTCCCAAAATGGTCTATAATGATGACATTTTAACATTTAATCTTTTGACTCTATATGACTGTTGGATGTGGATTATGACTTTTTCAACTAAAATAAGTGTGTTTAAAGTCATTTCTGTGACTGAAACGGGTCAAAATTGAAGCTTTTGAGTAAGCAAAACTCTGTAAAAATGGCAATTTTGGTCACTGTGAGGGTTTAAAAAGTGGGTATTCAACATGAGGCATGATCCAATTGACATTTTGAATCATTTTTGGTACAGTCCAAAAAATCAATTTTCGGATGAAAAACGATGACTCCGGACATGTCGAACGTTCCCAAAATGGTCTACAATGATGAAATTTTAACATTTAATCTTTTGACTCTAAATGACTGTTGGATGTGGATTATGACTTTTTCAACTAAAATAAGTGTGTTTAAAGTCATTTCTGTGACTGAAACGGGTCAAAATTGAAGCTTTTGAGTAAGCAAAACTCTGTAAAAATTGCAATTTTGGTCACTGTGAGGGTTTAAAAAGTGGTTATTCAACATGAGGCATGATCCAATTGACATTTTGAATCATTTTTGGTACAGTCCAAAAAATCGATTTTCGGATGAAAAACGATGACTCGAGGACATGTCGAACGTTCCCAAAATGGTCTATAATGATGAAATTTTAACATTTAATCTTTTGACTCTAAATGACTGTTGGATGTGAATTATGACTTTTTCAACTAAAATAAGTGTGTTTAAAGTCATTTCTGTGCCTGAAACGGGTCAAAATTGAAGCTTTTGAGTAAGCAAAACTCTGTAAAAATGGCAATTTTGGTCACTGTGAGGGTTTAAAAAGTGGTTATTCAACATGAGGCATGATCCAATTGACATTTTGAATCATTTTTGGTACAGTCCAAAAAATCGATTTTCAGATGAAAAACGATGACTCCGGACATGTCGAACGTTCCCAAAATGGTCTATAATGATGAAATTTTAACATTTAATCTTTTGACTCTAAATGACTGTTGGATGTGAATTATGACTTTTTCAACTAAAATAAGTGTGTTTAAAGTCATTTCTGTGCCTGAAACGGGTCAAAATTGAAGCTTTTGAGTAAGCAAAACTCTGTAAAAATGGCAATTTTGGTCACTGTGAGGGTTTAAAAAGTGGTTATTCAACATGAGGCATGATCCAATTGACATTTTGAATCATTTTTGGTACAGTCCAAAAAATCGATTTTTGGATGAAAAACGATGACTCCGGACATGTCGAACGTTCCCAAAATGGTCTATAATGATGAAATTTTAACATTTAATCTTTTGACTCTAAATGACTGTTGGATGTGAATTATGACTTTTTCAACTAACATAAGTGTGTTTAAAGTCATTTCTGTGACTGAAACGGGTCAAAATTGAAGCTTTTGAGTAAGCAAAACTCTGTAAAAATGGCCATTTTGGTCACTGTGAGGGTTTAAAAAGTGGTTATTCAACATGAGCCACGATCCAATTGACATTTTGAATCATTTTTGGTACAGTCCAAAAAATCAATTTTCGGATGAAAAACGATGACTCCGGACATGTCGAACGTTCCCAAAATGGTCTATAATGATGAAATTTTAACATTTAATCTTTTGACTCTAAATGACTGTTGGATGTGAATTATGACTTTTTCAACTAAAATAAGTGTGTTTAAAGTCATTTCTGTGCCTGAAACGGGTCAAAATTGAAGCTTTTGAGTAATCAAAACTCTGTAAAAATGGCAATTTTGGTCACTGTGAGGGTTTAAAAAGTGGTTATTCAACATGAGGCATGATCCAATTGACATTTTGAATAATTTTTGGTACAGTCCAAAAAATCAATTTTCGGATGAAAAACGATGACTCCGGACATGTCGAACGTTCCCAAAATGGTCTATAATGATGACATTTTAACATTTAATCTTTTGACTCTAAATGACTGTTGGATGTGAATTATGACTTTTTCAACTAAAATAAGTGTGTTTAAAGTCATTTCTGTGCCTGAAACGGGTCAAAATTGAAGCTTTTGAGTAAGCAAAACTCTGTAAAAATGGCAATTTTGGTCACTGTGAGGGTTTAAAAAGTGGTTATTCAACATGAGGCATGATCCAATTGACATTTTGAATCATTTTTGGTACAGTCCAAAAAATCGATTTTCAGATGAAAAACGATGACTCCGGACATGTCGAACGTTCCCAAAATGGTCTATAATGATGAAATTTTAACATTTAATCTTTTGACTCTAAATGACTGTTGGATGTGCATTATGACTTTTTCAACTAAAATAAGTGTGTTTAAAGTCATTTCTGTGCCTGAAACGGGTCAAAATTGAAGCTTTTGAGTAAGCAAAACTCTGTAAAAATGGCAATTTTGGTCACTGTGAGGGTTTAAAAAGTGGTTATTCAACATGAGGCATGATCCAATTGAAATTTTGAATCATTTTTGGTACAGTCCAAAAAATCGATTTTCGGATGAAAAACGATGACTCCGGACATGTCGAACGTTCCCAAAATGGTCTATTAATGATGAAATTTTAACATTTAATCTTTTGACTCTAAATGACTGTTGGATGTGAATTATGACTTTTTCAACTAAAATAAGTGTGTTTAAAGTCATTTCTGTGCCTGAAACGGGTCAAAATTGAAGCTTTTGAGTAAGCAAAACTCTGTAAAAATGGCAATTTTGGTCACTGTGAGGGTTTTAAAAGTGGTTATTCAACATGAGGCATGATCCAATTGACATTTTGAGTCATTTTTGGTACAGTCCAAAAAATCGATTTTCGGATGAAAAACGATGACTCCGGACATGTCGAACGTTCCCAAAATGGTCTATAATGATGAAATTTTAACATTTAATCTTTTGACTCTAAATGACTGTTGGATGTGAATTATGACTTTTTCAACTAAAATAAGTGTGTTTAAAGTAATTTTTGTGACTGAAACGGGTCAAAATTAAAGCTTTTGAGTAATCAAAACTCTGTAAAAATGGCAATTTTGGTCAACGTGAGGGTTTAAAAAGTGGTTATTCAACATGAGGCATGATCCAATTGACATTTTGGAACATTTTTGGTACAGTCCAAAAAATCGATTTTCGGATGAAAAACGATGACTCCGGACATGTCGAACGTTCCCAAAATGGTCTATAATGATGAAATTTTAACATTTAATCTTTTGACTCTAAATGACTGTTGGTTGTGAATTATGACTTTTTCAACTAAAATAAGTGTGTTTAAAGTCATTTCTGTGCCTGTAACGGGTCAAAATTGAAGCTTTTGAGTAAGCAAAACTCTGTGAAAATGGCAATTTTGGTCACTGTGAGGGTTTAAAAAGTGGTTATTCAACATGAGGCATGATCCAATTGACATTTTGAATCATTTTTGGTACAGTCCAAAAAATCAATTTTCGGATGAAAAACGATGACTCTGGACATGTCGAACGTTCCCAGAATGGTCTATAATGATGACATTTTAACATTTAATCTTTTGACTCTAAATGACTGTTGGATGTGAATTATGACTTTTTCAACTAAAATAAGTGTGTTTAAAGTCATTTCTGTGCCTGTAACGGGTCAAAATTGAAGCTTTTGAGTAAGCAAAACTCTGTAAAAATGGCAATTTTGGTCACTGTGAGGGTTTAAAAAGTGGTTATTCAACATGAGGCATGATCCAATTGACATTTTGAATAATTTTTGGTACAGTCCAAAAAATCAATTTTCGGATGAAAAACGATGACTCCGGACATGTCGAACGTTCCCAAAATGGTCTATAATGATGAAATTTTAACATTTAATCTTTTGACTCTAAATGACTGTTGGATGTGAATTATGACTTTTTCAACTAAAATAAGTGTGTTTAAAGTCATTTCTGTGACTGAAACGGGTCAAAATTGAAGCTTTTGAGTAAGCAAAACTCTGTAAAAATGGCAATTTTGGTCACTGTGAGGGTTTAAAAAGTGGTTATTCAACATGAGGCATGATCCAATTGACATTTTGAATCATTTTTGGTACAGTCCAAAAAATCGATTTTCGGATGAAAAACGATGACTCCGGACATGTCGAACGTTCCCAAAATGGTCTATAATGATGAAATTTTAACATTTAATCTTTTGACTCTAAATGACTGTTGGATGTGCATTATGACTTTTTCAACTAAAATAAGTGTGTTTAAAGTCATTTCTGTGCCTGAAACGGGTCAAAATTGAAGCTTTTGAGTAAGCAAAACTCTGTAAAAATGGCAATTTTGGTCACTGTGAGGGTTTAAAAAGTGGTTATTCAACATGAGGCATGATCCATTTGAAATTTTGAATCATTTTTGGTACAGTCCAAAAAATCGATTTTCGGATGAAAAACGATGACTCCGGACATGTCGAACGTTCCCAAAATGGTCTATTAATGATGAAATTTTAACATTTAATCTTTTGACTCTAAATGACTGTTGGATGTGAATTATGACTTTTTCAACTAAAATAAGTGTGTTTAAAGTCATTTCTGTGCCTGAAACGGGTCAAAATTGAAGCTTTTGAGTAAGCAAAACTCTGTAAAAATGGCAATTTTGGTCACTGTGAGGGTTTTAAAAGTGGTTATTCAACATGAGGCATGATCCAATTGACATTTTGAGTCATTTTTGGTACAGTCCAAAAAATCGATTTTCGGATGAAAAACGATGACTCCGGACATGTCGAACGTTCCCAAAATGGTCTATAATGATGAAATTTTAACATTTAATCTTTTGACTCTAAATGACTGTTGGATGTGAATTATGACTTTTTCAACTAAAATAAGTGTGTTTAAAGTAATTTTTGTGACTGAAACGGGTCAAAATTAAAGCTTTTGAGTAATCAAAACTCTGTAAAAATGGCAATTTTGGTCAACGTGAGGGTTTAAAAAGTGGTTATTCAACATGAGGCATGATCCAATTGACATTTTGGAACATTTTTGGTACAGTCCAAAAAATCGATTTTCGGATGAAAAACGATGACTCCGGACATGTCGAACGTTCCCAAAATGGTCTATAATGATGAAATTTTAACATTTAATCTTTTGACTCTAAATGACTGTTGGTTGTGAATTATGACTTTTTCAACTAAAATAAGTGTGTTTAAAGTCATTTCTGTGCCTGTAACGGGTCAAAATTGAAGCTTTTGAGTAAGCAAAACTCTGTGAAAATGGCAATTTTGGTCACTGTGAGGGTTTAAAAAGTGGTTATTCAACATGAGGCATGATCCAATTGACATTTTGAATCATTTTTGGTACAGTCCAAAAAATCAATTTTCGGATGAAAAACGATGACTCTGGACATGTCGAACGTTCCCAGAATGGTCTATAATGATGACATTTTAACATTTAATCTTTTGACTCTAAATGACTGTTGGATGTGAATTATGACTTTTTCAACTAAAATAAGTGTGTTTAAAGTCATTTCTGTGCCTGTAACGGGTCAAAATTGAAGCTTTTGAGTAAGCAAAACTCTGTAAAAATGGCAATTTTGGTCACTGTGAGGGTTTAAAAAGTGGTTATTCAACATGAGGCATGATCCAATTGACATTTTGAATAATTTTTGGTACAGTCCAAAAAATCAATTTTCGGATGAAAAACGATGACTCCGGACATGTCGAACGTTCCCAAAATGGTCTATAATGATGAAATTTTAACATTTAATCTTTTGACTCTAAATGACTGTTGGATGTGAATTATGACTTTTTCAACTAAAATAAGTGGTTTAAAGTCATTTCTGTGACTGAAACGGGTCAAAATTGAAGCTTTTGAGTAAGCAAAACTCTGTAAAAATGGCAATTTTGGTCACTGTGAGGGTTTAAAAAGTGGTTATTCAACATGAGGCATGATCCAATTGACATTTTGAATCATTTTTGGTACAGTCCAAAAAATCGATTTTCGGATGAAAAACGATGACTCCGGACATGTCGAACGTTCCCAAAATGGTCTATAATGATGAAATTTTAACATTTAATCTTTTGACTCTAAATGACTGTTGGATGTGAATTATGACTTTTTCAACTAAAATAAGTGTGTTTAAAGTCATTTCTGTGACTGAAACGGGTCAAAATTGAAGCTTTTGAGTAAGCAAAACTCTGTAAAAATGGCCATTTTGGTCACTGTGAGGGTTTAAAAAGTGGTTATTCAACATGAGGCATGATCCAATTGACATTTTGAATCATTTTTGGTACAGTCCAAAAAATCGATTTTCGGATGAAAAACGATGACTCCGGACATGTCGAACGTTCCCAAAATGGTCTACAATGATGAAATTTTAACATTTAATCTTTTGACTCTAAATGACTGTTGGATGTGAATTATGACTTTTTCAACTAAAATAAGTGTGTTTAAAGTAATTTTTGTGACTGAAACGGGTCAAAATTGAAGCTTTTGAGTAATCAAAACTCTGTAAAAATGGAAATTTTGGTCACTGTGAGGGTTTAAAAAGTGGTTATTCAAAATGAGGCATGATCCAATTGACATTTTGAATCATTTTTGGTACAGTCCAAAAAATCAATTTTCGGATGAAAAACGATGACTCCGGACATGTCGAACGTTCCCAAAATGGTCTACAATGATGAAATTTTAACATTTAATCTTTTGACTCTAAATGACTGTTGGATGTGAATTATGACTTTTTCAACTAAAATAAGTGTGTTTAAAGTAATTTTTGTGACTGAAACGGGTCAAAATTGAAGCTTTTGAGTAATCAAAACTCTGTAAAAATGGCAATTTTGGTCACTGTGAGGGTTTAAAAAGTGGTTATTCAACATGAGGCATGATCCAATTGACATTTTGAATCATTTTTGGTACAGTCCAAAAAATCGATTTTCGGATGAAAAACGATGACTCCGGACATGTCGAACGTTCCCAAAATGGTCTATAATGATGAAATTTTAACATTTAATCTTTTGACTCTAAATGACTGTTGGATGTGAATTATGACTTTTTCAACTAAAATAAGTGTGTTTAAAGTCATTTCTGTGCCTGAAACGGGTCAAAATTGAAGCTTTTGAGAAAGCAAAACTCTGTAAAAATGGCAATTTTGGTCACTGTGAGGGTTTAAAAAGTGGTTATTCAACATGAGGCATGATCCAATTGACATTTTGAATCATTTTTGGTACAGTCCAAAAAATCGATTTTCGGATGAAAAACGATGACTCCGGACATGTCGAACGTTCCCAAAATGGTCTATAATGATGAAATTTTAACATTTAATCTTTTGACTCTAAATGACTGTTGGATGTGAATTATGACTTTTTCAACTAAAATAAGTGTGTTTAAAGTCATTTCTGTGACTGAAACGGGTCAAAATTGAAGCTTTTCAGTAAGCAAAACTCTGTAAAAATGGCCATTTTGGTCACTGTGAGGGTTTAAAAAGTGGTTATTCAACATGAGGCATGATCCAATTGACATTTTGAATCATTTTTGGTACAGTCCAAAAAATCAATTTTCGGATGAAAAACGATGACTCCGGACATGTCGAACGTTCCCAAAATGGTCTATAATGATGAAATTTTAACATTTAATCTTTTGACTCTAAATGACTGTTGGATGTGAATTATGACTTTTTCAACTAAAATAAGTGTGTTTAAAGTCATTTCTGTGCCTGAAACGGGTCAAAATTGAAGCTTTTGAGTAAGCAAAACTCTGTAAAAATGGCAATTTTGGTCACTGTGAGGGTTTAAAAAGTGGTTATTCAACATGAGGCATGATCCAATTGACATTTTGAATCATTTTTGGTACAGTCCAAAAAATCGATTTTCGGATGAAAAACGATGACTCCGGACATGTCGAACGTTCCCAAAATGGTCTATAATGATGAAATTTTAGCATTTAATCTTTTGACTCTACATGACTGTTGGATGTGAATTATGACTTTTTCAACTAAAATAAGTGTGTTTAAAGTCATTTCTGTGACTGAAACGGGTCAAAATTGAAGCTTTTGAGTAAGCAAAACTCTGTAAAAATGGCCATTTTGGTCACTGTGAGGGTTTAAAAAGTGGTTATTCAACATGAGGCACGATCCAATTGACATTTTGAATCATTTTTGGTACAGTCCAAAAAATCGATTTTCGGATGAAAAACGATGACTCGAGGACATGTCGAACGTTCCCAAAATGGTCTATAATGATGAAATTTTAACATTTAATCTTTTGACTCTAAATGACTGTTGGATGTGAATTATGACTTTTTCAACTAAAATAAGTGTGTTTAAAGTCATTTCTGTGACTGAAACGGGTCAAAATTGAAGCTTTTGAGTAAGCAAAACTCTGTAAAAATGGCCATTTTGGTCACTGTGAGGGTTTAAAAAGTGGTTATTCAACGTGAGGCACGATCCAATTGACATTTTGAATCATTTTTGGTACAGTCCAAAAAATCGATTTTCGGATAAAAAACGATGACTCCGGACATGTCGAACGTTCCTAAAATGGTCTATAATGATGAAATTTTAACATTTAATCTTTTGACTCTAAATGACTGTTGGATGTGAATTATGACTTTTTCAACTAAAATAAGTGTGTTTAAAGTCATTTCTGTGACTGAAACAGGTCAAAATTGAAGCATTTGAGTAAGCAAAACTCTGTAAAAATGGCAATTTTGGTCACTGTGAGGGTTTAAAAAGTGGTTATTCAACATGAGGCATGATCCAATTGACATTTTGAATCATTTTTGGTACAGTCCAAAAAATCGATTTTCGGATGAAAAACGATGACTCCGGACATGTCGAACGTTCCCAAAATGGTCTATAATGATGAAATTTTAACATTTAATCTTTTGACTCTAAATGACTGTTGGATGTGAATTATGACTTTTTCAACTAAAATAAGTGTATTTAAAGTCATTTCTGTGACTGAAACGGGTCAAAATTGAAGCTTTTGAGTAAGCAAAACTCTGTAAAAATGGCAATTTTGGTCACTGTGAGGGTTTAAAAAGTGGTTATTCAACATGAGGCATGATCCAATTGACATTTTGAATCATTTTTGGTACAGTCCAAAAAATCAATTTTCGGATGAAAAACGATGACTCCGGACATGTCGAACGTTCCCAAAATGGTCTATAATGATGAAATTTTAACATTTAATCTTTTGACTCTAAATGACTGTTGGATGTGAATTATGACTTTTTCAACTAAAATAAGTGTGTTTAAAGTAATTTTTGTGACTGAAACGGGTCAAAATTGAAGCTTTTGAGTAATCAAAACTCTGTAAAAATGGCAATTTTGGTCACTGTGAGGGTTTAAAAAGTGGTTATTCAACATGAGGCATGATCCAATTGACATTTTGAATCATTTTTGGTACAGTCCAAAAAATCGATTTTCGGATGAAAAACGATGACTCCGGACATGTCGAACGTTCCTAAAATGGTCTATAATGATGAAATTTTAACATTTAATCTTTTGACTCTAAATGACTGTTGGATGTGAATTATGACTTTTTCAACTAAAATAAGTGTGTTTAAAGTCATTTCTGTGACTGAAACAGGTCAAAATTGAAGCTTTTGAGTAAGCAAAACTCTGTAAAAATGGCAATTTTGGTCACTGTGAGGGTTTAAAAAGTGGTTATTCAACATGAGGCATGATCCAATTGACATTTTGAATCATTTTTGGTACAGTCCAAAAAATCGATTTTCGGATGAAAAACGATGACTCCGGACATGTTGAACGTTCCCAAAATGGTCTATAATGGTGAAATTTTAACATTTAATCTTTTGACTCTAAATGACTGTTGGATGTGAATTATGACTTTTTCAACTAAAATAAGTGTATTTAAAGTCATTTCTGTGACTGAAACGGGTCAAAATTGAAGCTTTTGAGTAAGCAAAACTCTGTAAAAATGGCAATTTTGGTCACTGTGAGGGTTTAAAAAGTGGTTATTCAACATGAGGCATGATCCAATTGACATTTTGAATCATTTTTGGTACAGTCCAAAAAATCAATTTTCGGATGAAAAACGATGACTCCGGACATGTCGAACGTTCCCAAAATGGTCTATAATGATGAAATTTTAACATTTAATCTTTTGACTCTAAATGACTGTTGGATGTGAATTATGACTTTTTCAACTAAAATAAGTGTGTTTAAAGTAATTTTTGTGACTGAAACGGGTCAAAATTGAAGCTTTTGAGTAAGCAAAACTCTGTAAAAATGGCAATTTTGGTCACTGTGAGGGTTTAAAAAGTGGTTATTCAACATGAGGCATGATCCAATTGACATTTTGAATCATTTTTGGTACAGTCCAAAAAATCGATTTTCGGATGAAAAACGATGACTCCGGACATGTCGAACGTTCCCAAAATGGTCTATAATGATGAAATTTTAACATTTAATCTTTTGACTCTAAATGACTGTTGGATGTGAATTATGACTTTTTCAACTAAAATAAGTGTGTTTAAATTCATTTCTGTGACTGAAACGGGTCAAAATTGAAGCTTTTGAGTAAGCAAAACTCTGTAAAAATGGCCATTTTGGTCACTGTGAGGGTTTAAAAAGTGGTTATTCAACATGAGGCACGATCCAATTGACATTTTGAATCATTTTTGGTACAGTCCAAAAAATCAATTTTCGGATGAAAAACGATGACTCCGGACATGTCGAACATTCCCAAAATGGTCTATAATGATGAAATTTTAACATTTAATCTTTTGACTCTAAATGACTGTTGGATGTGAATTATGACTTTTTCAACTAAAATAAGTGTGTTTAAAGTCATTTCTGTGACTGAAACGGGTCAAAATTGAAGCTTTTGAGTAAGCAAAACTCTGTAAAAATGGCAATTTTGGTCACTGTGAGGGTTTAAAAAGTGGGTATTCAACATGAGGCATGATCCAATTGACATTTTGAATCATTTTTGGTACAGTCCAAAAAATCAATTTTCGGATGAAAAACGATGACTCCGGACATGTCGAACGTTCCCAAAATGGTCTATAATGATGAGATTTTAACATTTAATCTTTTGACTCTAAATGACTGTTGGATGTGAATTATGACTTTTTCAACTAAAATAAGTGTGTTTAAAGTCATTTCTGTGACTGAAACGGGTCAAAATTGAAGCTTTTGAGTAAGCAAAACTCTGTAAAAATGGCCATTTTGGTCACTTTGAGGGTTTAAAAAGTGGTTATTCAACATGAGGCACGATCCAATTGACATTTTGAATCATTTTTGGTACAGTCCAAAAAATCGATTTTCGGATGAAAAACGATGACTCCGGACATGTCGAACGTTCCCAAAATGGTCTATAATGATGAAATTTTAACATTTAATCTTTTGACTCTAAATGACTGTTGGATGTGAATTATGACTTTTTCAACTAAAATAAGTGTGTTTAAAGTCATTTCTGTGCCTGAAACGGGTCAAAATTGAAGCTTTTGAGTAAGCAAAACTCTGTAAAAATGGCAATTTTGGTCACTGTGAGGGTTTAAAAAGTGGTTATTCAACATGAGGCATGATCAAATTGACATTTTGAATCATTTTTGGTACAGTCCAAAAAATCAATTTTCGGATGAAAAACGATGACTCCGGACATGTCGAACGTTCCCAAAATGGTCTATAATGATGACATTTTAACATTTAATCTTTTGACTCTAAATGACTGTTGGATGTGAATTATGACTTTTTCAACTAAAATAAGTGTGTTTAAAGTCATTTCTGTGCCTGAAACGGGTCAAAATTGAAGCTTTTGAGTAAGCAAAACTCTGTAAAAATGGCAATTTTGGTCACTGTGAGGGTTTAAAAAGTGGTTATTCAACATGAGGCATGATCCAATTGACATTTTGAATCATTTTTGGTACAGTCCAAAAAATCGATTTTCGGATGAAAAACGATGAATCCGGACATGTCGAACGTTCCCAAAATGGTCTATAATGATGAAATTTTAACATTTAATCTTTTGACTCTAAATGACTGTTGGATGTGCATTATGACTTTTTCAACTAAAATAAGTGTGTTTAAAGTCATTTCTGTGCCTGAAACGGGTCAAAATTGAAGCTTTTGAGTAAGCAAAACTCTGTAAAAATGGCAATTTTGGTCACTGTGAGGGTTTAAAAAGTGGTTATTCAACATGAGGCATGATCCAATTGACATTTTGAATCATTTTTGGTACAGTCCAAAAAATCGATTTTCGGATGAAAAACGATGACTCCGGACATGTCGAACGTTCCCAAAATGGTCTATAATGATGAAATTTTAACATTTAATCTTTTGACTCTAAATGACTGTTGGATGTGCATTATGACTTTTTCAACTAAAATAAGTGTGTTTAAAGTCATTTCTGTGCCTGAAACAGGTCAAAATTGAAGCTTTTGAGTAAGCAAAACTCTGTAAAAATGGCAATTTTGGTCACTGTGAGGGTTTTAAAAGTGGTTATTCAACATGAGGCATGATCCAATTGACATTTTGAGTCATTTTTGGTACAGTCCAAAAAATCGATTTTCGGATGAAAAACGATGACTCCGGACATGTCGAACGTTCCCAAAATGGTCTATAATGATGAAATTTTAACATTTAATCTTTTGACTCTAAATGACTGTTGGATGTGGATTATGACTTTTTCAACTAAAATAAGAGTGTTTAAAGTCATTTCTGTGACTGAAACGGGTCAAAATTGAAGCTTTTGAGTAAGCAAAACTCTGTAAAAATGGCAATTTTGGTCACTGTGAGGGTTTAAAAAGTGGTTATTCAACATGAGGCATGATCCAATTGACATTTTGAATCATTTTTGGTACAGTCCAAAAAATCAATTTTCGGATGAAAAACGATGACTCGAGGACATGTCGAACGTTCCCAAAATGGTCTATAATGATGAAATTTTAACATTTAATCTTTTGACTCTAAATGACTGTTGGATGTGAATTATGACTTTTTCTAGTAAAATAAGTGTGTTTAAAGTCATTTCTGTGACTGAAACGGGTCAAAATTGAAGCTTTTGAGTAAGCAAAACTCTGTAAAAATGGCCATTTTGGTCACTGTGAGGGTTTAAAAAGTGGTTATTCAACATGAGGAACGATCCAATTGACATTTTGAATCATTTTTGGTACAGTCCAAAAAATCGATTTTCGGATGAAAAACGATGACTCCGGACATGTCGAACGTTCCCAAAATGGTCTATAATGATGAAATTTTAACATTTAATCATTTGACTCTAAATGACTGTTGGATGTGAATTATGACTTTTTCAACTAAAATAAGTGTGTTTAAAGTCATTTCTGTGACTGAAACGGGTCAAAATTGAAGCTTTTGAGTAAGCAAAACTCTGTAAAAATGGCAATTTTGGTCACTGTGAGGGTTTAAAAAGTGGTTATTCAACATGAGGCATGATCCAATTGACATTTTGAATCATTTTTGGTACAGTCCAAAAAATCGATTTTCGGATGAAAAACGATGACTCCAGACATGTCGAACGTTCCCAAAATGGTCTATAATGATGAAAATTTAACATTTAATCTTTTGACTCTAAATGACTGTTGGATGTGAATTATGACTTTTTCAACTAAAATAAGTGTGTTTAAAGTCATTTCTGTGACTGAAACGGGTCAAAATTGAAGTTTTTGAGTAAGCAAAACTCTGTAAAAATGGCCATTTTGGTCACTGTGAGGGTTTAAAAAGTGGTTATCAACATGAGGCACGATCCAATTGACATTTTGAATCATTTTTGGTACAGTCCAAAAAATCAATTTTCGGATGAAAAACGATGACTCCGGACATGTCGAACGTTCCCAAAATGGTCTATAATGATGACATTTTAGCATTTAATCTTTTGACTCTAAATGACTGTTGGATGTGAATTATGACTTTTTCAACTAAAATAAGTGTGTTTAAAGTCATTTCTGTGACTGAAACGGGTCAAAATTGAAGCTTTTGAGTAAGCAAAACTCTGTAAAAATGGCCATTTTGGTCACTGTGAGGGTTTAAAAAGTGGTTATTCAACATGAGGCACGATCCAATTGACATTTTGAATCATTTTTGGTACAGTCCAAAAAATCGATTTTCGGATGAAAAACGATGACTCCGGACATGTCGAACGTTCCCAAAATGGTCTATAATGATGAAATTTTAACATTTAATCTTTTGACTCTAAATGACTGTTGGATGTGAATTATGACTTTTTCAACTAAAATAAGTGTGTTTAAAGTCATTTCTGTGACTGAAACGGGTCAAAATTGAAGCTTTTGAGTAAGCAAAACTTTGTAAAAATGGCCATTTTGGTCACTGTGAGGGTTTAAAAAGTGGTTATTCAACATGAGGCACGATCCAATTGACATTTTGAATCATTTTTGGTACAGTCCAGAAAATCGATTTTCGGATGAAAAACGATGACTCCGGACATGTCGAACGTTCCCAAAATGGTCTATAATGATGAAATTTTAACATTTAATCTTTTGACTCTAAATGACTGTTGGATGTGAATTATGACTTTTTCTAGTAAAATAAGTGTGTTTAAAGTCATTTCTGTGACTGAAACGGGTCAAAATTGAAGCTTTTGAGTAAGCAAAACTCTGTAAAAATGGCCATTTTGGTCACTGTGAGGGTTTAAAAAGTGGTTATTCAACATGAGGAACGATCCAATTGACATTTTGAATCATTTTTGGTACAGTCCAAAAAATCGATTTTCGGATGAAAAACGATGACTCCGGACATGTCGAACGTTCCCAAAATGGTCTATAATGATGAAATTTTAACATTTAATCATTTGACTCTAAATGACTGTTGGATGTGAATTATGACTTTTTCAACTAAAATAAGTGTGTTTAAAGTCATTTCTGTGACTGAAACGGGTCAAAATTGAAGCTTTTGAGTAAGCAAAACTCTGTAAAAATGGCAATTTTGGTCACTGTGAGGGTTTAAAAAGTGGTTATTCAACATGAGGCATGATCCAATTGACATTTTGAATCATTTTTGGTACAGTCCAAAAAATCGATTTTCGGATGAAAAACGATGACTCCAGACATGTCGAACGTTCCCAAAATGGTCTATAATGATGAAAATTTAACATTTAATCTTTTGACTCTAAATGACTGTTGGATGTGAATTATGACTTTTTCAACTAAAATAAGTGTGTTTAAAGTCATTTCTGTGACTGAAACGGGTCAAAATTGAAGTTTTTGAGTAAGCAAAACTCTGTAAAAATGGCCATTTTGGTCACTGTGAGGGTTTAAAAAGTGGTTATCAACATGAGGCACGATCCAATTGACATTTTGAATCATTTTTGGTACAGTCCAAAAAATCAATTTTCGGATGAAAAACGATGACTCCGGACATGTCGAACGTTCCCAAAATGGTCTATAATGATGACATTTTAGCATTTAATCTTTTGACTCTAAATGACTGTTGGATGTGAATTATGACTTTTTCAACTAAAATAAGTGTGTTTAAAGTCATTTCTGTGACTGAAACGGGTCAAAATTGAAGCTTTTGAGTAAGCAAAACTCTGTAAAAATGGCCATTTTGGTCACTGTGAGGGTTTAAAAAGTGGTTATTCAACATGAAGCACGATCCAATTGACATTTTGAATCATTTTTGGTACAGTCCAAAAAATCGATTTTCGGATGAAAAACGATGACTCCGGACATGTCGAACGTTCCCAAAATGGTCTATAATGATGAAATTTTAACATTTAATCTTTTGACTCTAAATGACTGTTGGATGTGAATTATGACTTTTTCAACTAAAATAAGTGTGTTTAAAGTCATTTCTGTGACTGAAACGGGTCAAAATTGAAGCTTTTGAGTAAGCAAAACTTTGTAAAAATGGCCATTTTGGTCACTGTGAGGGTTTAAAAAGTGGTTATTCAACATGAGGCACGATCCAATTGACATTTTGAATCATTTTTGGTACAGTCCAAAAAATTGATTTTCGGATGAAAAACGATGACTCCGGACATGTCGAACGTTCCCTAAATGGTCTTTAATGATGAAATTTTAACATTTAATCTTTTGACTCTAAATGACTGTTGGATGTGAATTATGACTTTTTCAACTAAAATAAGTGTGTTTAAAGTCATTTCTGTGACTGAAACGGGTCAAAATTGAAGCTTTTGAGTAAGCAAAACTTTGTAAAAATGGCCATTTTGGTCACTGTGAGGGTTTAAAAAGTGGTTATTCAACATGAGGCACGATCCATTTGACATTTTGAATCATTTTTGGTACAGTCCAAAAAATCGATTTTCGGATGAAAAACGATGACTCCGGACATGTCGAACGTTCCCAAAATGGTCTTTAATGATGAAATTTTAACATTTAATCTTTTGACTCTAAATGACTGTTGGATGTGAATTATGACTTTTTCAACTAAAATAAGTGTGTTTAAAGTCATTTCTGTGCCTGAAACGGGTCAAAATTGAAGCTTTTGAGTAAGCAAAACTCTGTAAAAATGGCAATTTTGGTCACTGTGAGGGTTTAAAAAGTGGTTATTCAACATGAGGCATGATCCAATTGACATTTTGAATCATTTTTGGTACAGTCCAAAAAATCAATTTTCGGATGAAAAACGATGACTCCGGACATGTCGAACGTTCCCAAAATGGTCTATAATGATGAAATTTTAACATTTAATCTTTTGACTCTAAATGACTGTTGGATGTGAATTATGACTTTTTCAACTAAAATAAGTGTGTTTAAAGTAATTTTTGTGACTGAAACGGGTCAAAATTGAAGCTTTTGAGTAATCAAAACTCTGTAAAAATGGCAATTTTGGTCACTGTGAGGGTTTAAAAAGTGGTTATTCAACATGAGGCACGATCCAATTGACATTTTGAATCATTTTTGGTACAGTCCAAAAAATCAATTTTCGGATGAAAAACGATGACTCTGGACATGTCGAACGTTCCCAAAATGGTCTATAATGATGAAATTTTAACATTTAATCTTTTGACTCTAAATGACTGTTGGATGTGAATTATGACTTTTTCAACTAAAATAAGTGTGTTTAAAGTCATTTCTGTGCCTGAAACGGGTCAAAATTGAAGCTTTTGAGTAAGCAAAACTCTGTAAAAATGGCAATTTTGGTCACTGTGAGGGTTTAAAAAGTAGTTATGCAACATGAGGCATGATCCAATTGACATTTTGAATCATTTTTGGTACAGTCTAAAAAGATCAATTTTCGGATGAAAAACGATGACTCCGGACATGTCGAACGTTCCCAAAATGGTCTATAATGATGAAATTTTAACATTTAATCTTTTGACTCTAAATGTCTGTTGGATGTGAATTATGACTTTTTCAACTAAAATAAGTGTGTTTAAAGTCATTTCTGTGCCTGAAACGGGTCAAAATTGAAGCTTTTGAGTAAGCAAAACTCTGTAAAAATGGCAATTTTGGTCACTGTGAGGGTTTAAAAAGTGGTTATTCAACATGAGGCACGATCCAATTGACATTTTGAATCATTTTTGGTACAGTCCAAAAAATCGATTTTCGGATGAAAAACGATGACTCCGGACCTGTCGAACGTTCCCAAAATGGTCTATAATGATGAAATTTTAACATTTAATCTTTTGACTCTAAATGACTGTTGGATGTGAATTATGACTTTTTCAACTAAAATAAGTGTGTTTAAAGTCATTTCTGTGACTGAAACGGGTCAAAATTGAAGCTTTTGAGTAAGCAAAACTCTGTAAAAATGGCAATTTTGGTCACTGTGAGGGTTTAAAAAGTGGTTATTCAACATGAGGCATGATACAATTGACATTTTGAATCATTTTTGGTACAGTCCAAAAAATCAATTTTCGGATGAAAAACGATGACTCCGGACATGTCGAACGTTCCCAAAATGGTCTATAATGATGAAATTTTAACATTTAATCTTTTGACTCTACATGACTGTTGGATGTGAATTATGACTTTTTCAACTAAAATAAGTGTGTTTAAAGTCATTTCTGTGACTGAAACGGGTCAAAATTGAAGCTTTTGAGTAAGCAAAACTCTGTAAAAATGGCCATTGTGGTCACTGTGAGGGTTTAAAAAGTGGTTATTCAACATGAGGCACGATCCAATTGACATTTTGAATCATTTTTGGTACAGTCCAAAAAATCAATTTTCGGATGAAAAACGATGACTCCGGACATGTCGAACGTTCCCAAAATGGTCTATAATGATGAAATTTTAACATTTAATCTTTTGACTCTAAATGACTGTTGGATGGGCATTATGACTTTTTCAACTAAAATAAGTGTGTTTAAAGTCATTTCTGTGCCTGAAACGGGTCAAAATTGAAGCTTTTGAGTAAGCAAAACTCTGTAAAAATGGCAATTTTGGTCACTGTGAGGGTTTAAAAAGTAGTTATTCAACATGAGGCATGATCCAATTGACATTTTGAATCATTTTTGGTACAGTCTAAAAAGATCAATTTTCGGATGAAAAACGATGACTCCGGACATGTCGAACGTTCCCAAAATGGTCTATAATGATGAAATTTTAACATTTAATCTTTTGACTCTAAATGTCTGTTGGATGTGAATTATGACTTTTTCAACTAAAATAAGTGTGTTTAAAGTCATTTCTGTGCCTGAAACGGGTCAAAATTGAAGCTTTTGAGTAAGCAAAACTCTGTAAAAATGGCAATTTTGGTCACTGTGAGGGTTTAAAAAGTGGTTATTCAACATGAGGCACGATCCAATTGACATTTTGAATCATTTTTGGTACAGTCCAAAAAATCGATTTTCGGATGAAAAACGATGACTCCGGACCTGTCGAACGTTCCCAAAATGGTCTATAATGATGAAATTTTAACATTTAATCTTTTGACTCTAAATGACTGTTGGATGTGAATTATGACTTTTTCAACTAAAATAAGTGTGTTTAAAGTCATTTCTGTGACTGAAACGGGTCAAAATTGAAGCTTTTGAGTAAGCAAAACTCTGTAAAAATGGCAATTTTGGTCACTGTGAGGGTTTAAAAAGTGGTTATTCAACATGAGGCATGATCCAATTGACATTTTGAATCATTTTTGGTACAGTCCAAAAAATCAATTTTCGGATGAAAAACGATGACTCCGGACATGTCGAACGTTCCCAAAATGGTCTATAATGATGAAATTTTAACATTTAATCTTTTGACTCTACATGACTGTTGGATGTGAATTATGACTTTTTCAACTAAAATAAGTGTGTTTAAAGTCATTTCTGTGACTGAAACGGGTCAAAATTGAAGCTTTTGAGTAAGCAAAACTCTGTAAAAATGGCCATTTTGGTCACTGTGAGGGTTTAAAAAGTGGTTATTCAACATGAGGCACGATCCAATTGACATTTTGAATCATTTTTGGTACAGTCCAAAAAATCAATTTTCGGATGAAAAACGATTACTCCGGACATGTCGAACGTTCCCAAAATGGTCTATAATGATGAAATTTTAACATTTAATCTTTTGACTCTAAATGACTGTTGGATGTGAATTATGACTTTTTCAACTAAAATAAGTGTGTTTAAATTCATTTCTGTGACTGAAACGGGTCAAAATTGAAGCTTTTGAGTAAGCAAAACTCTGTAAAAATGGCCATTTTGGTCACTGTGAGGGTTTAAAAAGTGGTTATTCAACATGAGGCACGATCCAATTGACATTTTGAATCATTTTTGGTACAGTCCAAAAAATCAATTTTCGGATGAAAAACGATGACTCCGGACATGTCGAACGTTCCCAAAATGGTCTATAATGATGAAATTTTAACATTTAATCTTTTGACTCTAAATGACTGTTGGATGGGCATTATGACTTTTTCAACTAAAATAAGTGTGTTTAAAGTCATTTCTGTGCCTGAAACGGGTCAAAATTGAAGCTTTTGAGTAAGCAAAACTCTGTAAAAATGGCAATTTTGGTCACTGTGAGGGTTTAAAAAGTAGTTATTCAACATGAGGCATGATCCAATTGACATTTTGAATCATTTTTGGTACAGTCTAAAAAGATCAATTTTCGGATGAAAAACGATGACTCCGGACATGTCGAACGTTCCCAAAATGGTCTATAATGATGAAATTTTAACATTTAATCTTTTGACTCTAAATGTCTGTTGGATGTGAATTATGACTTTTTCAACTAAAATAAGTGTGTTTAAAGTCATTTCTGTGCCTGAAACGGGTCAAAATTGAAGCTTTTGAGTAAGCAAAACTCTGTAAAAATGGCAATTTTGGTCACTGTGAGGGTTTAAAAAGTGGTTATTCAACATGAGGCACGATCCAATTGACATTTTGAATCATTTTTGGTACAGTCCAAAAAATCGATTTTCGGATGAAAAACGATGACTCCGGACCTGTCGAACGTTCCCAAAATGGTCTATAATGATGAAATTTTAACATTTAATCTTTTGACTCTAAATGACTGTTGGATGTGAATTATGACTTTTTCAACTAAAATAAGTGTGTTTAAAGTCATTTCTGTGACTGAAACGGGTCAAAATTGAAGCTTTTGAGTAAGCAAAACTCTGTAAAAATGGCAATTTTGGTCACTGTGAGGGTTTAAAAAGTGGTTATTCAACATGAGGCATGATCCAATTGACATTTTGAATCATTTTTGGTACAGTCCAAAAAATCAATTTTCGGATGAAAAACGATGACTCCGGACATGTCGAACGTTCCCAAAATGGTCTATAATGATGAAATTTTAACATTTAATCTTTTGACTCTACATGACTGTTGGATGTGAATTATGACTTTTTCAACTAAAATAAGTGTGTTTAAAGTCATTTCTGTGACTGAAACGGGTCAAAATTGAAGCTTTTGAGTAAGCAAAACTCTGTAAAAATGGCCATTTTGGTCACTGTGAGGGTTTAAAAAGTGGTTATTCAACATGAGGCACGATCCAATTGACATTTTGAATCATTTTTGGTACAGTCCAAAAAATCAATTTTCGGATGAAAAACGATTACTCCGGACATGTCGAACGTTCCCAAAATGGTCTATAATGATGAAATTTTAACATTTAATCTTTTGACTCTAAATGACTGTTGGATGTGAATTATGACTTTTTCAACTAAAATAAGTGTGTTTAAATTCATTTCTGTGACTGAAACGGGTCAAAATTGAAGCTTTTGAGTAAGCAAAACTCTGTAAAAATGGCAATTTTGGTCACTGTGAGGGTTTAAAAAGTGGTTATTCAACATGAGGCATGATCCAATTGACATTTTGAATCATTTTTGGTACAGTCCAAAAAATCAATTTTCGGATGAAAAACGATGACTCGAGGACATGTCGAACGTTCCCAAAATGTTCTATAATGATGAAATTTTAACATTTAATCTTTTGACTCTAAATGACTGTTGGATGTGAATTATGACTTTTTCAACTAAAATAAGTGTGTTTAAAGTCATTTCTGTGCCTGAAACGGGTCAAAATTGAAGCTTTTGAGTAAGCAAAACTCTGTAAAAATGGCAATTTTGGTCACTGTGAGGGTTTAAAAAGTGGTTATTCAACATGAGGCATGATCCAATTGACATTTTTAATCATTTTTGGTACAGTCCAAAAAATCGATTTTCGGATGAAAAACGATGACTCTGGACATGTCGAACGTTCCCAAAATGGTCTATAATGATGAAATTTTAACATTTAATCTTTTGACTCTAAATGACTGTTGGATGTGCATTATGACTTTTTCAACTAAAATAAGTGTGTTTAAAGTCATTTCTGTGCCTGAAACAGGTCAAAATTGAAGCTTTTGAGTAAGCAAAACTCTGTAAAAATGGCAATTTTGGTCACTGTGAGGGTTTTAAAAGTGGTTATTCAACATGAGGCATGATCCAATTGACATTTTGAGTCATTTTTGGT
Source organism: Lissotriton vulgaris (assembly GCF_964263255.1). Classification (NCBI taxonomy): domain Eukaryota; kingdom Metazoa; phylum Chordata; class Amphibia; order Caudata; family Salamandridae; genus Lissotriton; species Lissotriton vulgaris. The sequence continues at coordinate 174,885 of NW_028255352.1, forward strand.
ACAGTCCAAAAAATCGATTTTCGGATGAAAAACGATGACTCCGGACATGTCGAACGTTCCCAAAATGGTCTATAATGATGAAATTTTAACATTTAATCTTTTGACTCTAAATGACTGTTGGATGTGGATTATGACTTTTTCAACTAAAATAAGAGTGTTTAAAGTCATTTCTGTGACTGAAACGGGTCAAAATTGAAGCTTTTGAGTAAGCAAAACTCTGTAAAAATGGCAATTTTGGTCACTGTGAGGGTTTAAAAAGTGGTTATTCAACATGAGGCATGATCCAATTGACATTTTGAATCATTTTTGGTACAGTCCAAAAAATCAATTTTCGGATGAAAAACGATGACTCGAGGACATGTCGAACGTTCCCAAAATGGTCTATAATGATGAAATTTTAACATTTAATCTTTTGACTCTAAATGACTGTTGGATGTGAATTATGACTTTTTCTAGTAAAATAAGTGTGTTTAAAGTCATTTCTGTGACTGAAACGGGTCAAAATTGAAGCTTTTGAGTAAGCAAAACTCTGTAAAAATGGCCATTTTGGTCACTGTGAGGGTTTAAAAAGTGGTTATTCAACATGAGGAACGATCCAATTGACATTTTGAATCATTTTTGGTACAGTCCAAAAAATCGATTTTCGGATGAAAAACGATGACTCCGGACATGTCGAACGTTCCCAAAATGGTCTATAATGATGAAATTTTAACATTTAATCTTTTGACTCTAAATGACTGTTGGATGTGAATTATGACTTTTTGAACTAAAATAAGTGTGTTTAAAGTCATTTCTGTGACTGAAACAGGTCAAAATTGAAGCTTTTGAGTAAGCAAAACTCTGTAAAAATGGCAATTTTGGTCACTGTGAGGGTTTAAAAAGTGGTTATTCAACATGAGGCATGATCCAATTGACATTTTGAATAATTTTTGGTACAGTCCAAAAAATCAATTTTCGGATGAAAAACGATGACTCCGGACATGTCGAACGTTCCCAAAATGGTCTATAATGATGACATTTTAGCATTTAATCTTTTGACTCTAAATGACTGTTGGATGTGAATTATGACTTTTTCAACTAAAATAAGTGTGTTTAAAGTCATTTCTGTGACTGAAACGGGTCAAAATTGAAGCTTTTGAGTAAGCAAAACTCTGTAAAAATGGCCATTTTGGTCACTGTGAGGGTTTAAAAAGTGGTTATTCAACATGAGGCACGATCCAATTGACATTTTGAATCATTTTTGGTACAGTCCAAAAAATTGATTTTTCGGATGAAAAACGATGACTCCGGACATGTCGAACGTTCCCTAAATGGTCTTTAATGATGAAATTTTAACATTTAATCTTTTGACTCTAAATGACTGTTGGATGTGAATTATGACTTTTTCAACTAAAATAAGTGTGTTTAAAGTCATTTATGTGACTGAAACGGGTCAAAATTTAAGCTTTTGAGTAAGCAAAACTTTGTAAAAATGGCCATTTTGGTCACTGTGAGGGTTTAAAAAGTGGTTATTCAACATGAGGCACGATCCATTTGACATTTTGAATCATTTTTGGTACAGTCCAAAAAATCGATTTTCGGATGAAAAACGATGACTCCGGACATGTCGAACGTTCCCAAAATGGTCTTTAATGATGAAATTTTAACATTTAATCTTTTGACTCTAAATGACTGTTGGATGTGAATTATGACTTTTTCAACTAAAATAAGTGTGTTTAAAGTCATTTCTGTGCCTGAAACGGGTCAAAATTGAAGCTTTTGAGTAAGCAAAACTCTGTAAAAATGGCAATTTTGGTCACTATGAGGGTTTAAAAAGTGGTTATTCAACATGAGGCATGATCCAATTGACATTTTGAATCATTTTTGGTACAGTCCAAAAAATCAATTTTCGGATGAAAAACGATGACTCCGGACATGTCGAACGTTCCCAAAATGGTCTATAATGATGAAATTTTAACATTTAATCTTTTGACTCTAAATGACTGTTGGATGTGAATTATGACTTTTTCAACTAAAATAAGTGTGTTTAAAGTAATTTTTGTGACTGAAACGGGTCAAAATTGAAGCTTTTGAGTAATCAAAACTCTGTAAAAATGGCAATTTTGGTCACTGTGAGGGTTTAAAAAGTGGTTATTCAACATGAGGCACGATCCAATTGACATTTTGAATCATTTTTGGTACAGTCCAAAAAATCAATTTTCGGATGAAAAACGATGACTCTGGACATGTCGAACATTCCCAAAATGGTCTATAATGATGAAATTTTAACATTTAATCTTTTGACTCTAAATGACTGTTGGATGTGAATTATGACTTTTTCAACTAAAATAAGTGTGTTTAAAGTCATTTCTGTGCCTGAAACGGGTCAAAATTGAAGCTTTTGAGTAAGCAAAACTCTGTAAAAATGGCAATTTTGGTCACTGTGAGGGTTTAAAAAGTGGTTATTCAACATGAGGCATGATCCAATTGACATTTTGAATCATTTTTGGTACAGTCTAAAAAAATCAATTTTCGGATGAAAAACGATGACTCCGGACATGTCGAACGTTCCCAAAATGGTCTATAATGATGAAATTTTAACATTTAATCTTTTGACTCTAAATGACTGTTGGATGTGAATTATGACTTTTTCAACTAAAATAAGTGTGTTTAAAGTCATTTCTGTGCCTGAAACGGGTCAAAATTGAAGCTTTTGAGTAAGCAAAACTCTGTAAAAATGGCAATTTTGGTCACTGTGAGGGTTTAAAAAGTGGTTATTCAACATGAGGCACGATCCAATTGACATTTTGAATCATTTTTGGTACAGTCCAAAAAATCGATTTTCGGATGAAAAACGATGACTCCGGACCTGTCGAACGTTCCCAAAATGGTCTATAATGATGAAATTTTAACATTTAATCTTTTGACTCTAAATGACTGTTGGATGTGAATTATGACTTTTTCAACTAAAATAAGTGTGTTTAAAGTCATTTCTGTGACTGAAACGGGTCAAAATTGAAGCTTTTGAGTAAGCAAAACTCTGTAAAAATGGCAATTTTGGTCACTGTGAGGGTTTAAAAAGTGGTTATTCAACATGAGTCATGATCCAATTGACATTTTGAATCATTTTTGGTACAGTCCAAAAAATCAATTTTCGGATGAAAAACGATGACTCCGGACATGTCGAACGTTCCCAAAATGGTCTATAATGATGAAATTTTAACATTTAATCTTTTGACTCTACATGACTGTTGGATGTGAATTATGACTTTTTCAACTAAAATAAGTGTGTTTAAAGTCATTTCTGTGACTGAAACGGGTCAAAATTGAAGCTTTTGAGTAAGCAAAACTCTGTAAAAATGGCCATTTTGGTCAGTGTGAGGGTTTAAAAAGTGGTTATTCAACATGAGGCACGATCCAATTGACATTTTGAATCATTTTTGGTACAGTCCAAAAAATCAATTTTCGGATGAAAAACGATTACTCCGGACATGTCGAACTTCCCAAAATGGTCTATAATGATGAAATTTTAACATTTAATCTTTTGACTCTAAATGACTGTTGGATGTGAATTATGACTTTTTCAACTAAAATAAGTGTGTTTAAAGTCATTTCTGTGACTGAAACGGGTCAAAATTGAAGCTTTTGAGTAAGCAAAACTCTGTAAAAATGGCAATTTTGGTCACTGTGAGGGTTTAAAAAGTGGTTATTCAACATGAGGCATGATCCAATTGACATTTTGAATCATTTTTGGTACAGTCCAAAAAATCAATTTTCGGATGAAAAACGATGACTCGAGGACATGTCGAACGTTCCCAAAATGGTCTATAATGATGAAATTTTAACATTTAATCTTTTGACTCTAAATGACTGTTGGATGTGAATTATGACTTTTTCAACTAAAATAAGTGTGTTTAAAGTCATTTCTGTGCCTGAAACGGGTAAAAATTGAAGCTTTTGAGTAAGCAAAACTCTGTAAAAATGGCAATTTTGGTCACTGTGAGGGTTTAAAAAGTGGTTATTCAACATGAGGCATGATCCAATTGACATTTTGAATCATTTTTGGTACAGTCCAAAAAATCGATTTTCGGATGAAAAACGATGACTCCGGACATGTCGAACGTTCCCAAAATGGTCTATAATGATGAAATTTTAACATTTAATCTTTTGACTCTAAATGACTGTTGGATGTGCATTATGACTTTTTCAACTAAAATAAGTGTGTTTAAAGTCATTTCTGTGCCTGAAACAGGTCAAAATTGAAGCTTTTGAGTAAGCAAAACTCTGTAAAAATGGCAATTTTGGTCACTGTGAGGGTTTTAAAAGTGGTTATTCAACATGAGGCATGATCCAATTGACATTTTGAGTCATTTTTGGTACAGTCCAAAAAATCAATTTTCGGATGAAAAACGATGACTCCGGACATGTCGAACGTTCCCAAAATGGTCTATAATGATGAAATTTTAACATTTAATCTTTTGACTCTAAATGACTGTTGGATGTGGATTATGACTTTTTCAACTAAAATAAGAGTGTTTAAAGTCATTTCTGTGACTGAAACGGGTCAAAATTGAAGCTTTTGAGTAAGCAAAACTCTGTAAAAATGGCAATTTTGGTCACTGTGAGGGTTTAAAAAGTGGTTATTCAACATGAGGCATGATCCAATTGACATTTTGAATCATTTTTGGTACAGTCCAAAAAATCAATTTTCGGATGAAAAACGATGACTCGAGGACATGTCGAACGTTCCCAAAATGGTCTATAATGATGAAATTTTAACATTTAATCTTTTGACTCTAAATGACTGTTGGATGTGAATTATGACTTTTTCTAGTAAAATAAGTGTGTTTAAAGTCATTTCTGTGACTGAAACGGGTCAAAATTGAAGCTTTTGAGTAAGCAAAACTCTGTAAAAATGGCCATTTTGGTCACTGTGAGGGTTTAAAAAGTGGTTATTCAACATGAGGAACGATCCAATTGACATTTTGAATCATTTTTGGTACAGTCCAAAAAATCGATTTTCGGATGAAAAACGATGACTCCGGACATGTCGAACGTTCCCAAAATGGTCTATAATGATGAAATTTTAACATTTAATCTTTTGACTCTAAATGACTGTTGGATGTGAATTATGACTTTTTCAACTAAACTAAGTGTGTTTAAAGTCATTTCTGTGACTGAAACAGGTCAAAATTGAAGCTTTTGAGTAAGCAAAACTCTGTAAAAATGGCAATTTTGGTCACTGTGAGGGTTTAAAAAGTGGTTATTCAACATGAGGCATGATCCAATTGACATTTTGAATCATTTTTGGTACAGTCCAAAAAATCGATTTTTGGATGAAAAACGATGACTCCGGACATGTCGAACGTTCCCAAAATGGTCTATAATGATTAAATTTTAATATTTAATCATTTCACTCTAATTGACTGTTGGATGTGAATTATGACTTTTTCAACTAAAATAAGTGTGTTTAAAGTCATTTCTGTGACTGAAACGGGTCAAAATTGAAGCTTTTGAGTAAGCAAAACTCTGTAAAAATGGCCATTTTGGTCGCTGTGAGGGTTTAAAAAGTGGTTATTCAACATGAGGCACGATCCAATTGACATTTTGAATCATTTTTGGTACAGTCCAAAAAATCAATTTTCGGATGAAAAACGATGACTCGAGGACATGTCGAACGTTCCCGAAATGGTCTATAATGATGAAATTTTAACATTTAATCTTTTGACTCTAAATGACTGTTGGATGTGAATTATGACTTTTTCAACTAAAATAAGTGTGTTTAAAGTCATTTCTGTGCCTGAAACGGGTCAAAATTGAAGCTTTTGAGTAAGCAAAACTCTGTAAAAATGGCAATTTTGGTCACTGTGAGGGTTTAAAAAGTGGTTATTCAACATGAGGCATGATCCAATTGACATTTTGAATCATTTTTGGTACAGTCCAAAAAATCGATTTTCGGATTAAAAACGATGACTCCGGACATGTCGAACGTTCCCAAAATGGTCTATAATGATGACATTTTAACATTTAATCTTTTGACTCTAAATGACTGTTGGATGTGAATTATGACTTTTTCAACTAAAATAAGTGTGTTTAAAGTCATTTCTGTGACTGAAACGGGTCAAAATTGAAGCTTTTGAGTAAGCAAAACTCTGTAAAAATGGCCATTTTGGTCACTGTGAGGGTTTAAAAAGTGGTTATTCAACATGAGGCACGATCCAATTGACATTTTGAATCATTTTTGGTACAGTCCAAAAAATCAATTTTCGGATGAAAAACGATTACTCCGGACATGTCGAACGTTCCCAAAATGGTCTATAATGATGAAATTTTAACATTTAATCTTTTGACTCTAAATGACTGTTGGATGTGAATTATGACTTTTTCAACTAAAATAAGTGTGTTTAAATTCATTTCTGTGACTGAAACGGGTCAAAATTGAAGCTTTTGAGTAAGCAAAACTCTGTAAAAATGGCAATTTTGGTCACTGTGAGGGTTTAAAAAGTGGTTATTCAACATGAGGCATGATCCAATTGACATTTTGAATCATTTTTGGTACAGTCCAAAAAATCAATTTTCGGATGAAAAACGATGACTCGAGGACATGTCGAACGTTCCCAAAATGGTCTATAATGATGAAATTTTAACATTTAATCTTTTGACTCTAAATGACTGTTGGATGTGAATTATGACTTTTTCAACTAAAATAAGTGTGTTTAAAGTCATTTCTGTGCCTGAAACGGGTCAAAATTGAAGCTTTTGAGTAAGCAAAACTCTGTAAAAATGGCAATTTTGGTCACTGTGAGGGTTTAAAAAGTGGTTATTCAACATGAGGCATGATCCAATTGACATTTTTAATCATTTTTGGTACAGTCCAAAAAATCGATTTTCGGATGAAAAACGATGACTCCGGACATGTCGAACGTTCCCAAAATGGTCTATAATGATGAAATTTTAACATTTAATCTTTTGACTCTAAATGACTGTTGGATGTGCATTATGACTTTTTCAACTAAAATAAGTGTGTTTAAAGTCATTTCTGTGCCTGAAACAGGTCAAAATTGAAGCTTTTGAGTAAGCAAAACTCTGTAAAAATGGCAATTTTGGTCACTGTGAGGGTTTTAAAAGTGGTTATTCAACATGAGGCATGATCCAATTGACATTTTGAGTCATTTTTGGTACAGTCCAAAAAATCGATTTTCGGATGAAAAACGATGACTCCGGACATGTCGAACGTTCCCAAAATGGTCTATAATGATGAAATTTTAACATTTAATCTTTTGACTCTAAATGACTGTTGGATGTGGATTATGACTTTTTCAACTAAAATAAGAGTGTTTAAAGTCATTTCTGTGACTGAAACGGGTCAAAATTGAAGCTTTTGAGTAAGCAAAACTCTGTAAAAATGGCAATTTTGGTCACTGTGAGGGTTTAAAAAGTGGTTATTCAACATGAGGCATGATCCAATTGACATTTTGAATCATTTTTGGTACAGTCCAAAAAATCAATTTTCGGATGAAAAACGATGACTCGAGGACATGTCGAACGTTCCCAAAATGGTCTATAATGATGAAATTTTAACATTTAATCTTTTGACTCTAAATGACTGTTGGATGTGAATTATGACTTTTTCTAGTAAAATAAGTGTGTTTAAAGTCATTTCTGTGACTGAAACGGGTCAAAATTGAAGCTTTTGAGTAAGCAAAACTCTGTAAAAATGGCCATTTTGGTCACTGTGAGGGTTTAAAAAGTGGTTATTCAACATGAGGAACGATCCAATTGACATTTTGAATCATTTTTGGTACAGTCCAAAAAATCGATTTTCGGATGAAAAACGATGACTCCGGACATGTCGAACGTTCCCAAAATGGTCTATAATGATGAAATTTTAACATTTAATCTTTTGACTCTAAATGACTGTTGGATGTGAATTATGACTTTTTGAACTAAAATAAGTGTGTTTAAAGTCATTTCTGTGACTGAAACAGGTCAAAATTGAAGCTTTTGAGTAAGCAAAACTCTGTAAAAATGGCAATTTTGGTCACTGTGAGGGTTTAAAAAGTGGTTATTCAACATGAGGCATGATCCAATTGACATTTTGAATAATTTTTGGTACAGTCCAAAAAATCAATTTTCGGATGAAAAACGATGACTCCGGACATGTCGAACGTTCCCAAAATGGTCTATAATGATGACATTTTAGCATTTAATCTTTTGACTCTAAATGACTGTTGGATGTGAATTATGACTTTTTCAACTAAAATAAGTGTGTTTAAAGTCATTTCTGTGACTGAAACGGGTCAAAATTGAAGCTTTTGAGTAAGCAAAACTCTGTAAAAATGGCCATTTTGGTCACTGTGAGGGTTTAAAAAGTGGTTATTCAACATGAGGCACGATCCAATTGACATTTTGAATCATTTTTGGTACAGTCCAAAAAATTGATTTTTCGGATGAAAAACGATGACTCCGGACATGTCGAACGTTCCCTAAATGGTCTTTAATGATGAAATTTTAACATTTAATCTTTTGACTCTAAATGACTGTTGGATGTGAATTATGACTTTTTCAACTAAAATAAGTGTGTTTAAAGTCATTTATGTGACTGAAACGGGTCAAAATTTAAGCTTTTGAGTAAGCAAAACTTTGTAAAAATGGCCATTTTGGTCACTGTGAGGGTTTAAAAAGTGGTTATTCAACATGAGGCACGATCCATTTGACATTTTGAATCATTTTTGGTACAGTCCAAAAAATCGATTTTCGGATGAAAAACGATGACTCCGGACATGTCGAACGTTCCCAAAATGGTCTTTAATGATGAAATTTTAACATTTAATCTTTTGACTCTAAATGACTGTTGGATGTGAATTATGACTTTTTCAACTAAAATAAGTGTGTTTAAAGTCATTTCTGTGCCTGAAACGGGTCAAAATTGAAGCTTTTGAGTAAGCAAAACTCTGTAAAAATGGCAATTTTGGTCACTATGAGGGTTTAAAAAGTGGTTATTCAACATGAGGCATGATCCAATTGACATTTTGAATCATTTTTGGTACAGTCCAAAAAATCAATTTTCGGATGAAAAACGATGACTCCGGACATGTCGAACGTTCCCAAAATGGTCTATAATGATGAAATTTTAACATTTAATCTTTTGACTCTAAATGACTGTTGGATGTGAATTATGACTTTTTCAACTAAAATAAGTGTGTTTAAAGTAATTTTTGTGACTGAAACGGGTCAAAATTGAAGCTTTTGAGTAATCAAAACTCTGTAAAAATGGCAATTTTGGTCACTGTGAGGGTTTAAAAAGTGGTTATTCAACATGAGGCACGATCCAATTGACATTTTGAATCATTTTTGGTACAGTCCAAAAAATCAATTTTCGGATGAAAAACGATGACTCTGGACATGTCGAACATTCCCAAAATGGTCTATAATGATGAAATTTTAACATTTAATCTTTTGACTCTAAATGACTGTTGGATGTGAATTATGACTTTTTCAACTAAAATAAGTGTGTTTAAAGTCATTTCTGTGCCTGAAACGGGTCAAAATTGAAGCTTTTGAGTAAGCAAAACTCTGTAAAAATGGCAATTTTGGTCACTGTGAGGGTTTAAAAAGTGGTTATTCAACATGAGGCATGATCCAATTGACATTTTGAATCATTTTTGGTACAGTCTAAAAAAATCAATTTTCGGATGAAAAACGATGACTCCGGACATGTCGAACGTTCCCAAAATGGTCTATAATGATGAAATTTTAACATTTAATCTTTTGACTCTAAATGACTGTTGGATGTGAATTATGACTTTTTCAACTAAAATAAGTGTGTTTAAAGTCATTTCTGTGCCTGAAACGGGTCAAAATTGAAGCTTTTGAGTAAGCAAAACTCTGTAAAAATGGCAATTTTGGTCACTGTGAGGGTTTAAAAAGTGGTTATTCAACATGAGGCACGATCCAATTGACATTTTGAATCATTTTTGGTACAGTCCAAAAAATCGATTTTCGGATGAAAAACGATGACTCCGGACCTGTCGAACGTTCCCAAAATGGTCTATAATGATGAAATTTTAACATTTAATCTTTTGACTCTAAATGACTGTTGGATGTGAATTATGACTTTTTCAACTAAAATAAGTGTGTTTAAAGTCATTTCTGTGACTGAAACGGGTCAAAATTGAAGCTTTTGAGTAAGCAAAACTCTGTAAAAATGGCAATTTTGGTCACTGTGAGGGTTTAAAAAGTGGTTATTCAACATGAGTCATGATCCAATTGACATTTTGAATCATTTTTGGTACAGTCCAAAAAATCAATTTTCGGATGAAAAACGATGACTCCGGACATGTCGAACGTTCCCAAAATGGTCTATAATGATGAAATTTTAACATTTAATCTTTTGACTCTACATGACTGTTGGATGTGAATTATGACTTTTTCAACTAAAATAAGTGTGTTTAAAGTCATTTCTGTGACTGAAACGGGTCAAAATTGAAGCTTTTGAGTAAGCAAAACTCTGTAAAAATGGCCATTTTGGTCAGTGTGAGGGTTTAAAAAGTGGTTATTCAACATGAGGCACGATCCAATTGACATTTTGAATCATTTTTGGTACAGTCCAAAAAATCAATTTTCGGATGAAAAACGATTACTCCGGACATGTCGAACTTCCCAAAATGGTCTATAATGATGAAATTTTAACATTTAATCTTTTGACTCTAAATGACTGTTGGATGTGAATTATGACTTTTTCAACTAAAATAAGTGTGTTTAAAGTCATTTCTGTGACTGAAACGGGTCAAAATTGAAGCTTTTGAGTAAGCAAAACTCTGTAAAAATGGCAATTTTGGTCACTGTGAGGGTTTAAAAAGTGGTTATTCAACATGAGGCATGATCCAATTGACATTTTGAATCATTTTTGGTACAGTCCAAAAAATCAATTTTCGGATGAAAAACGATGACTCGAGGACATGTCGAACGTTCCCAAAATGGTCTATAATGATGAAATTTTAACATTTAATCTTTTGACTCTAAATGACTGTTGGATGTGAATTATGACTTTTTCAACTAAAATAAGTGTGTTTAAAGTCATTTCTGTGCCTGAAACGGGTAAAAATTGAAGCTTTTGAGTAAGCAAAACTCTGTAAAAATGGCAATTTTGGTCACTGTGAGGGTTTAAAAAGTGGTTATTCAACATGAGGCATGATCCAATTGACATTTTGAATCATTTTTGGTACAGTCCAAAAAATCGATTTTCGGATGAAAAACGATGACTCCGGACATGTCGAACGTTCCCAAAATGGTCTATAATGATGAAATTTTAACATTTAATCTTTTGACTCTAAATGACTGTTGGATGTGCATTATGACTTTTTCAACTAAAATAAGTGTGTTTAAAGTCATTTCTGTGCCTGAAACAGGTCAAAATTGAAGCTTTTGAGTAAGCAAAACTCTGTAAAAATGGCAATTTTGGTCACTGTGAGGGTTTAAAAAGTGGTTATTCAACATGAGGCATGATCCAATTGACATTTTGAATCATTTTTGGTACAGTCCAAAAAATCGATTTTTGGATGAAAAACGATGACTCCGGACATGTCGAACGTTCCCAAAATGGTCTATAATGATTAAATTTTAATATTTAATCATTTCACTCTAATTGACTGTTGGATGTGAATTATGACTTTTTCAACTAAAATAAGTGTGTTTAAAGTCATTTCTGTGACTGAAACGGGTCAAAATTGAAGCTTTTGAGTAAGCAAAACTCTGTAAAAATGGCCATTTTGGTCGCTGTGAGGGTTTAAAAAGTGGTTATTCAACATGAGGCACGATCCAATTGACATTTTGAATCATTTTTGGTACAGTCCAAAAAATCAATTTTCGGATGAAAAACGATGACTCGAGGACATGTCGAACGTTCCCGAAATGGTCTATAATGATGAAATTTTAACATTTAATCTTTTGACTCTAAATGACTGTTGGATGTGAATTATGACTTTTTCAACTAAAATAAGTGTGTTTAAAGTCATTTCTGTGCCTGAAACGGGTCAAAATTGAAGCTTTTGAGTAAGCAAAACTCTGTAAAAATGGCAATTTTGGTCACTGTGAGGGTTTAAAAAGTGGTTATTCAACATGAGGCATGATCCAATTGACATTTTGAATCATTTTTGGTACAGTCCAAAAAATCGATTTTCGGATTAAAAACGATGACTCCGGACATGTCGAACGTTCCCAAAATGGTCTATAATGATGACATTTTAACATTTAATCTTTTGACTCTAAATGACTGTTGGATGTGAATTATGACTTTTTCAACTAAAATAAGTGTGTTTAAAGTAATTTTTGTGACTGAAACGGGTCAAAATTGAAGCTTTTGAGTAATCAAAACTCTGTAAAAATGGCAATTTTGGTCACTGTGAGGGTTTAAAAAGTGGTTATTCAACATGAGGCATGATCCAATTGACATTTTGAATCATTTTTGGTACAGTCCAAACAATCAATTTTCGGATGAAAAACGATGACTCCGGACATGTCGAACGTTCCCAAAATGGTCTACAATGATGAAATTTTAACATTTAATCTTTTGACTCTAAATGACTGTTGGATGTGAATTATGACTTTTTCAACTAAAATAAGTGTGTTTAAAGTAATTTTTGTGACTGAAACGGGTCAAAATTGAAGCTTTTGAGTAAGCAAAACTCTGTTAAAATGGCAATTTTGGTCACTGTGAGGGTTTAAAAAGTGGTTATTCAACATGAGGCACGATCCAATTGACATTTTGAATCATTTTTGGTGCAGTCCAAAAAATAAATTTTCGGATGAAAAACGATGACTCCGGACATGTCGAACGTTCCCAAAATGGTCTATAATGATGAAATTTTAACATTTAATCTTTTGACTCTAAATGACTGTTGGATATGCATTATGACTTTTTCAACTAAAATAAGTGTGTTTAAAGTCATTTCTGTGCCTGAAACGGGTCAAAATTGAAGCTTTTGAGTAAGCAAAACTCTGTAAAAATGGCAATTTTGGTCACTGTGAGGGTTTAAAAATTGGTTATTCAACATGAGGCATGATCCAATTGACATTTTGAATCATTTTTGGTACAGTCCAAAAAATCGATTTTTGGATGAAAAACGATGACTCCGGACATGTCGAACGTTCCCAAAATGGTCTATAATGATGAAATTTTAACATTTAATCTTTTGACTCTAAATGACTGTTGGATGTGGATTATGACCTTTTCAACTAAAATAAGTGTGTTTAAAGTCATTTCTGTGACTGAAACGGGTCAAAATTGAAGCTTTTGAGTAAGCAAAACTCTGTAAAAATGGCAATTTTGGTCACTGTGAGGGTTTAAAAAGTGGGTATTCAACATGAGGCATGATCCAATTGACATTTTGAATCATTTTTGGTACAGTCCAAAAAATCAATTTTCGGATGAAAAACGATGACTCCGGACATGTCGAACGTTCCCAAAATGGTCTATAATGATGAGATTTTAACATTTAATCTTTTGACTCTAAATGACTGTTGGATGTGAATTATGACTTTTTCAACTAAAATAAGTGTGTTTAAAGTCATTTCTGTGACTGAAACGGGTCAAAATTGAAGCTTTTGAGTAAGCAAAACTCTGTAAAAATGGCCATTTTGGTCACTGTGAGGGTTTAAAAAGTGGTTATTCAACATGAGGCACGATCCAATTGACATTTTGAATCATTTTTGGTACAGTCCAAAAAATCAATTTTCGGATGAAAAACGATGACTCCGGACATGTCGAACGTTCCCAAAATGGTCTATAATGATGAAATTTTAACATTTAATCTTTTGACTCTAAATGACTGTTGGATGTGAATTATGACTTTTTCAACTAAAATAAGTGTGTTTAAAGTCATTTCTGTGCCTGAAACGGGTCAAAATTGAAGCTTTTGAGTAAGCAAAACTCTGTAAAAATGGCAATTTTGGTCACTGTGAGGGTTTAAAAAGTGGTTATTCAACATGAGGCATGATCCAATTGACATTTTGAATCATTTTTGGTACAGTCCAAAAAATCAATTTTCGGATGAAAAACGATGACTCCGGACATGTCGAACGTTCCCAAAATGGTCTATAATGATGACATTTTAACATTTAATCTTTTGACTCTAAATGACTGTTGGATGTGAATTATGACTTTTTCAACTAAAATAAGTGTGTTTAAAGTCATATCTGTGCCTGAAACGGGTCAAAATTGAAGCTTTTGAGTAAGCAAAACTCTGTAAAAATGGCAATTTTGGTCACTGTGAGAGTTTAAAAAGTGGTTATTCAACATGAGGCATGATCCAATTGACATTTTGAATCATTTTTGGTACAGTCCAAAAAATCGATTTTCGGATGAAAAACAATGACTCCGGACATGTCGAACGTTCCCAAAATGGTCTATAATGATGAAATTTTAACATTTAATCTTTTGACTCTAAATGACTGTTGGATGTGCATTATGACTTTTTCAACTAAAATAAGTGTGTTTAAAGTCATTTCTGTGCCTGAAACGGGTCAAAATTGAAGCTTTTGAGTAAGCAAAACTCTGTAAAAATGGCAATTTTGGTCACTGTGAGGGTTTAAAAAGTGGTTATTCAACATGAGGCATGATCCAATTGACATTTTGAATCATTTTTGGTACAATCCAAAAAATCGATTTTCGGATGAAAAACGATGACTCCGGACATGTCGAACGTTCCCAAAATGGTCTATTAATGATGAAATTTTAACATTTAATCTTTTGACTCTAAATGACTGTTGGATGTGAATTATGACTTTTTCAACTAAAATAAGTGTGTTTAAAGTCATTTCTGTGCCTGAAACAGGTCAAAATTGAAGCTTTTGAGTAAGCAAAACTCTGTAAAAATGGCAATTTTGGTCACTGTGAGGGTTTTAAAAGTGGTTATTCAACATGAGGCATGATCCAATTGACATTTTGAGTCATTTTTGGTACAGTCCAAAAAATCGATTTTCGGATGAAAAACTATGACTCCGGACATGTCGAACGTTCCCAAAATGGTCTATAATGATGACATTTTAACATTTAATCTTTTGACTCTAAATGACTGTTGGATGTGGATTATGACTTTTTCAACTAAAATAAGTGTGTTTAAAGTCATTTCTGTGACTGAAACGGGTCAAAATTGAAGCTTTTGAGTAAGCAAAACTCTGTAAAAATGGCAATTTTGGTCACTGTGAGGGTTTAAAAAGTGGTTATTCAACATGAGGCATGATCCAATTGACATTTTGAATCATTTTTGGTACAGTCCAAAAAATCAATTTTCGGATGAAAAACGATGACTCGAGGACATGTCGAACGTTCCCAAAATGGTCTATAATGATGAAATTTTAACATTTAATCTTTTGACTCTAAATGACTGTTGGATGTGAATTATGACTTTTTCTAGTAAAATAAGTGTGTTTAAAGTCATTTCTGTGACTGAAACGGGTCAAAATTGAAGCTTTTGAGTAAGCAAAACTCTGTAAAAATGGCCATTTTGGTCACTGTGAGGGTTTAAAAAGTGGTTATTCAACATGAGGAACGATCCAATTGACATTTTGAATCATTTTTGGTACAGTCCAAAAAATCGATTTTCGGATGAAAAACGATGACTCCGGACATGTCGAACGTTCCCAAAATGGTCTATAATGATGAAATTTTAACATTTAATCTTTTGACTCTAAATGACTGTTGGATGTGAATTATGACTTTTTCAACTAAAATAAGTGTGTTTAAAGTCATTTCTGTGACTGAAACAGGTCAAAATTGAAGCTTTTGAGTAAGCAAAACTCTGTAAAAATGGCAATTTTGGTCACTGTGAGGGTTTAAAAAGTGGTTATTCAACATGAGGCATGATCCAATTGACATTTTGAATCATTTTTGGTACAGTCCAAAAAATCGATTTTTGGATGAAAAACGATGACTCCGGACATGTCGAACGTTCCCAAAATGGTCTATAATGATGAAATTTTAACATTTAATCTTTTGACTCTAAATGACTGTTGGATGTGGATTATGACTTTTTCAACTAAAATAAGTGTTTTTAAAGTCATTTCTGTGACTGAAACGGGTCAAAATTGAAGCTTTTGAGTAAGCAAAACTCTGTAAAAATGGCAATTTTGGTCACTGTGAGGGTTTAAAAAGTGGGTATTCAACATGAGGCATGATCCAATTGACATTTTGAATCATTTTTGGTACAGTCCAAAAAATCAATTTTCGGATGAAAAACGATGACTCCGGACATGTCGAACGTTCCCAAAATGGTCTATAATGATGAGATTTTAACATTTAATCTTTTGACTCTAAATGACTGTTGGATGTGAATTATGACTTTTTCAACTAAAATAAGTGTGTTTAAAGTCATTTCTGTGACTGAAACGGGTCAAAATTGAAGCTTTTGAGTAAGCAAAACTCTGTAAAAATGGCCATTTTGGTCACTGTGAGGGTTTAAAAAGTGGTTATTCAACATGAGGCACGATCCAATTGACATTTTGAATCATTTTTGGTACAGTCCAAAAAATCAATTTTCGGATGAAAAACGATGACTCCGGACATGTCGAACGTTCCCAAAATGGTCTATAATGATGAAATTTTAACATTTAATCTTTTGACTCTAAATGACTGTTGGATGTGAATTATGACTTTTTCAACTAAAATAAGTGTGTTTAAAGTCATTTCTGTGCCTGAAACGGGTCAAAATTGAAGCTTTTGAGTAAGCAAAACTCTGTAAAAATGGCAATTTTGGTCACTGTGAGGGTTTAAAAAGTGGTTATTCAACATGAGGCATGATCCAATTGACATTTTGAATCATTTTTGGTACAGTCCAAAAAATCAATTTTCGGATGAAAAACGATGACTCCGGACATGTCGAACGTTCCCAAAATGGTCTATAATGATGAAATTTTAACATTTAATCTTTTGACTCTAAATGACTGTTGGATGTGCATTATGACTTTTTCAACTAAAATAAGTGTGTTTAAAGTCATTTCTGTGCCTGAAACGGGTCAAAATTGAAGCTTTTGAGTAAGCAAAACTCTGTAAAAATGGCAATTTTGGTCACTGTGAGGGTTTAAAAAGTGGTTATTCAACATGAGGCATGATCCAATTGACATTTTGAATCATTTTTGGTACAGTCCAAAAAATCCATTTTCGGATGAAAAACGATGACTCCGGACATGTCGAACGTTCCCAAAATGGTCTATTAATGATGAAATTTTAACATTTAATCTTTTGACTCTAAATGACTGTTGGATGTGAATTATGACTTTTTCAACTAAAATAAGTGTGTTTAAAGTCATTTCTGTGCCTGAAACAGGTCAAAATTGAAGCTTTTGAGTAAGCAAAACTCTGTAAAAATGGCAATTTTGGTCACTGTGAGGGTTTTAAAAGTGGTTATTCAACATGAGGCATGATCCAATTGACATTTTGAGTCATTTTTGGTACAGTCCAAAAAATCGATTTTCGGATGAAAAACGATGACTCCGGACATGTCGAACGTTCCCAAAATGGTCTATAATGATGACATTTTAACATTTAATCTTTTGACTCTAAATGACTGTTGGATGTGGATTATGACTTTTTCAACTAAAATAAGTGTGTTTAAAGTCATTTCTGTGACTGAAACGGGTCAAAATTGAAGCTTTTGAGTAAGCAAAACTCTGTAAAAATGGCAATTTTGGTCACTGTGAGGGTTTAAAAAGTGGTTATTCAACATGAGGCATGATCCAATTGACATTTTGAATCATTTTTGGTACAGTCCAAAAAATCAATTTTCGGATGAAAAACGATGACTCGAGGACATGTCGAACGTTCCCAAAATGGTCTATAAGGATGAAATTTTAACATTTAATCTTTTGACTCTAAATGACTGTTGGATGTGAATTATGACTTTTTCTAGTAAAATAAGTGTGTTTAAAGTCATTTCTGTGACTGAAACGGGTCAAAATTGAAGCTTTTGAGTAAGCAAAACTCTGTAAAAATGGCCATTTTGGTCACTGTGAGGGTTTAAAAAGTGGTTATTCAACATGAGGAACGATCCAATTGACATTTTGAATCATTTTTGGTACAGTCCAAAAAATCGATTTTCGGATGAAAAACGATGACTCCGGACATGTCGAACGTTCCCAAAATGGTCTATAATGATGAAATTTTAACATTTAATCTTTTGACTCTAAATGACTGTTGGATGTGAATTATGACTTTTTCAACTAAAATAAGTGTGTTTAAAGTCATTTCTGTGACTGAAACAGGTCAAAATTGAAGCTTTTGAGTAAGCAAAACTCTGTAAAAATGGCAATTTTGGTCACTGTGAGGGTTTAAAAAGTGGTTATTCAACATGAGGCATGATCCAATTGACATTTTGAATCATTTTTGGTACAGTCCAAAAAATCGATTTTTGGATGAAAAACGATGACTCCGGACATGTCGAACGTTCCCAAAATGGTCTATAATGATGAAATTTTAACATTTAATCTTTTGACTCTAAATGACTGTTGGATGTGAATTATGACTTTTTCAACTAAAATAAGTGTGTTTAAAGTCATTTCTGTGACTGAAACGGGTCAAAATTGAAGCTTTTGAGTAAGCTAAACTCTGTAAAAATGGCCATTTTGGTCACTGTGAGGGTTTAAAAAGTGGTTATTCAACATGAGGCACGATCCAATTGACATTTTGAATCATTTTTGGTACAGTCCAAAAAATCAATTTTCGGATGAAAACGATGACTCCGGACATGTCGAACGTTCCCAAAATGGTCTATAATGATGAAATTTTAACATTTAATCTTTTGACTCTAAATGACTGTTGGATGTGAATTATGACTTTTTCAATTAAAATAAGTGTGTTTAAAGTCATTTCTGTGCCTGAAACGGGTCAAAATTGAAGCTTTTGAGTAAGCAAAACTCTGTAAAAATGGCAATTTTGGTCACTGTGAGGGTTTAAAAAGTGGTTATTCAACATGAGGCATGATCCAATTGACATTTTGAATCATTTTTGGTACAGTCCAAAAAATCGATTTTCGGATGAAAAACGATGACTCCGGACATGTCGAACGTTCCCAAAATGGTCTATAATGATGACATTTTAACATTTAATCTTTTGACTCTAAATGACTGTTGGATGTGAATTATGACTTTTTCAACTAAAATAAGTGTGTTTAAAGTAATTTTTGTGACTGAAACGGGTCAAAATTGAAGCTTTTGAGTAATCAAAACTCTGTAAAAATGGCAATTTTGGTCACTGTGAGGGTTTAAAAAGTGGTTATTCAACATGAGGCATGATCCAATTGACATTTTGAATCATTTTTGGTACAGTCCAAAAAATCAATTTTCGGATGAAAAACGATGACTCCGGACATGTCGAACGTTCCCAAAATGGTCTACAATGATGAAATTTTAACATTTAATCTTTTGACTCTAAATGACTGTTGGATGTGAATTATGACTTTTTCAACTAAAATAAGTGTGTTTAAAGTAATTTTTGTGACTGAAACGGGTCAAAATTGAAGCTTTTGAGTAATCAAAACTCTGTAAAAATGGCAATTTTAGTCACTGTGAGGGTTTAAAAAGTGGTTATTCAACATGAGGCATGATCCAATTGACATTTTGAATCATTTTTGGTACAGTCCAAAAAATCGATTTTCGGATGAAAAACGATGACTCCGGACATGTCGAACGTTCCCAAAATGGTCTATAATGATGAAATTTTAACATTTAATCTTTTGACTCTAAATGACTGTTGGATGTGAATTATGACTTTTTCAACTAAAATAAGTGTGTTTAAAGTCATTTCTGTGCCTGAAACGGGTCAAAATTGAAGCTTTTGAGAAAGCAAAACTCTGTAAAAATGGCAATTTTGGTCACTGTGAGGGTTTAAAAAGTGGTTATTCAACATGAGGCATGATCTAATTGACATTTTGAATCATTTTTGGTACAGTCCAAAAAATCGATTTTCGGATGAAAAACGATGACTCCGGACATGTCGAACGTTCCCAAAATGGTCTATAATGATGACATTTTAACATTTAATCTTTTGACTCTAAATGACTGTTGGATGTGAATTATGACTTTTTCAACTAAAATAAGTGTGTTTAAAGTCATTTCTGTGACTGAAACGGGTCAAAATTGAAGCTTTTCAGTAAGCAAAACTCTGTAAAAATGGCCATGTTGGTCACTGTGAGGGTTTAAAAAGTGGTTATTCAACATGAGGCATGATCCAATTGACATTTTGAATCATTTTTGGTACAGTCCAAAAAATCAATTTTCGGATGAAAAACGATGACTCCGGACATGTCGAACGTTCCCAAAATGGTCTCTAATGATGAAATTTTAACATTTAATCTTTTGACTCTAAATGACTGTTGGATGTGAATTATGACTTTTTCAACTAAAATAAGTGTGTTTAAAGTCATTTCTGTGCCTGAAACGGGTCAAAATTGAAGCTTTTGAGTAAGCAAAACTCTGTAAAAATGGCAATTTTGGTCACTGTGAGGGTTTAAAAAGTGGTTATTCAACATGAGGCATGATCCAATTGACATTTTGAATCATTTTTGGTACAGTCCAAAAAATCCATTTTCGGATGAAAAACGATGACTCCGGACATGTCGAACGTTCCCAAAATGGTCTATAATGATGACATTTTAACATTTAATCTTTTGACTCTAAATGACTGTTGGATGTGAATTATGACTTTTTCAACTAAAATAAGTGTGTTTAAAGTAATTTTTGTGACTGAAACGGGTCAAAATTGAAGCTTTTGAGTAATCAAAACTCTGTAAAAATGGCAATTTTGGTCACTGTGAGGGTTTAAAAAGTGGTTATTCAACATGAGGCATGATCCAATTGACATTTTGAATCATTTTTGGTACAGTCCAAAAAATCAATTTTCGGATGAAAAACGATGACTCCGGACATGTCGAACGTTCCCAAAATGGTCTACAATGATGAAATTTTAACATTTAATCTTTTGACTCTAAATGACTGTTGGATGTGAATTATGACTTTTTCAACTAAAATAAGTGTGTTTAAAGTAATTTTTGTGACTGAAACGGGTCAAAATTGAAGCTTTTGAGTAATCAAAACTCTGTAAAAATGGCAATTTTGGTCACTGTGAGGGTTTAAAAAGTGGTTATTCAACATGAGGCATGATCCAATTGACATTTTGAATCATTTTTGGTACAGTCCAAAAAATCGATTTTCGGATGAAAAACGATGACTCCGGACATGTCGAACGTTCCCAAAATGGCCTATAATGATGAAATTTTAACATTTAATCTTTTGACTCTAAATGACTGTTGGATGTGAATTATGACTTTTTCAACTAAAATAAGTGTGTTTAAAGTCATTTCTGTGCCTGAAACGGGTCAAAATTGAAGCTTTTGAGAAAGCAAAACTCTGTAAAAATGGCAATTTTGGTCACTGTGAGGGTTTAAAAAGTGGTTATTCAACATGAGGCATTATCCAATTGACATTTTGAATCATTTTTGGTACAGTCCAAAAAATCGATTTTCGGATGAAAAACGATGACTCCGGACATGTCGAACGTTCCCAAAATGGTCTATAATGATGAAATTTTAACATTTAATCTTTTGACTCTAAATGACTGTTGGATGTGAATTATGACTTTTTCAACTAAAATAAGTGTGTTTAAAGTCATTTCTGTGACTGAAACGGGTCAAAATTGAAGCTTTTCAGTAAGCAAAACTCTGTAAAAATGGCCATTTTGGTCACTGTGAGGGTTTAAAAAGTGGTTATTCAACATGAGGCATGATCCAATTGACATTTTGAATCATTTTTGGTACAGTCCAAAAAATCAATTTCCGGATGAAAAACGATGACTCCGGACATGTCGAACGTTCCCAAAATGGTCTATAATGATGAAATTTTAACATTTAATCTTTTGACTCTAAATGACTGTTGGATGTGAATTATGACTTTTTCAACTAAAATAAGTGTGTTTAAAGTCATTTCTGTGCCTGAAACGGGTCAAAATTGAAGCTTTTGAGTAAGCAAAACTCTGTAAAAATGGCAATTTTGGTCACTGTGAGGGTTTAAAAAGTGGTTATTCAACATGAGGCATGATCCAATTGACATTTTGAATCATTTTTGGTACAGTCCAAAAAATCGATTTTCGGATGAAAAACGATGACTCCGGACATGTCGAACGTTCCCAAAATGGTCTATAATGATGAAATTTTAACATTTAATCTTTTGACTCTAAATGACTGTTGGATGTGAATTATGACTTTTTCAACTAAAATAAGTGTGTTTAAAGTCATTTCTATGACTAAAACGGGTCAAAATTAAAGCTTTTGAGTAAGCAAAACTCTGTAAAAATGGCCATTTTGGTCACTGTGAGGGTTTAAAAAGTGGTTATTCAACATGAGGCACGATCCAATTGACATTTTGAATCATTTTTGGTACAGTCCAAAAAATCGATTTTCAGATGAAAAACGATGACTCCGGACATGTCGAACGTTCCCAAAATGGTCTATAATGATGAAATTTTAACATTTAATCTTTTGACTCTAAATGACTGTTGGATGTGAATTATGACTTTTTCAACTAAAATAAGTGTGTTTAAAGTAATTTTTGTGACTGAAACGGGTCAAAATTGAAGCTTTTGAGTAATCAAAACTCTGTAAAAATGGCAATTTTAGTCACTGTGAGGGTTTAAAAAGTGGTTATTCAACATGAGGCATGATCCAATTGACATTTTGAATCATTTTTGGTACAGTCCAAAAAATCGATTTTCGGATGAAAAACGATGACTCCGGACATGTCGAACGTTCCCAAAATGGTCTATAATGATGAAATTTTAACATTTAATCTTTTGACTCTAAATGACTGTTGGATGTGAATTATGACTTTTTCAACTAAAATAAGTGTGTTTAAAGTCATTTCTGTGCCTGAAACGGGTCAAAATTGAAGCTTTTGAGAAAGCAAAACTCTGTAAAAATGGCAATTTTGGTCACTGTGAGGGTTTAAAAAGTGGTTATTCAACATGAGGCATGATCCAATTGACATTTTGAATCATTTTTGGTACAGTCCAAAAAATCAATTTTCGGATGAAAAACGATGACTCCGGACATGTCGAACGTTCCCAAAATGGTCTACAATGATGAAATTTTAACATTTAATCTTTTGACTCTAAATGACTGTTGGATGTGAATTATGACTTTTTCAACTAAAATAAGTGTGTTTAAAGTAATTTTTGTGACTGAAACGGGTCAAAATTGAAGCTTTTGAGTAATCAAAACTCTGTAAAAATGGCAATTTTGGTCACTGTGAGGGTTTAAAAAGTGGTTATTCAACATGAGGCATGATCCAATTGACATTTTGAATCATTTTTGGTACAGTCCAAAAAATCGATTTTCGGATGAAAAACGATGACTCCGGACATGTCGAACGTTCCCAAAATGGCCTATAATGATGAAATTTTAACATTTAATCTTTTGACTCTAAATGACTGTTGGATGTGAATTATGACTTTTTCAACTAAAATAAGTGTGTTTAAAGTCATTTCTGTGCCTGAAACGGGTCAAAATTGAAGCTTTTGAGAAAGCAAAACTCTGTAAAAATGGCAATTTTGGTCACTGTGAGGGTTTAAAAAGTGGTTATTCAACATGAGGCATTATCCAATTGACATTTTGAATCATTTTTGGTACAGTCCAAAAAATCGATTTTCGGATGAAAAACGATGACTCCGGACATGTCGAACGTTCCCAAAATGGTCTATAATGATGACATTTTAACATTTAATCTTTTGACTCTAAATGACTGTTGGATGTGAATTATGACTTTTTCAACTAAAATAAGTGTGTTTAAAGTCATTTCTGTGACTGAAACGGGTCAAAATTGAAGCTTTTCAGTAAGCAAAACTCTGTAAAAATGGCCATTTTGGTCACTGTGAGGGTTTAAAAAGTGGTTATTCAACATGAGGCATGATCCAATTGACATTTTGAATCATTTTTGGTACAGTCCAAAAAATCAATTTCCGGATGAAAAACGATGACTCCGGACATGTCGAACGTTCCCAAAATGGTCTATAATGATGAAATTTTAACATTTAATCTTTTGACTCTAAATGACTGTTGGATGTGAATTATGACTTTTTCAACTAAAATAAGTGTGTTTAAAGTCATTTCTGTGCCTGAAACGGGTCAAAATTGAAGCTTTTGAGTAAGCAAAACTCTGTAAAAATGGCAATTTTGGTCACTGTGAGGGTTTAAAAAGTGGTTATTCAACATGAGGCATGATCCAATTGACATTTTGAATCATTTTTGGTACAGTCCAAAAAATCGATTTTCGGATGAAAAACGATGACTCCGGACATGTCGAACGTTCCCAAAATGGTCTATAATGATGAAATTTTAACATTTAATCTTTTGACTCTAAATGACTGTTGGATGTGAATTATGACTTTTTCAACTAAAATAAGTGTGTTTAAAGTCATTTCTATGACTAAAACGGGTCAAAATTAAAGCTTTTGAGTAAGCAAAACTCTGTAAAAATGGCCATTTTGGTCACTGTGAGGGTTTAAAAAGTGGTTATTCAACATGAGGCACGATCCAATTGACATTTTGAATCATTTTTGGTACAGTCCAAAAAATCGATTTTCAGATGAAAAACGATGACTCCGGACATGTCGAACGTTCCCAAAATGGTCTATAATGATGAAATTTTAACATTTAATCTTTTGACTCTACATGACTGTTGGATGTGAATTATGACTTTTTCAACTAAAATAAGTGTGTTTAAAGTCATTTCTGTGACTGAAACGGGTCAAAATTGAAGCTTTTGAGTAAGCAAAACTCTGTAAAAATGGCAATTTTGGTCACTGTGAGGGTTTTAAAAGTGGTTATTCAACATGAGGCATGATCCAATTGACATTTTGAGTCATTTTTGGTACAGTCCAAAAAATCGATTTTCGGATGAAAAACGATGACTCCGGACATGTCGAACGTTCCCAAAATGGTCTATAATGATGACATTTTAACATTTAATCTTTTGACTCTAAATGACTGTTGGATGTGGATTATGACTTTTTCAACTAAAATAAGTGTGTTTAAAGTCATTTCTGTGACTGAAACGGGTCAAAATTGAAGCTTTTGAGTAAGCAAAACTCTGTAAAAATGGCAATGTTGGTCACTGTGAGGGTTTAAAAAGTGGTTATTCAACATGAGGCATGATCCAATTGACATTTTGAATCATTTTTGGTACAGTCCAAAAAATCAATTTTCGGATGAAAAACGATGACTCGAGGACATGTCGAACGTTCCCAAAATGGTCTATAATGATGAAATTTTAACATTTAATCTTTTGACTCTAAATGACTGTTGGATGTGAATTATGACTTTTTCAACTAAAATAAGTGTGTTTAAAGTCATTTCTGTGACTGAAACGGGTCAAAATTGAAGCTTTTGAGTAAGCAAAACTCTGTAAAAATGGCCATTTTGGTCACTGTGAGGGTTTAAAAAGTGGTTATTCAACATGAGGAACGATCCAATTGACATTTTGAATCATTTTTGGTACAGTCCAAAAAATCGATTTTCGGATGAAAAACGATGACTCCGGACATGTCGAACGTTCCCAAAATGGTCTATAATGATGAAATTTTAACATTTAATCTTTTGACTCTAAATGACTGTTGGATGTGAATTATGACTTTTTCAACTAAAATAAGTGTGTTTAAAGTCATTTCTGTGCCTGAAACAGGTCAAAATTGAAGCTTTTGAGTAAGCAAAACTCTGTAAAAATGGCAATTTTGGTCACTGTGAGGGTTTAAAGAGTGGTTATTCAACATGAGGCATGATCCAATTGACATTTTGAATCATTTTTGGTACAGTCCAAAAAATCAATTTTTGGATGAAAAACGATGACTCCGGACATGTCGAACGTTCCCAAAATGGTCTATAATGATGAAATTTTAACATTTAATCTTTTGACTCTAAATGACTGTTGGATGTGAATTATGACTTTTTCAACTAAAACAAGTGTGTTTAAAGTCATTTCTGTGCCTGAAACGGGTCAAAGTTGAAGCTTTTGAGTAAGCAAAACTCTGTAAAAATGGCAATTTTGGTCACTGTGAGGGTTTAAAAAGTGGTTATTCAACATGAGGCATGATCCAATTGACATTTTGAATCATTTTTGGTACAGTCCAAAAAATCGATTTTCGGATGAAAAACGATGACTCCGGACATGTCGAACGTTCCCAAAATGGTCTATAATGATGAAATTTTAACATTTAATCTTTTGACTCTAAATGACTGTTGTATGTGAATTATGACTTTTTCAACTAAAATAAGTGTGTTTAAAGTCATTTCTGTAAATGAAACGGGTCAAAATTGAAGCTTTTGAGTAAGCAAAACTCTGTAAAAATGGCCATTTTGGTCACTGTGAGGGTTTAAAAAGTGGTTATTCAACATGAGGCACGATCCAATTGACATTTTGAATCATTTTTGGTACAGTCCAAAAAATCAATTTTCGGATGAAAAACGATGACTCCGGACATGTCGAACGTTCCCAAAATGGTCTATAATGATGAAATTTTAACATTTAATCTTTTGACTCTAAATGACTGTTGGATGTGAATTATGACTTTTTCAACTAAAATAAGTGTGTTTAAAGTCATTTCTGTGCCTGAAACGGGTCAAAATTGAAGCTTTTGAGTAAGCAAAACTCTGTAAAAATGGCAATTTTGGTCACTGTGAGGGTTTAAAAAGTGGTTATTCAACATGAGGCATGATCCAATTGACATTTTGAATCATTTTTGGTACAGTCCAAAAAATCAATTTTCGGATGAAAAACGATGACTCCGGACATGTCGAACGTTCCCAAAATGGTCTACAATGATGAAATTTTAACATTTAATCTTTTGACTCTAAATGACTGTTGGATGTGAATTATGACTTTTTCAACTAAAATAAGTGTGTTTAAAGTAATTTTTGTGACTGAAACGGGTCAAAATTGAAGCTTTTGAGTAATCAAAACTCTGTAAAAATGGCAATTTTAGTCACTGTGAGGGTTTAAAAAGTGGTTATTCAACATGAGGCATGATCCAATTGACATTTTGAATCATTTTTGGTACAGTCCAAAAAATCGATTTTCGGATGAAAAACGATGACTCCGGACATGTCGAACGTTCCCAAAATGGTCTATAATGATGAAATTTTAACATTTAATCTTTTGACTCTAAATGACTGTTGGATGTGAATTATGACTTTTTCAACTAAAATAAGTGTGTTTAAAGTCATTTCTGTGCCTGAAACGGGTCAAAATTGAAGCTTTTGAGAAAGCAAAACTCTGTAAAAATGGCAATTTTGGTCACTGTGAGGGTTTAAAAAGTGGTTATTCAACATGAGGCATGATCCAATTGACATTTTGAATCATTTTTGGTACAGTCCAAAAAATCGATTTTCGGATGAAAAACGATGACTCCGGACATGTCGAACGTTCCCAAAATGGTCTATAATGATGAAATTTTAACATTTAATCTTTTGACTCTAAATGACTGTTGGATGTGAATTATGACTTTTTCAACTAAAATAAGTGTGTTTAAAGTCATTTCTGTGACTGAAACGGGTCAAAATTGAAGCTTTTCAGTAAGCAAAACTCTGTAAAAATGGCCATTTTGGTCACTGTGAGGGTTTAAAAAGTGGTTATTCAACATGAGGCATGATCCAATTGACATTTTGAATCATTTTTGGTACAGTCCAAAAAATCAATTTTCGGATGAAAAACGATGACTCCGGACATGTCGAACGTTCCCAAAATGGTCTATAATGATGAAATTTTAACATTTAATCTTTTGACTCTAAATGACTGTTGGATGTGAATTATGACTTTTTCAACTAAAATAAGTGTGTTTAAAGTCATTTCTATGACTAAAACGGGTCAAAATTGAAGCTTTTGAGTAAGCAAAACTCTGTAAAAATGGCCATTTTGGTCACTGTGAGGGTTTAAAAAGTGGTTATTCAACATGAGGCACGATCCAATTGACATTTTGAATCATTTTTGGTACAGTCCAAAAAATCGATTTTCGGATGAAAAACGATGACTCCGGACATGTCGAACGTTCCCAAAATGGTCTATAATGATGACATTTTAACATTTAATCTTTTGACTCTAAATGACTGTTGGATGTGAATTATGACTTTTTCAACTAAAATAAGTGTGTTTAAAGTAATTTTTGTGACTGAAACGGGTCAAAATTGAAGCTTTTGAGTAATCAAAACTCTGTAAAAATGGCAATTTTGGTCACTGTGAGGGTTTAAAAAGTGGTTATTCAACATGAGGCATGATCCAATTGACATTTTGAATCATTTTTGGTACAGTCCAAAAAATCGATTTTCGGATGAAAAACGATGACTCCGGACATGTCGAACGTTCCCAAAATGGTCTATAATGATGAAATTTTAACATTTAATCTTTTGACTCTAAATGACTGTTGGATGTGAATTATGACTTTTTCAACTAAAATAAGTGTGTTTAAAGTCATTTCTGTGCCTGAAACGGGTCAAAATTGAAGCTTTTGAGAAAGCAAAACTCTGTAAAAATGGCAATTTTGGTCACTGTGAGGGTTTAAAGAGTGGTTATTCAACATGAGGCATGATCCAATTGACATTTTGAATCATTTTTGGTACAGTCCAAAAAATCGATTTTCGGATGAAAAACGATGACTCCGGACATGTCGAACGTTCCCAAAATGGTCTATAATGATGAAATTTTAACATTTAATCTTTTGACTCTAAATGACTGTTGGATGTGAATTATGACTTTTTCAACTAAAATAAGTGTGTTTAAAGTCATTTCTGTGACTGAAACGGGTCAAAATTGAAGCTTTTCAGTAAGCAAAACTCTGTAAAAATGGCCATTTTGGTCACTGTGAGGGTTTAAAAAGTGGTTATTCAACATGAGGCATGATCCAATTGACATTTTGAATCATTTTTGGTACAGTCCAAAAAATCAATTTTCGGATGAAAAACGATGACTCCGGACATGTCGAACGTTTCCAAAATGGTCTATAATGATGAAATTTTAACATTTAATCTTTTGACTCTAAATGACTACTGGATGTGAATTATGACTTTTTCAACTAAAATAAGTGTGTTTAAAGTAATTTTTGTGACTGAAACGGGTCAAAATTGAAGCTTTTGAGTAATCAAAACTCTGTAAAAATGGCAATTTTGGTCACTGTGAGGGTTTAAAAAGTGGTTATTCAACATGAGGCATGATCCAATTGACATTTTGAATCATTTTTGGTACAGTCCAAAAAATCGATTTTCGGATGAAAAACGATGACTCCGGACATGTCGAACGTTCCCAAAATGGTCTATAATGATGAAATTTTAACATTTAATCTTTTGACTCTAAATGACTGTTGGATGTGAATTATGACTTTTTCAACTAAAATAAGTGTGTTTAAAGTCATTTCTGTGACTGAAACAGGTCAAAATTGAAGCTTTTGAGTAAGCAAAACTCTGTGAAAATGGCAATTTTGGTCACTGTGAGGGTTTAAAAAGTGGTTATTCAACATGAGGCATGATCCAATTGACATTTTGAATCATTTTTGGTACAGTCCAAAAAATCGATTTTCGGATGAAAAACGATGACTCCGGACATGTTGAACGTTCCCAAAATGGTCTATAATGATGAAATTTTAACATTTAATCTTTTGACTCTAAATGACTGTTGGATGTGAATTATGACTTTTTCAACTAAAATAAGTGTGTTTAAAGTCATTTCTGTGACTGAAACGGGTCAAAATTGAAGCTTTTGAGTAAGCAAAACTCTGTAAAAATGGCCATTTTGGTCACTGTGAGGGTTTAAAAAGTGGTTATTCAACATGAGGCACGATCCAATTGACATTTTGAATCATTTTTGGTACAGTCCAAAAAATCAATTTTCGGATGAAAAACGATGACTCCGGACATGTCGAACGTTCCCAAAATGGTCTATAATGATGAAATTTTAACATTTAATCTTTTGACTCTAAATGACTGTTGGATGTGAATTATGACTTTTTCAACTAAAATAAGTGTGTTTAAAGTCATTTCTGTGCCTGAAACGGGTCAAAATTGAAGCTTTTGAGTAAGCAAAACTCTGTAAAAAAGGCAATTTTGGTCACTGTGAGGGTTTAAAAAGTGGTTATTCAACATGAGGCATGATCCAATTGACATTTTGAATCATTTTTGGTACAGTCCAAAAAATCGATTTTCGGATGAAAAACGATGACTCCGGACATGTCGAACGTTCCCAAAATGGTCTATAATGATGATATTTTAACATTTAATCTTTTGACTCTAAATGACTGTTTGATGTGAATTATGACTTTTTCAACTAAAATAAGTGTGTTTAAAGTCATTTCTGTGCCTGAAACGGGTCAAAATTGAAGCTTTTGAGTAAGCAAAACTCTGTAAAAATGGCAATTTTGGTCACTGTGAGGGTTTAAAAAGTGGTTATTCAACATGAGGCATGATCCAATTGACATTTTGAATCCTTTTTGGTACAGTCCAAAAAATCGATTTTCGGATGAAAAACGATGACTCCGGACATGTTGAATGTTCCCAAAATGGTCTATAATGATGAAATTTTAACATTTAATCTTTTGACTCTAAATGACTGTTGGATGTGAATTATGACTTTTTCAACTAAAACAAGTGTGTTTAAAGTCATTTCTGTGCCTGAAACGGGTCAAAATTGAAGCTTTTGAGTAAGCAAAACTCCGTAAAAATGGCAATTTTGGTCACTGTGAGGGTTTAAAAAGTGGTTATTCAACATGAGGCACGATCCAATTGACATTTTGAATCATTTTTGGTACAGTCCAAAAAATCGATTTTCGGATGAAAAACGATGACTCCGGACATGTCGAACGTTCCCAAAATGGTCTATAATGATGAAATTTTAACATTTAATCTTTTGACTCTAAATGACTGTTGGATGTGAATTATGACTTTTTCAACTAAAATAAGTGTGTTTAAAGTCATTTCTGTGCCTGAAACGGGTCAAAATTGAAGCTTTTGAGTAAGCAAAACTCTGTAAAAATTGCAATTTTGGTCACTGTGAGGGTTTAAAAAGTGGTTATTCAACATGAGGCATGATCCAATTGACATTTTGAATCATTTTTGGTACAGTCCACAAAAATAAATTTTCGGATGAAAAACGATGACTCCGGACATGTCGAACGTTCCCAAAATGGTCTATAATGATGAAATTTTAACATTTAATCTTTTGACTCTAAATGACTGTTGGATGTGAATTATGACTTTTTCAACTAAAATAAGTGTGTTTAAAGTCATTTCTGTAAATGAAACGGGTCAAAATTGAAGCTTTTGAGTAAGCAAAACTCTGTAAAAATGGCCATTTTGGTCACTGTGAGGGTTTAAAAAGTGGTTATTCAACATGAGGCACGATCCAATTGACATTTTGAATCATTTTTGGTACAGTCCAAAAAATCAATTTTCGGATGAAAAACGATGACTCCGGACATGTCGAACGTTCCCAAAATGGTCTATAATGATGAAATTTTAACATTTAATCTTTTGACTCTAAATGACTGTTGGATGTGAATTATGACTTTTTCAACTAAAATAAGTGTGTTTAAAGTCATTTCTGTGCCTGAAACGGGTCAAAATTGAAGCTTTTGAGTAAGCAAAACTCTGTAAAAATGGCAATTTTGGTCACTGTGAGGGTTTAAAAAGTGGTTATTCAACATGAGGCATGATCCAATTGACATTTTGAATCATTTTTGGTACAGTCCAAAAAATCGATTTTCGGATGAAAAACGATGACTCCGGACATGTCGAACGTTCCCAAAATGGTCTATAATGATGACATTTTAACATTTAATCTTTTGACTCTAAATGACTGTTGGATGTGAATTATGACTTTTTCAACTAAAATAAGTGTGTTTAAAGTAATTTTTGTGACTGAAACGGGTCAAAATTGAAGCTTTTGAGTAATCAAAACTCTGTAAAAATGGCAATTTTGGTCACTGTGAGGGTTTAAAAAGTGGTTATTCAACATGAGGCATGATCCAATTGACATTTTGAATCATTTTTGGTACAGTCCAAAAAATCAATTTTCGGATGAAAAACTATGACTCCGGACATGTCGAACGTTCCCAAAATGGTCTACAATGATGAAATTTTAACATTTAATCTTTTGACTCTAAATGACTGTTGGATGTGAATTATGACTTTTTCAACTAAAATAAGTGTGTTTAAAGTAATTTTTGTGACTGAAACGGGTCAAAATTGAAGCTTTTGAGTAATCAAAACTCTGTAAAAATGGCAATTTTAGTCACTGTGAGGGTTTAAAAAGTGGTTATTCAACATGAGGCATGATCCAATTGACATTTTGAATCATTTTTGGTACAGTCCAAAAAATCGATTTTCGGATGAAAAACGATGACTCCGGACATGTCGAACGTTCCCAAAATGGTCTATAATGATGAAATTTTAACATTTAATCTTTTGACTCTAAATGACTGTTGGATGTGAATTATGACTTTTTCAACTAAAATAAGTGTGTTTAAAGTCATTTCTGTGCCTGAAACGGGTCAAAATTGAAGCTTTTGAGAAAGCAAAACTCTGTAAAAATGGCAATTTTGGTCACTGTGAGGGTTTAAAAAGTGGTTATTCAACATGAGGCATGATCCAATTGACATTTTGAATCATTTTTGGTACAGTCCAAAAAATCGATTTTCGGATGAAAAACGATGACTCCGGACATGTCGAACGTTCCCAAAATGGTCTATAATGATGAAATTTTAACATTTAATCTTTTGACTCTAAATGACTGTTGGATGTGAATTATGACTTTTTCAACTAAAATAAGTGTGTTTAAAGTCATTTCTGTGACTGAAACGGGTCAAAATTGAAGCTTTTCAGTAAGCAAAACTCTGTAAAAATGGCCATTTTGGTCACTGTGAGGGTTTAAAAAGTGGTTATTCAACATGAGGCATGATCCAATTGACATTTTGAATCATTTTTGGTACAGTCCAAAAAATCAATTTTCGGATGAAAAACGATGACTCCGGACATGTCGAACGTTCCCAAAATGGTCTATAATGATGAAATTTTAACATTTAATCTTTTGACTCTAAATGACTGTTGGATGTGAATTATGACTTTTTCAACTAAAATAAGTGTGTTTAAAGTCATTTCTATGACTAAAACGGGTCAAAATTGAAGCTTTTGAGTAAGCAAAACTCTGTAAAAATGGCCATTTTGGTCACTGTGAGGGTTTAAAAAGTGGTTATTCAACATGAGGCACGATCCAATTGACATTTTGAATCATTTTTGGTACAGTCCAAAAAATCGATTTTCGGATGAAAAACGATGACTCCGGACATGTCGAACGTTCCCAAAATGGTCTATAATGATGACATTTTAACATTTAATCTTTTGACTCTAAATGACTGTTGGATGTGAATTATGACTTTTTCAACTAAAATAAGTGTGTTTAAAGTAATTTTTGTGACTGAAACGGGTCAAAATTGAAGCTTTTGAGTAATCAAAACTCTGTAAAAATGGCAATTTTGGTCACTGTGAGGGTTTAAAAAGTGGTTATTCAACATGAGGCATGATCCAATTGACATTTTGAATCATTTTTGGTACAGTCCAAAAAATCGATTTTCGGATGAAAAACGATGACTCCGGACATGTCGAACGTTCCCAAAATGGTCTATAATGATGAAATTTTAACATTTAATCTTTTGACTCTAAATGACTGTTGGATGTGAATTATGACTTTTTCAACTAAAATAAGTGTGTTTAAAGTCATTTCTGTGCCTGAAACGGGTCAAAATTGAAGCTTTTGAGAAAGCAAAACTCTGTAAAAATGGCAATTTTGGTCACTGTGAGGGTTTAAAGAGTGGTTATTCAACATGAGGCATGATCCAATTGACATTTTGAATCATTTTTGGTACAGTCCAAAAAATCGATTTTCGGATGAAAAACGATGACTCCGGACATGTCGAACGTTCCCAAAATGGTCTATAATGATGAAATTTTAACATTTAATCTTTTGACTCTAAATGACTGTTGGATGTGAATTATGACTTTTTCAACTAAAATAAGTGTGTTTAAAGTCATTTCTGTGACTGAAACGGGTCAAAATTGAAGCTTTTCAGTAAGCAAAACTCTGTAAAAATGGCCATTTTGGTCACTGTGAGGGTTTAAAAAGTGGTTATTCAACATGAGGCATGATCCAATTGACATTTTGAATCATTTTTGGTACAGTCCAAAAAATCAATTTTCGGATGAAAAACGATGACTCCGGACATGTCGAACGTTTCCAAAATGGTCTATAATGATGAAATTTTAACATTTAATCTTTTGACTCTAAATGACTACTGGATGTGAATTATGACTTTTTCAACTAAAATAAGTGTGTTTAAAGTAATTTTTGTGACTGAAACGGGTCAAAATTGAAGCTTTTGAGTAATCAAAACTCTGTAAAAATGGCAATTTTGGTCACTGTGAGGGTTTAAAAAGTGGTTATTCAACATGAGGCATGATCCAATTGACATTTTGAATCATTTTTGGTACAGTCCAAAAAATCGATTTTCGGATGAAAAACGATGACTCCGGACATGTCGAACGTTCCCAAAATGGTCTATAATGATGAAATTTTAACATTTAATCTTTTGACTCTAAATGACTGTTGGATGTGAATTATGACTTTTTCAACTAAAATAAGTGTGTTTAAAGTCATTTCTGTGACTGAAACAGGTCAAAATTGAAGCTTTTGAGTAAGCAAAACTCTGTAAAAATGGCAATTTTGGTCACTGTGAGGGTTTAAAAAGTGGTTATTCAACATGAGGCATGATCCAATTGACATTTTGAATCATTTTTGGTACAGTCCAAAAAATCGATTTTCGGATGAAAAACGATGACTCCGGACATGTTGAACGTTCCCAAAATGGTCTATAATGATGAAATTTTAACATTTAATCTTTTGACTCTAAATGACTGTTGGATGTGAATTATGACTTTTTCAACTAAAATAAGTGTGTTTAAAGTCATTTCTGTGACTGAAACGGGTCAAAATTGAAGCTTTTGAGTAAGAAAAACTCTGTAAAAATGGCCATTTTGGTCACTGTGAGGGTTTAAAAAGTGGTTATTCAACATGAGGCACGATCCAATTGACATTTTGAATCATTTTTGGTACAGTCCAAAAAATCAATTTTCGGATGAAAAACGATGACTCCGGACATGTCGAACGTTCCCAAAATGGTCTATAATGATGAAATTTTAACATTTAATCTTTTGACTCTAAATGACTGTTGGATGTGAATTATGACTTTTTCAACTAAAATAAGTGTGTTTAAAGTCATTTCTGTGCCTGAAACGGGTCAAAATTGAAGCTTTTGAGTAAGCAAAACTCTGTAAAAAAGGCAATTTTGGTCACTGTGAGGGTTTAAAAAGTGGTTATTCAACATGAGGCATGATCCAATTGACATTTTGAATCATTTTTGGTACAGTCCAAAAAATCGATTTTCGGATGAAAAACGATGACTCCGGACATGTTGAACGTTCCCAAAATGGTCTATAATGATGATATTTTAACATTTAATCTTTTGACTCTAAATGACTGTTTGATGTGAATTATGACTTTTTCAACTAAAATAAGTGTGTTTAAAGTCATTTCTGTGCCTGAAACGGGTCAAAATTGAAGCTTTTGAGTAAGCAAAACTCTGTAAAAATGGCAATTTTGGTCACTGTGAGGGTTTAAAAAGTGGTTATTCAACATGAGGCATGATCCAATTGACATTTTGAATCCTTTTTGGTACAGTCCAAAAAATCGATTTTCGGATGAAAAACGATGACTCCGGACATGTTGAATGTTCCCAAAATGGTCTATAATGATGAAATTTTAACATTTAATCTTTTGACTCTAAATGACTGTTGGATGTGAATTATGACTTTTTCAACTAAAACAAGTGTGTTTAAAGTCATTTCTGTGCCTGAAACGGGTCAAAATTGAAGCTTTTGAGTAAGCAAAACTCTGTAAAAATGGCAATTTTGGTCACTGTGAGGGTTTAAAAAGTGGTTATTCAACATGAGGCACGATCCAATTGACATTTTGAATCATTTTTGGTACAGTCCAAAAAATCGATTTTCGGATGAAAAACGATGACTCCGGACATGTCGAACGTTCCTAAAATGGTCTATAATGATGAAATTTTAACATTTAATCTTTTGACTCTAAATGACTGTTGGATGTGAATTATGACTTTTTCAACTAAAATAAGTGTGTTTAAAGTCATTTCTGTGACTGAAACAGGTCAAAATTGAAGCTTTTGAGTAAGCAAAACTCTGTAAAAATGGCAATTTTGGTCACTGTAAGGGTTTAAAAAGTGGTTATTCAACATGAGGCATGATCCAATTGACATTTTGAATCATTTTTGGTACAGTCCAAAAAATCAATTTTCGGATGAAAAACGATGACTCCGGACATGTCGAACGTTCCCAAAATGGTCTATAATGATGAAATTTTAACATTTAATCTTTTGACTCTAAATGACTGTTGGATGTGAATTATGACTTTTTCAACTAAAACAAGTGTGTTTAAAGTCATTTCTGTGCCTGAAACGGGTCAAAATTGAAGCTTTTGAGTAAGCAAAACTCTGTAAAAATGGCAATTTTGGTCACTGTGAGGGTTTAAAAAGTGGTTATTCAACATGAGGCATGATCCAATTGACATTTTGAATCATTTTTGGTACAGTCTAAAAAATCGATTTTCGGATGAAAAACGATGACTCCGGACATGTCGAACGTTCCCAAAATGGTCTATAATGATGAAATTTTAACATTTAATCTTTTGACTCTAAATGACTGTTGGATGTGAATTATGACTTTTTCAACTAAAATAAGTGTGTTTAAAGTCATTTCTGTGACTGAAACGGGTCAAAATTGAAGCTTTTCAGTAAGCAAAACTCTGTAAAAATGGCCATTTTGGTCACTGTGAGGGTTTAAAAAGTGGTTATTCAACATGAGGCATGATCCAATTGACATTTTGAATCATTTTTGGTACAGTCCAAAAAATCAATTTCCGGATGAAAAACGATGACTCCGGACATGTCGAACGTTCCCAAAATGGTCTATAATGATGAGATTTTAACATTTAATCTTTTGACTCTAAATGACTGTTGGATGTGAATTATGACTTTTTCAACTAAAATAAGTGTGTTTAAAGTCATTTCTGTGACTGAAATGGGTCAAAATTGAAGCTTTTGAGTAAGCAAAACTCTGTAAAAATGGCCATTTTGGTCACTGTGAGGGTTTAAAAAGTGGTTATTCAACATGAGGCACGATCCAATTGACATTTTGAATCATTTTTGGTACAGTCCAAAAAATCAATTTTCGGATGAAAAACGATGACTCCGGACATGTCGAACGTTCCCAAAATGGTCTATAATGATGAAATTTTAACATTTAATCTTTTGACTCTAAATGACTGTTGGATGTGAATTATGACTTTTTCAACTAAAATAAGTGTGTTTAAAGTCATTTCTGTGCCTGAAACGGGTCAAAATTGAAGCTTTTGAGTAAGCAAAACTCTGTAAAAATGGCAATTTTGGTCACTGTGAGGGTTTAAAAAGTGGTTATTCAACATGAGGCATGATCCAATTGACATTTTGAATCATTTTTGGTACAGTCCAAAAAATCGATTTTCGGATGAAAAACGATGACTCCGGACATGTCGAACGTTCCCAAAATGGTCTATAATGATGAAATTTTAACATTTAATCTTTTGACTCTACATGACTGTTGGATGTGAATTATGACTTTTTCAACTAAAATAAGTGTGTTTAAAGTCATTTCTGTGACTGAAACGGGTCAAAATTGAAGCTTTTGAGTAAGCAAAACTCTGTAAAAATGGCAATTTTGGTCACTGTGAGGGTTTTAAAAGTGGTTATTCAACATGAGGCATGATCCAATTGACATTTTGAGTCATTTTTGGTACAGTCCAAAAAATCGATTTTCGGATGAAAAACGATGACTCCGGACATGTCGAACGTTCCCAAAATGGTCTATAATGATGACATTTTAACATTTAATCTTTTGACTCTAAATGACTGTTGGATGTGGATTATGACTTTTTCAACTAAAATAAGTGTGTTTAAAGTCATTTCTGTGACTGAAACGGGTCAAAATTGAAGCTTTTGAGTAAGCAAAACTCTGTAAAAATGGCAATTTTGGTCACTGTGAGGGTTTAAAAAGTGGTTATTCAACATGAGGCATGATCCAATTGACATTTTGAATCATTTTTGGTACAGTCCAAAAAATCAATTTTCGGATGAAAAACGATGACTCGAGGACATGTCGAACGTTCCCAAAATGGTCTATAATGATGAAATTTTAACATTTAATCTTTTGACTCTAAATGACTGTTGGATGTGAATTATGACTTTTTCAACTAAAATAAGTGTGTTTAAAGTCATTTCTGTGACTGAAACGGGTCAAAATTGAAGCTTTTGAGTAAGCAAAACACTGTAAAAATGGCCATTTTGGTCACTGTGAGGGTTTAAAAAGTGGTTATTCAACATGAGGAACGATCCAATTGACATTTTGAATCATTTTTGGTACAGTCCAAAAAATCGATTTTCGGATGAAAAACGATGACTCCGGACATGTCGAACGTTCCCAAAATGGTCTATAATGATGAAATTTTAACATTTAATCTTTTGACTCTAAATGACTGTTGGATGTGAATTATGACTTTTTCAACTAAAATAAGTGTGTTTAAAGTCATTTCTGTGACTGAAACAGGTCAAAATTGAAGCTTTTGAGTAAGCAAAACTCTGTAAAAATGGCAATTTTGGTCACTGTGAGGGTTTAAAGAGTGGTTATTCAACATGAGGCATGATCCAATTGACATTTTGAATCATTTTTGGTACAGTCCAAAAAATGAATTTTTGGATGAAAAACGATGACTCCGGACATGTCGAACGTTCCCAAAATGGTCTATAATGATGAAATTTTAACATTTAATCTTTTGACTCTAAATGACTGTTGGATGTGAATTATGACTTTTTCAACTAAAACAAGTGTGTTTAAAGTCATTTCTGTGCCTGAAACGGGTCAAAATTGAAGCTTTTGAGTAAGCAAAACTCTGTAAAAATGGCAATTTTGGTCACTGTGAGGGTTTAAAAAGTGGTTATTCAAAATGAGGCATGATCCAATTGACATTTTGAATCATTTTTGGTACAGTCCAAAAAATCGATTTTCGGATGAAAAACGATGACTCCGGACATGTCGAACGTTCCCAAAATGGTCTATAATGATGAAATTTTAACATTTAATCTTTTGACTCTAAATGACTGTTGTATGTGAATTATGACTTTTTCAACTAAAATAAGTGTGTTTAAAGTCATTTCTGTAAATGAAACGGGTCAAAATTGAAGCTTTTGAGTAAGCAAAACTCTGTAAAAATGGCCATTTTGGTCACTGTGAGGGTTTAAAAAGTGGTTATTCAACATGAGGCACGATCCAATTGACATTTTGAATCATTTTTGGTACAGTCCAAAAAATCAATTTTCGGATGGAAAACGATGACTCCGGACATGTCGAACGTTCCCAAAATGGTCTATAATGATGAAATTTTAACATTTAATCTTTTGACTCTAAATGACTGTTGGATGTGAATTATGACTTTTTCAACTAAAATAAGTGTGTTTAAAGTCATTCCTGTGCCTGAAACGGGTCAAAATTGAAGCTTTTGAGTAAGCAAAACTCTGTAAAAATGGCAATTTTGGTCACTGTGAGGGTTTAAAAAGTGGTTATTCAACATGAGGCATGATCCAATTGACATTTTGAATCATTTTTGGTACAGTCCAAAAAATCGATTTTCGGATGAAAAACGATGACTCCGGACATGTCGAACGTTCCCAAAATGGTCTATAATGATGACATTTTAACATTTAATCTTTTGACTCTAAATGACTGTTGGATGTGAATTATGACTTTTTCAACTAAAATAAGTGTGTTTAAAGTAATTTTTGTGACTGAAACGGGTCAAAATTTAAGCTTTTGAGTAATCAAAACTCTGTAAAAATGGCAATTTTGGTCACTGTGAGGGTTTAAAAAGTGGTTATTCAACATGAGGCATGATCCAATTGACATTTTGAATCATTTTTGGTACAGTCCAAAAAATCAATTTTCGGATGAAAAACGATGACTCCGGACATGTCGAACGTTCCCAAAATGGTCTACAATGATGAAATTTTAACATTTAATCTTTTGACTCTAAATGACTGTTGGATGTGAATTATGACTTTTTCAACTAAAATAAGTGTGTTTAAAGTAATTTTTGTGACTGAAACGGGTCAAAATTGAAGCTTTTGAGTAATCAAAACTCTGTAAAAATGGCAATTTTAGTCACTGTGAGGGTTTAAAAAGTGGTTATTCAACATGAGGCATGATCCAATTGACATTTTGAATCATTTTTGGTACAGTCCAAAAAATCGATTTTCGGATGAAAAACGATGACTCCGGACATGTCGAACGTTCCCAAAATGGTCTATAATGATGAAATTTTAACATTTAATCTTTTGACTCTAAATGACTGTTGGATGTGAATTATGACTTTTTCAACTAAAATAAGTGTGTTTAAAGTCATTTCTGTGCCTGAAACGGGTCAAAATTGAAGCTTTTGAGAAAGCAAAACTCTGTAAAAATGGCAATTTTAGTCACTGTGAGGGTTTAAAAAGTGGTTATTCAACATGAGGCATGATCCAATTGACATTTTGAATCATTTTTGGTACAGTCCAAAAAATCGATTTTCGGATGAAAAACGATGACTCCGG
This sequence comes from Lissotriton vulgaris, assembly GCF_964263255.1. Taxonomy (NCBI): domain Eukaryota; kingdom Metazoa; phylum Chordata; class Amphibia; order Caudata; family Salamandridae; genus Lissotriton; species Lissotriton vulgaris. The sequence continues at coordinate 215,686 of NW_028255352.1, forward strand.
ACATGTCGAACGTTCCCAAAATGGTCTATAATGATGAAATTTTAACATTTAATCTTTTGACTCTAAATGACTGTTGGATGTGAATTATGACTTTTTCAACTAAAATAAGTGTGTTTAAAGTCATTTCTGTAAATGAAACGGGTCAAAATTGAAGCTTTTGAGTAAGCAAAACTCTGTAAAAATGGCCATTTTGGTCACTGTGAGGGTTTAAAAAGTGGTTATTCAACATGAGGCACGATCCAATTGACATTTTGAATCATTTTTGGTACAGTCCAAAAAATCAATTTTCGGATGAAAAACGATGACTCCGGACATGTCGAACGTTCCCAAAATGGTCTATAATGATGAAATTTTAACATTTAATCTTTTGACTCTAAATGACTGTTGGATGTGAATTATGACTTTTTCAACTAAAATAAGTGTGTTTAAAGTCATTTCTGTGCCTGAAACGGGTCAAAATTGAAGCTTTTGAGTAAGCAAAACTCTGTAAAAATGGCAATTTTGGTCACTGTGAGGGTTTAAAAAGTGGTTATTCAACATGAGGCATGATCCAATTGACATTTTGAATCATTTTTGGTACAGTCCAAAAAATCGATTTTCGGATGAAAAACGATGACTCCGGACATGTCGAACGTTCCCAAAATGGTCTATAATGATGACATTTTAACATTTAATCTTTTGACTCTAAATGACTGTTGGATGTGAATTATGACTTTTTCAACTAAAATAAGTGTGTTTAAAGTAATTTTTGTGACTGAAACGGGTCAAAATTGAAGCTTTTGAGTAATCAAAACTCTGTAAAAATGGCAATTTTGGTCACTGTGAGGGTTTAAAAAGTGGTTATTCAACATGAGGCATGATCCAATTGACATTTTGAATCATTTTTGGTACAGTCCAAAAAATCAATTTTCGGATGAAAAACGATGACTCCGGACATGTCGAACGTTCCCAAAATGGTCTACAATGATGAAATTTTAACATTTAATCTTTTGACTCTAAATGACTGTTGGATGTGAATTATGACTTTTTCAACTAAAATAAGTGTGTTTAAAGTAATTTTTGTGACTGAAACGGGTCAAAATTGAAGCTTTTGAGTAATCAAAACTCTGTAAAAATGGCAATTTTAGTCACTGTGAGGGTTTAAAAAGTGGTTATTCAACATGAGGCATGATCCAATTGACATTTTGAATCATTTTTGGTACAGTCCAAAAAATCGATTTTCGGATGAAAAACGATGACTCCGGACATGTCGAACGTTCCCAAAATGGTCTATAATGATGAAATTTTAACATTTAATCTTTTGACTCTAAATGACTGTTGGATGTGAATTATGACTTTTTCAACTAAAATAAGTGTGTTTAAAGTCATTTCTGTGCCTGAAACGGGTCAAAATTGAAGCTTTTGAGAAAGCAAAACTCTGTAAAAATGGCAATTTTGGTCACTGTGAGGGTTTAAAAAGTGGTTATTCAACATGAGGCATGATCCAATTGACATTTTGAATCATTTTTGGTACAGTCCAAAAAATCGATTTTCGGATGAAAAACGATGACTCCGGACATGTCGAACGTTCCCAAAATGGTCTATAATGATGAAATTTTAACATTTAATCTTTTGACTCTAAATGACTGTTGGATGTGAATTATGACTTTTTCAACTAAAATAAGTGTGTTTAAAGTCATTTCTGTGACTGAAACGGGTCAAAATTGAAGCTTTTCAGTAAGCAAAACTCTGTAAAAATGGCCATTTTGGTCACTGTGAGGGTTTAAAAAGTGGTTATTCAACATGAGGCATGATCCAATTAACAATTTTGAATCATTTTTGGTACAGTCCAAAAAATCAATTTTCGGATGAAAAACGATGACTCCGGACATGTCGAACGTTCCCAAAATGGTCTATAATGATGAAATTTTAACATTTAATCTTTTGACTCTAAATGACTGTTGGATGTGAATTATGACTTTTTCAACTAAAATAAGTGTGTTTAAAGTCATTTCTATGACTAAAACGGGTCAAAATTGAAGCTTTTGAGTAAGCAAAACTCTGTAAAAATGGCCATTTTGGTCACTGTGAGGGTTTAAAAAGTGGTTATTCAACATGAGGCACGATCCAATTGACATTTTGAATCATTTTTGGTACAGTCCAAAAAATCGATTTTCGGATGAAAAACGATGACTCCGGACATGTCGAACGTTCCCAAAATGGTCTATAATGATGACATTTTAACATTTAATCTTTTGACTCTAAATGACTGTTGGATGTGAATTATGACTTTTTCAACTAAAATAAGTGTGTTTAAAGTAATTTTTGTGACTGAAACGGGTCAAAATTGAAGCTTTTGAGTAATCAAAACTCTGTAAAAATGGCAATTTTGGTCACTGTGAGGGTTTAAAAAGTGGTTATTCAACATGAGGCATGATCCAATTGACATTTTGAATCATTTTTGGTACAGTCCAAAAAATCGATTTTCGGATGAAAAACGATGACTCCGGACATGTCGAACGTTCCCAAAATGGTCTATAATGATGAAATTTTAACATTTAATCTTTTGACTCTAAATGACTGTTGGATGTGAATTATGACTTTTTCAACTAAAATAAGTGTGTTTAAAGTCATTTCTGTGACTGAAACGGGTCAAAATTGAAGCTTTTGAGTAAGCAAAACTCTGTAAAAATGGCCATTTTGGTCACTGTGAGGGTTTAAAAAGTGGTTATTCAACATGAGGCACGATCCAATTGACATTTTGAATCATTTTTGGTACAGTCCAAAAAATCAATTTTCGGATGAAAAACGATGACTCCGGACATGTCGAACGTTCCCAAAATGGTCTATAATGATGAAATTTTAACATTTAATCTTTTGACTCTAAATGACTGTTGGATGTGAATTATGACTTTTTCAACTAAAATAAGTGTGTTTAAAGTCATTTCTGTGCCTGAAACGGGTCAAAATTGAAGCTTTTGAGAAAGCAAAACTCTGTAAAAATGGCAATTTTAGTCACTGTGAGGGTTTAAAAAGTGGTTATTCAACATGAGGCATGATCCAATTGACATTTTGAATCATTTTTGGTACAGTCCAAAAAATCGATTTTCGGATGAAAAACGATGACTCCGGACATGTCGAACGTTCCCAAAATGGTCTATAATGATGAAATTTTAACATTTAATCTTTTGACTCTAAATGACTGTTGGATGTGAATTATGACTTTTTCAACTAAAATAAGTGTGTTTAAAGTCATTTCTGTAAATGAAACGGGTCAAAATTGAAGCTTTTGAGTAAGCAAAACTCTGTAAAAATGGCCATTTTGGTCACTGTGAGGGTTTAAAAAGTGGTTATTCAACATGAGGCACGATCCAATTGACATTTTGAATCATTTTTGGTACAGTCCAAAAAATCAATTTTCGGATGAAAAACGATGACTCCGGACATGTCGAACGTTCCCAAAATGGTCTATAATGATGAAATTTTAACATTTAATCTTTTGACTCTAAATGACTGTTGGATGTGAATTATGACTTTTTCAACTAAAATAAGTGTGTTTAAAGTCATTTCTGTGCCTGAAACGGGTCAAAATTGAAGCTTTTGAGTAAGCAAAACTCTGTAAAAATGGCAATTTTGGTCACTGTGAGGGTTTAAAAAGTGGTTATTCAACATGAGGCATGATCCAATTGACATTTTGAATCATTTTTGGTACAGTCCAAAAAATCGATTTTCGGATGAAAAACTATGACTCCGGACATGTCGAACGTTCCCAAAATGGTCTATAATGATGACATTTTAACATTTAATCTTTTGACTCTAAATGACTGTTGGATGTGAATTATGACTTTTTCAACTAAAATAAGTGTGTTTAAAGTAATTTTTGTGACTGAAACGGGTCAAAATTGAAGCTTTTGAGTAATCAAAACTCTGTAAAAATGGCAATTTTGGTCACTGTGAGGGTTTAAAAAGTGGTTATTCAACATGAGGCATGATCCAATTGACATTTTGAATCATTTTTGGTACAGTCCAAAAAATCAATTTTCGGATGAAAAACGATGACTCCGGACATGTCGAACGTTCCCAAAATGGTCTACAATGATGAAATTTTAACATTTAATCTTTTGACTCTAAATGACTGTTGGATGTGAATTATGACTTTTTCAACTAAAATAAGTGTGTTTAAAGTAATTTTTGTGACTGAAACGGGTCAAAATTGAAGCTTTTGAGTAATCAAAACTCTGTAAAAATGGCAATTTTAGTCACTGTGAGGGTTTAAAAAGTGGTTATTCAACATGAGGCATGATCCAATTGACATTTTGAATCATTTTTGGTACAGTCCAAAAAATCGATTTTCGGATGAAAAACGATGACTCCGGACATGTCGAACGTTCCCAAAATGGTCTATAATGATGAAATTTTAACATTTAATCTTTTGACTCTAAATGACTGTTGGATGTGAATTATGACTTTTTCAACTAAAATAAGTGTGTTTAAAGTCATTTCTGTGCCTGAAACGGGTCAAAATTGAAGCTTTTGAGAAAGCAAAACTCTGTAAAAATGGCAATTTTGGTCACTGTGAGGGTTTAAAAAGTGGTTATTCAACATGAGGCATGATCCAATTGACATTTTGAATCATTTTTGGTACAGTCCAAAAAATCGATTTTCGGATGAAAAACGATGACTCCGGACATGTCGAACGTTCCCAAAATGGTCTATAATGATGAAATTTTAACATTTAATCTTTTGACTCTAAATGACTGTTGGATGTGAATTATGACTTTTTCAACTAAAATAAGTGTGTTTAAAGTCATTTCTGTGACTGAAACGGGTCAAAATTGAAGCTTTTCAGTAAGCAAAACTCTGTAAAAATGGCCATTTTGGTCACTGTGAGGGTTTAAAAAGTGGTTATTCAACATGAGGCATGATCCAATTGACATTTTGAATCATTTTTGGTACAGTCCAAAAAATCAATTTTCGGATGAAAAACGATGACTCCGGACATGTCGAACGTTCCCAAAATGGTCTATAATGATGAAATTTTAACATTTAATCTTTTGACTCTAAATGACTGTTGGATGTGAATTATGACTTTTTCAACTAAAATAAGTGTGTTTAAAGTCATTTCTATGACTAAAACGGGTCAAAATTGAAGCTTTTGAGTAAGCAAAACTCTGTAAAAATGGCCATTTTGGTCACTGTGAGGGTTTAAAAAGTGGTTATTCAACATGAGGCACGATCCAATTGACATTTTGAATCATTTTTGGTACAGTCCAAAAAATCGATTTTCGGATGAAAAACGATGACTCCGGACATGTCGAACGTTCCCAAAATGGTCTATAATGATGACATTTTAACATTTAATCTTTTGACTCTAAATGACTGTTGGATGTGAATTATGACTTTTTCAACTAAAATAAGTGTGTTTAAAGTAATTTTTGTGACTGAAACGGGTCAAAATTGAAGCTTTTGAGTAATCAAAACTCTGTAAAAATGGCAATTTTGGTCACTGTGAGGGTTTAAAAAGTGGTTATTCAACATGAGGCATGATCCAATTGACATTTTGAATCATTTTTGGTACAGTCCAAAAAATCGATTTTCGGATGAAAAACGATGACTCCGGACATGTCGAACGTTCCCAAAATGGTCTATAATGATGAAATTTTAACATTTAATCTTTTGACTCTAAATGACTGTTGGATGTGAATTATGACTTTTTCAACTAAAATAAGTGTGTTTAAAGTCATTTCTGTGCCTGAAACGGGTCAAAATTGAAGCTTTTGAGAAAGCAAAACTCTGTAAAAATGGCAATTTTGGTCACTGTGAGGGTTTAAAAAGTGGTTATTCAACATGAGGCATTATCCAATTGACATTTTGAATCATTTTTGGTACAGTCCAAAAAATCGATTTTCGGATGAAAAACGATGACTCCGGACATGTCGAACGTTCCCAAAATGGTCTATAATGATGAAATTTTAACATTTAATCTTTTGACTCTAAATGACTGTTGGATGTGAATTATGACTTTTTCAACTAAAATAAGTGTGTTTAAAGTCATTTCTGTGACTGAAACGGGTCAAAATTGAAGCTTTTCAGTAAGCAAAACTCTGTAAAAATGGCCATTTTGGTCACTGTGAGGGTTTAAAAAGTGGTTATTCAACATGAGGCATGATCCAATTGACATTTTGAATCATTTTTGGTACAGTCCAAAAAATCAATTTTCGGATGAAAAACGATGACTCCGGACATGTCGAACGTTTCCAAAATGGTCTATAATGATGAAATTTTAACATTTAATCTTTTGACTCTAAATGACTACTGGATGTGAATTATGACTTTTTCAACTAAAATAAGTGTGTTTAAAGTAATTTTTGTGACTGAAACGGGTCAAAATTGAAGCTTTTGAGTAATCAAAACTCTGTAAAAATGGCAATTTTGGTCACTGTGAGGGTTTAAAAAGTGGTTATTCAACATGAGGCATGATCCAATTGACATTTTGAATCATTTTTGGTACAGTCCAAAAAATCGATTTTCGGATGAAAAACGATGACTCCGGACATGTCGAACGTTCCCAAAATGGTCTATAATGATGAAATTTTAACATTTAATCTTTTGACTCTAAATGACTGTTGGATGTGAATTATGACTTTTTCAACTAAAATAAGTGTGTTTAAAGTCATTTCTGTGACTGAAACAGGTCAAAATTGAAGCTTTTGAGTAAGCAAAACTCTGTAAAAATGGCAATTTTGGTCACTGTGAGGGTTTAAAAAGTGGTTATTCAACATGAGGCATGATCCAATTGACATTTTGAATCATTTTTGGTACAGTCCAAAAAATCGATTTTCGGATGAAAAACGATGACTCCGGACATGTCGAACGTTCCCAAAATGGTCTATAATGATGAAATTTTAACATTTAATCTTTTGACTCTAAATGACTGTTGGATGTGAATTATGACTTTTTCAACTAAAATAAGTGTGTTTAAAGTCATTTCTGTGACTGAAACGGGTCAAAATTGAAGCTTTTGAGTAAGCAAAACTCTGTAAAAATGGCCATTTTGGTCACTGTGAGGGTTTAAAAAGTGGTTATTCAACATGAGGCACGATCCAATTGACATTTTGAATCATTTTTGGTACAGTCCAAAAAATCAATTTTCGGATGAAAAACGATGACTCCGGACATGTCGAACGTTCCCAAAATGGTCTATAATGATGAAATTTTAACATTTAATCTTTTGACTCTAAATGACTGTTGGATGTGAATTATGACTTTTTCAACTAAAATAAGTGTGTTTAAAGTCATTTCTGTGCCTGAAACGGGTCAAAATTGAAGCTTTTGAGTAAGCAAAACTCTGTAAAAAAGGCAATTTTGGTCACTGTGAGGGTTTAAAAAGTGGTTATTCAACATGAGGCATGATCCAATTGACATTTTGAATCATTTTTGGTACAGTCCAAAAAATCGATTTTTGGATGAAAAACGATGACTCCGGACATGTCGAACGTTCCCAAAATGGTCTATAATGATGATATTTTAACATTTAATCTTTTGACTCTAAATGACTGTTTGATGTGAATTATGACTTTTTCAACTAAAATAAGTGTGTTTAAAGTCATTTCTGTGCCTGAAACGGGTCAAAATTGAAGCTTTTGAGTAAGCAAAACTCTGTAAAAATGGCAATTTTGGTCACTGTGAGGGTTTAAAAAGTGGTTATTCAACATGAGGCATGATCCAATTGACATTTTGAATCCTTTTTGGTACAGTCCAAAAAATCGATTTTCGGATGAAAAACGATGACTCCGGACATGTTGAATGTTCCCAAAATGGTCTATAATGATGAAATTTTAACATTTAATCTTTTGACTCTAAATGACTGTTGGATGTGAATTATGACTTTTTCAACTAAAACAAGTGTGTTTAAAGTCATTTCTGTGCCTGAAACGGGTCAAAATTGAAGCTTTTGAGTAAGCAAAACTCTGTAAAAATGGCAATTTTGGTCACTGTGAGGGTTTAAAAAGTGGTTATTCAACATGAGGCACGATCCAATTGACATTTTGAATCATTTTTGGTACAGTCCAAAAAATCGATTTTCGGATGAAAAACGATGACTCCGGACATGTCGAACGTTCCTAAAATGGTCTATAATGATGAAATTTTAACATTTAATCTTTTGACTCTAAATGACTGTTGGATGTGAATTATGACTTTTTTAACTAAAATAAGTGTGTTTAAAGTCATTTCTGTGACTGAAACAGGTCAAAATTGAAGCTTTTGAGTAAGCAAAACTCTGTAAAAATGGCAATTTTGGTCACTGTAAGGGTTTAAAAAGTGGTTATTCAACATGAGGCATGATCCAATTGACATTTTGAATCATTTTTGGTACAGTCCAAAAAATCAATTTTCGGATGAAAAACGATGACTCCGGACATGTCGAACGTTCCCAAAATGGTCTATAATGATGAAATTTTAACATTTAATCTTTTGACTCTAAATGACTGTTGGATGTGAATTATGACTTTTTCAACTAAAACAAGTGTGTTTAAAGTCATTTCTGTGCCTGAAACGGGTCAAAATTGAAGCTTTTGAGTAAGCAAAACTCTGTAAAAATTGCAATTTTGGTTACTGTGAGGGTTTAAAAAGTGGTTATTCAACATGAGGCATGATCCAATTGACATTTTGAATCATTTTTGGTACAGTCTAAAAAATCGATTTTCGGATGAAAAACGATGACTCCGGACATGTCGAACGTTCCCAAAATGGTCTATAATGATGAAATTTTAACATTTAATCTTTTGACTCTAAATGACTGTTGGATGTGAATTATGACTTTTTCAACTAAAATAAGTGTGTTTAAAGTCATTTCTGTGACTGAAACAGGTCAAAATTGAAGCTTTTGAGTAAGCAAAACTTTGTAAAAATGGCAATTTTGGTCACTGTGAGGGTTTAAAAAGTGGTTATTCAACATGAGGTATGATCCAATTGACATTTTGAATCATTTATGGTACAGTCCAAAAAATCAATTTTCGGATAAAAAACGATGACTCCGGACATGTCGAACGTTCCCAAAATGGTCTATAATGATGAAATTTTAACATTTAATCTTTTGACTCTAAATGACTGTTGGATGTGAATTATGACTTTTTCAACTAAAATAAGTGTGTTTAAAGTCATTTCTGTGCCTGAAACGGGTCAAAATTGAAGCTTTTGAGTAAGCAAAACTCTGTAAAAATGGCAATTTTGGTCACTGTGAGGGTTTAAAAAGTGGTTATTCAACATGAGGCATGATCCAATTGACATTTTGAATCATTTTTGGTACAGTCCAAAAAATCGATTTTCGGATGAAAAACGATGACTCCGGACATGTCGAACGTTCCCAAAATGGTCTATAATGATGAAATTTTAACATTTAATCTTTTGACTCTAAATGACTGTTGGATGTGAATTATGACTTTTTCAACTAAAATAAGTGTGTTTAAAGTCATTTCTGTAAATGAAACGGGTCAAAATTGAAGCTTTTGAGTAAGCAAAACTCTGTAAAAATTGCAATTTTGGTCACTGTGAGGGTTTAAAAAGTGGTTATTCAACATGAGGCATGATCCAATTGACATTTTGAATCATTTTTGGTACAGTCCAAAAAATCGATTTTCGGATGAAAAACGATGACTCCGGACATGTCGAACGTTCCCAAAATGGTCTATAATGATGAAATTTTAACATTTAATCTTTTGACTCTAAATGACTGTTGGGTGTGAATTATGACTTTTTCAACTAAAATAAGTGTGTTTAAAGTCATTTCTGTGCCTGAAACGGGTCAAAATTGAAGCTTTTGAGTAAGCAAAACTCTGTAAAAATGGCAATTTTGGTCACTGTGAGGGTTTAAAAAGTGGTTATTCAACATGAGGCATGATCCAATTGACATTTTGAATCATTTTTGGTACAGTCCAAAAAATCGATTTTCGGATGAAAAACGATCACTCCGGACATGTCGAACGTTCCCAAAATGGTCTATAATGATGAAATTTTAACATTTAATCTTTTGACTCTAAATGACTGTTGGATGTGAATTATGACTTTTTCAACTAAAATAAGTGTGTTTAAAGTCATTTCTGTGACTGAAACGGGTTAAAATTGAAGCTTTTGAGTAAGCAAAACTCTGTAAAAATGGCAATTTTGGTCACTGTAAGGGTTTAAAAAGTGGTTATTCAACATGAGGCATGATCCAATTGACATTTTGAATCATTTTTGGTACAGTCCAAAAAATCAATTTTCGGATGAAAAACGATGACTCCGGACATGTCGAACGTTCCCAAAATGGTCTATAATGATGAAATTTTAACATTTAATCTTTTGACTCTAAATGACTGTTGGATGTGAATTATGACTTTTTCAACTAAAACAAGTGTGTTTAAAGTCATTTCTGTGCCTGAAACGGGTCAAAATTGAAGCTTTTGAGTAAGCAAAACTCTGTAAAAATTGCAATTTTGGTTACTGTGAGGGTTTAAAAAGTGGTTATTCAACATGAGGCATGATCCAATTGACATTTTGAATCATTTTTGGTACAGTCTAAAAAATCGATTTTCGGATGAAAAACGATGACTCCGGACATGTCGAACGTTCCCAAAATGGTCTATAATGATGAAATTTTAACATTTAATCTTTTGACTCTAAATGACTGTTGGATGTGAATTATGACTTTTTCAACTAAAATAAGTGTGTTTAAAGTCATTTCTGTGACTGAAACAGGTCAAAATTGAAGCTTTTGAGTAAGCAAAACTTTGTAAAAATGGCAATTTTGGTCACTGTGAGGGTTTAAAAAGTGGTTATTCAACATGAGGTATGATCCAATTGACATTTTGAATCATTTATGGTACAGTCCAAAAAATCAATTTTCGGATAAAAAACGATGACTCCGGACATGTCGAACGTTCCCAAAATGGTCTATAATGATGAAATTTTAACATTTAATCTTTTGACTCTAAATGACTGTTGGATGTGAATTATGACTTTTTCAACTAAAATAAGTGTGTTTAAAGTCATTTCTGTGCCTGAAACGGGTCAAAATTGAAGCTTTTGAGTAAGCAAAACTCTGTAAAAATGGCAATTTTGGTCACTGTGAGGGTTTAAAAAGTGGTTATTCAACATGAGGCATGATCCAATTGACATTTTGAATCATTTTTGGTACAGTCCAAAAAATCGATTTTCGGATGAAAAACGATGACTCCGGACATGTCGAACGTTCCCAAAATGGTCTATAATGATGAAATTTTAACATTTAATCTTTTGACTCTAAATGACTGTTGGATGTGAATTATGACTTTTTCAACTAAAATAAGTGTGTTTAAAGTCATTTCTGTAAATGAAACGGGTCAAAATTGAAGCTTTTGAGTAAGCAAAACTCTGTAAAAATTGCAATTTTGGTCACTGTGAGGGTTTAAAAAGTGGTTATTCAACATGAGGCATGATCCAATTGACATTTTGAATCATTTTTGGTACAGTCCAAAAAATCGATTTTCGGATGAAAAACGATGACTCCGGACATGTCGAACGTTCCCAAAATGGTCTATAATGATGAAATTTTAACATTTAATCTTTTGACTCTAAATGACTGTTGGGTGTGAATTATGACTTTTTCAACTAAAATAAGTGTGTTTAAAGTCATTTCTGTGCCTGAAACGGGTCAAAATTGAAGCTTTTGAGTAAGCAAAACTCTGTAAAAATGGCAATTTTGGTCACTGTGAGGGTTTAAAAAGTGGTTATTCAACATGAGGCATGATCCAATTGACATTTTGAATCATTTTTGGTACAGTCCAAAAAATCAATTTTCGGATGAAAAACGATGACTCCGGACATGTCGAACGTTCCCAAAATGGTCTATAATGATGAAATTTTAACATTTAATCTTTTGACTCTAAATGACTGTTGGATGTGAATTATGACTTTTTCAACTAAAATAAGTGTGTTTAAAGTCATTTCTGTGCCTGAAACGGGTCAAAATTGAAGCTTTTGAGTAAGCAAAACTCTGTAAAAATGGCAATTTTGGTCACTGTGAGGGTTTAAAAAGTGGTTATTCAACATGAGGCATGATCCAATTGACATTTTGAATCATTTTTGCTACAGTCCAAAAAATCGATTTTCAGATGAAAAACGATGACTCCGGACATGTCGAACGTTCCCAAAATGGTCTATAATGATGATATTTTAACATTTAATCTTTTGACTCTAAATGACTGTTTGATGTGAATTATGACTTTTTCAACTAAAATAAGTGTGTTTAAAGTCATTTCTGTGCCTGAAACGGGTCAAAATTGAAGCTTTTGAGTAAGCAAAACTCTGTAAAAATGGCAATTTTGGTCACTGTGAGGGTTTAAAAAGTGGTTATTCAACATGAGGCATGATCCAATTGACATTTTGAATCATTTTTGGTACAGTCCAAAAAATCGATTTTCGGATGAAAAACGATGACTCCGGACATGTTGAATGTTCCCAAAATGGTCTATAATTATGAAATTTTAACATTTAATCTTTTGACTCTAAATGACTGTTGGATGTGAATTATGACTTTTTCAACTAAAACAAGTGTGTTTAAAGTCATTTCTGTGCCTGAAACGGGTCAAAATTGAAGCTTTTGAGTAAGCAAAACTCTGTAAAAATGGCAATTTTGGTCACTGTGAGGGTTTAAAAAGTGGTTATTCAACATGAGGCATGATCCAATTGACATTTTGAATCATTTTTGGTACAGTCCAAAAAATCGATTTTCGGATGAAAAACGATGACCCCGGACATGTCGAACGTTCCCAAAATGGTCTATAATGATGAAATTTTAACCTTTAATCTTTTGACTCTAAATGACTGTTGGATGTGAATTATGACTTTTTCAACTAAAATAAGTGTGTTTAAAGTCATTTCTGTGACTGAAACAGGTCAAAATTGAAGCTTTTGAGTAAGCAAAACTCTGTAAAAATGGCAATTTTGGTCACTGTAAGGGTTTAAAAAGTGGTTATTCAACATGAGGCATGATCCAATTGACATTTTGAATCATTTTTGGTACAGTCCAAAAAATCAATTTTCGGATGAAAAACGATGACTTCGGACATGTCGAACGTTCCCAAAATGGTCTATAATGATGAAATTTTAACATTTAATCTTTTGACTCTAAATGACTGTTGGATGTGAATTATGACTCTTTCAACTAAAATAAGTGTGTTTAAAGTCATTTCTTTGACTGAAACGGGTCAAAATTGAAGCTTTTGAGTAAGCAAAACTCTGTAAAAATGGCCATTTTGGTCACTGTGAGGGTTTAAAAAGTGGTTATTCAACATGAGGCACGATCCAATTGACATTTTGAATCATTTTTGGTACAGTCCAAAAAATCAATTTTCGGATGAAAAACGATGACTCCGGACATGTCGAACGTTCCCAAAATGGTCTATAATGATGAAATTTTAACATTTAATCTTTTGACTCTAAATGACTGTTGGATGTGAATTATGACTTTTTCAACTAAAATAAGTGTGTTTAAAGTCATTTCTGTGACTGAAACAGGTCAAAATTGAAGCTTTTGAGTAAGCAAAACTTTGTAAAAATGGCAATTTTGGTCACTGTGAGGGTTTAAAAAGTGGTTATTCAACATGAGGTATGATCCAATTGACATTTTGAATCATTTATGGTACAGTCCAAAAAATCTATTTTCGGATAAAAAACGATGACTCCGGACATGTCGAACGTTCCCAAAATGGTCTATAATGATGAAATTTTAACATTTAATCTTTTGACTATAAATGACTGTTGGATGTGAATTATGACTTTTTCAACTAAAATAAGTGTGTTTAAAGTCATTTCTGTGCCTGAAACGGGTCAAAATTGAAGCTTTTGAGTAAGCAAAACTCTGTAAAAATGGCAATTTTGGTCACTGTGAGGGTTTAAAAAGTGGTTATTCAACATGAGGCATGATCCAATTGACATTTTGAATCATTTTTGGTACAGTCCAAAAAATCGATTTTCGGATGAAAAACGATGACTCCGGACATGTCGAACGTTCCCAAAATGGTCTATAATGATGAAATTTTAACATTTAATCTTTTGACTCTAAATGACTGTTGGATGTGAATTATGACTTTTTCAACTAAAATAAGTGTGTTTAAAGTCATTTCTGTGCCTGAAACGGGTCAAAATTGAAGCTTTTGAGTAAGCAAAACTCTGTAAAAATGGCAATTTTGGTCACTGTGAGGGTTTAAAAAGTGGTTATTCAACATGAGGCATGATCCAATTGACATTTTGAATCATTTTTGGTACAGTCCAAAAAATCGATTTTCGGATGAAAAACGATGACTCCGGAAATGTCGAACGTTCCCAAAATGGTCTATAATGATGAAATTTTAACATTTAATCTTTTGACTCTAAATGACTGTTGGGTGTGAATTATGACTTTTTCAACTAAAATAAGTGTGTTTAAAGTCATTTCTGTGCCTGAAACGGGTCAAAATTGAAGCTTTTGAGTAAGCAAAACTCTGTAAAAATGGCAATTTTGGTCACTGTGAGGGTTTAAAAAGTGGTTATTCAACATGAGGCATGATCCAATTGACATTTTGAATCATTTTTGGTACAGTCCAAAAAATCGATTTTCGGATGAAAAACGATCACTCCGGACATGTCGAACGTTCCCAAAATGGTCTATAATGATGAAATTTTAACATTTAATCTTTTGACTCTAAATGACTGTTGGATGTGAATTATGACTTTTTCAACTAAAATAAGTGTGTTTAAAGTCATTTCTGTGCCTGAAACGGGTCAAAATTGAAGCTTTTGAGTAAGCAAAACTCTGTAAAAAAGGCAATTTTGGTCACTGTGAGGGTTTAAAAAGTGGTTATTCAACATGATGCATGATCCAATTGACATTTTGAATCATTTTTGGTACAGTCCAAAAAATCGATTTTCGGATGAAAAACGATGACTCCGGACATGTTGAATGTTCCCAAAATGGTCTATAATGATGAAATTTTAACATTTAATCTTTTGACTCTAAATGACTGTTGGATGTGAATTATGACTTTTTCAACTAAAACAAGTGTGTTTAAAGTCATTTCTGTGCCTGAAACGGGTCAAAATTGAAGCTTTTGAGTAAGCAAAACTCTGTAAAAATGGCAATTTTGGTCACTGTGAGGGTTTAAAAAGTGGTTATTCAACATGAGGCATGATCCAATTGACATTTTGAATCATTTTTGGTACAGTCCAAAAAATCGATTTTCGGATGAAAAACGATGACCCCGGACATGTCGAACGTTCCCAAAATGGTCTATAATGATGAAATTTTAACCTTTAATCTTTTGACTCTAAATGACTGTTGGATGTGAATTATGACTTTTTCAACTAAAATAAGTGTGTTTAAAGTCATTTTTGTGACTGAAACGGGTCAAAATTGAAGCTTTTGAGTAAGCAAAACTCTGTAAAAATGGCCATTTTGGTCACTGTGAGGGTTTAAAAAGTGGTTATTCAACATGAGGCACGATCCAATTGACATTTTGAATCATTTTTGGTACAGTCCGAAAAATCGATTTTCGGATGAAAAACGATGACTCCGGACATGTCGAACGTTCCTAAAATGGTCTATAATGATGAAATTTTAACATTTAATCTTTTGACTCTAAATGACTGTTGGATGTGAATTATGACTTTTTCAACTAAAATAAGTGTGTTTAAAGTCATTTCTGTGACTGAAACAGGTCAAAATTGAAGCTTTTGAGTAAGCAAAACTCTGTAAAAATGGCAATTTTGGTCACTGTAAGGGTTTAAAAAGTGGTTATTCAACATGAGGCATGATCCAATTGACATTTTGAATCATTTTTGGTACAGTCCAAAAAATCAATTTTCGGATGAAAAACGATGACTCCGGACATGTCGAACGTTCCCAAAATGGTCTATAATGATGAAATTTTAACATTTAATCTTTTGACTCTAAATGACTGTTGGATGTGAATTATGACTCTTTCAACTAAAATAAGTGTGTTTAAAGTCATTTCTGTGACTGAAACGGGTCAAAATTGAAGCTTTTGAGTAAGCAAAACTCTGTAAAAATGGCCATTTTGGTCACTGTGAGGGTTTAAAAAGTGGTTATTCAACATGAGGCACGATCCAATTGACATTTTGAAACATTTTTGGTACAGTCCAAAAAATCAATTTTCGGATGAAAAACGATGACTCCGGACATGTCGAACGTTCCCAAAATGGTCTATAATGATGAAATTTTAACATTTAATCTTTTGACTCTAAATGACTGTTGGATGTGAATTATGACTTTTTCAACTAAAATAAGTGTGTTTAAAGTCATTTCTGTGACTGAAACAGGTCAAAATTGAAGCTTTTGAGTAAGCAAAACTTTGTAAAAATGGCAATTTTGGTCACTGTGAGGGTTTAAAAATTGGTTATTCAACATGAGGTATGATCCAATTGACATTTTGAATCATTTATGGTACAGTCCAAAAAATCAATTTTCGGATAAAAAACGATGACTCCGGACATGTCGAACGTTCCCAAAATGGTCTATAATGATGAAATTTTAACATTTAATCTTTTGACTCTAAATGACTGTTGGATGTGAATTATGACTTTTTCAACTAAAATAAGTGTGTTTAAAGTCATTTCTGTGCCTGAAACGGGTCAAAATTGAAGCTTTTGAGTAAGCAAAACTCTGTAAAAATGGCAATTTTGGTCACTGTGAGGGTTTAAAAAGTGGTTATTCAACATGAGGCATGATCCAATTGACATTTTGAATCATTTTTGGTACAGTCCAAAAAATCGATTTTCGGATGAAAAACGATGACTCCGGACATGTCGAACGTTCCCAAAATGGTCTATAATGATGAAATTTTAACATTTAATCTTTTGACTCTAAATGACTGTTGGATGTGAATTATGACTTTTTCAACTAAAATAAGTGTGTTTAAAGTCATTTCTGTGCCTGAAACGGGTCAAAATTGAAGCTTTTGAGTAAGCAAAACTCTGTAAAAATGGCAATTTTGGTCACTGTGAGGGTTTAAAAAGTGGTTATTCAACATGAGGCATGATCCAATTGACATTTTGAATCATTTTTGGTACAGTCCAAAAAATCGATTTTCGGATGAAAAACGATGACTCCGGACATGTCGAACGTTCCCAAAATGGTCTATAATGATGAAATTTTAACATTTAATCTTTTGACTCTAAATGACTGTTGGGTGTGAATTATGACTTTTTCAACTAAAATAAGTGTGTTTAAAGTCATTTCTGTGCCTGAAACGGGTCAAAATTGAAGCTTTTGAGTAAGCAAAACTCTGTAAAAATGGCAATTTTGGTCACTGTGAGGGTTTAAAAAGTGGTTATTCAACATGAGGCATGATCCAATTGACATTTTGAATCATTTTTGGTACAGTCCAAAAAATCGATTTTCGGATGAAAAACGATCACTCCGGACATGTCGAACGTTCCCAAAATGGTCTATAATGATGAAATTTTAACATTTAATCTTTTGACTCTAAATGACTGTTGGATGTGAATTATGACTTTTTCAACTAAAATAAGTGTGTTTAAAGTCATTTCTGTGACTGAAACGGGTTAAAATTGAAGCTTTTGAGTAAGCAAAACTCTGTAAAAATGGCCATTTTGGTCACTGTGAGGGTTTAAAAAGTGGTTATTCAACATGAGGCATGATCCAATTGACATTTTGAATCATTTTTGGTACAGTCCAAAAAATCGATTTTCGGATGAAAAACGATCACTCCGGACATGTCGAACGTTCCCAAAATGGTCTGTAATGATGAAATTTTAACATTTAATCTTTTGACTCTAAATGACTGTTGGATGTGAATTATGACTTTTTCAACTAAAATAAGTGTGTTTAAAGTCATTTCTGTGACTGAAACGGGTTAAAATTGAAGCTTTTGAGTAAGCAAAACTCTGTAAAAATGGCCATTTTGGTCACTGTGAGGGTTTAAAAAGTGGTTATTCAACATGAGGTACGATCCAATTGACATTTTGAATCATTTTTGGTACAGTCCAAAAAATCGATTTTCGGTTGAAAAACGATGACTCCGGACATGTCGAACGTTCCCAAAATGGTCTATAATGATGAAATTTTAACATTTAATCTTTTGACTCTAAATGACTGTTGGATGTGAATTATGACTTTTTCAACTAAAATAAGTGTGTTTAAAGTCATTTCTGTGACTGAAACAGGTCAAAATTGAAGCTTTTGAGTAAGCAAAACTCTGTAAAAATGGCAATTTTGGTCACTGTGAGGATATAAAAAAGTGGTTATTCAACATGAGGCACGATCCGATTGACATTTTGAATCATTTTTGGTACAGTCCAAAAAATCTATTTTCCGATGAAAAACGATGACTCCGGACATGTCGAACGTTCCCAAAATGGTCTATAATGATGAAATTTTAACATTTAATCTTTTGACTCTAAATGACTGTTGAATGTGAATTATGACTTTTTCAACTAAAATAAGTGTGTTTAAAGTCATTTCTGTGACTGAAACGGGTTAAAATTGAAGCTTTTGAGTAAGCAAAACTCTGTAAAAATGGCCATTTTGGTCACTGTGAGGGTTTAAAAAGTGGTTATTCAACATGAGGCATGATCCAATTAACATTTTGAATCATTTTTGGTACAGTCCAAAAAATCGATTTTCGGATGAAAAACGATGACTCCGGACATGTCGAACGTTCCCAAAATGGTCTATAATGATGAAATTTTAACATTTAATCTTTTGACTCTAAATGACTGTTGGATGTGAATTATGACTTTTTCAACTAAAATAAGTGTGTTTAAAGTCATTTCTGTGACTGAAACGGGTCAAAATTGAAGCTTTTGAGTAAGCAAAACTCTGTAAAAATGGCCATTTTGGTCACTGTGAGGGTTTAAAAAGTGGTTATTCAACATGAGGCACGATCCAATTGACATTTTGAATCATTTTTGGTACAGTCCAAAAAATCAATTTTCGGATGAAAAACGATGACTCCGGACATGTCGAACGTTCCCAAAATGGTCTATAATGATGAAATTTTAACATTTACTCTTTTGACTCTAAATGACTGTTGGATGTGAATTATGACTTTTTCAACTAAAATAAGTGTGTTTAAAGTCATTTCTGTGCCTGAAACGGGTCAAAATTGAAGCTTTTCAGTAAGCAAAACTCTGTAAAAAAGGCAATTTTGGTCACTGTGAGGGTTTAAAAAGTGGTTATTCAACATGAGGCATGATCCAATTGACATTTTGAATCATTTTTGGTACAGTCCAAAAAATCGATTTTCGGATGAAAAACGATGACTCCGGACATGTCGAACGTTCCCAAAATGGTCTATAATGATGATATTTTAACATTTAATCTTTTGACTCTAAATGACTGTTGGATGTGAATTATGACTTTTTCAACTAAACTAAGTGTGTTTAAAGAAATTTCTGTGACTGAAACGGGTCAAAATTGAAGCTTTTGAGTAAGCAAAACTCTGTAAAAATGGCCATTTTGGTCACTGTGAGGGTTTAAAAAGTGGTTATTCAACATGAGGCATGATCCAATTGACATTTTGAATCATTTTTGGTACAGTCCAAAAAATCGATTTTCGGATGAAAAACGATGACTCCGGACATGTCGAACGTTCCCAAAATGGTCTATAATGATGATATTTTAACATTTAATCTTTTGACTCTAAATGACTGTTGGATGTGAATTATGACTTTTTCAACTAAACTAAGTGTGTTTAAAGTCATTTCTGTGCCTGAAACGGGTCAAAATTGAAGCTTTTGAGTAAGCAAAACTCTGTAAAAATGGCAATTTTGGTCACTGTGAGGGTTTAAAAAGTGGTTATTCAACATGAGGCATGATCCAATTGACATTTTGAATCATTTTTGGTACAGTCCAAAAAATCGATTTTCGGATGAAAAACGATGACTCCGGACATGTTGAATGTTCCCAAAATGGTCTATAATGATAAAATTTTAACATTTAATCTTTTGACTCTAAATGACTGTTGGATGTGAATTATGACTTTTTCAACTAAAACAAGTGTGTTTAAAGTCATTTCTGTGCCTGAAACGGGTCAAAATTGAAGCTTTTGAGTAAGCAAAACTCTGTAAAAATGGCAATTTTGGTCACTGTGAGGGTTTAAAAAGTGGTTATTCAACATGAGGCATGATCCAATTGACATTTTGAATCATTTTTGGTACAGTCCAAAAAATCGATTTTCGGATGAAAAACGATGACCCCGGACATGTCGAACGTTCTCAAAATGGTCTATAATGATGAAATTTTAACCTTTAATCTTTTGACTCTAAATGACTGTTGGATCTGAATTATGACTTTTTCAACTAAAATAAGTGTGTTTAAAGTCATTTCTGTGTCTGAAACGGGTCAAAATTGAAGCTTTTGAGTAAGCAAAACTCTGTAAGAATGGCAATTTTGGTCACTGTGAGGGTTTAAAAAGTGGTTATTCAACATGAGGCATGATCCAATTGACATTTTGAATCATTTTTGGTACAGTCCAAAAAATCGATTTTCGGATGAAAAACGATCACTCCGGACATGTCGAACGTTCCCAAAATGGTCTATAATGATGAAATTTTAACATTTAATCTTTTGACTCTAAATGACTGTTGGATGTGAATTATGACTTTTTCAACTAAAATAAGTGTGTTTAAAGTCATTTCTGTGACTGAAACGGGTTAAAATTGAAGCTTTTGAGTAAGCAAAACTCTGTAAAAATGGCCATTTTGGTCACTGTGAGGGTTTAAAAAGTGGTTATTCAACATGAGGCACGATCCAATTGACATTTTGAATCATTTTTGGTACAGTCCAAAAAATCGATTTTCGGTTGAAAAACGATGACTCCGGACATGTCGAACGTTCCCAAAATGGTCTATAATGATGAAATTTTAACATTTAATCTTTTGACTCTAAATGACTGTTGGATGTGAATTATGACTTTTTCAACTAAAATAAGTGTGTTTAAAGTCATTTCTGTGACTGAAACGGGTCAAAATTGAAGCTTTTGAGTAAGCAAAACTCTGTAAAAATGGCCATTTTGGTCACTGTGAGGGTTTAAAAAGTCGTTATTCAACATGAGGCACGATCCAATTGACATTTTGAATCATTTTTGGTACAGTCCAAAAAATCAATTTTCGGATGAAAAACGATGACTCCGGACATGTCGAACGTTCCCAAAATGGTCTATAATGATGAAATTTTAACATTTAATCTTTTGACTCTAAATGACTGTTGGATGTGAATTATGACTTTTTCAACTAAAATAAGTGTGTTTAAAGTCATTTCTGTGCCTGAAACGGGTCAAAATTGAAGCTTTTGAGTAAGCAAAACTCTGTAAAAAAGGCAATTTTGGTCACTGTGAGGGTTTAAAAAGTGGTTATTCAACATGAGGCATGATCCAATTGACATTTTGAATCATTTTTGGTACAGTCCAAAAAATCGATTTTCGGATGAAAAACGATGACTCCGGACATGTCGAACGTTCCCAAAATGGTCTATAATGATGATATTTTAACATTTAATCTTTTGACTCTAAATGACTGTTTGATGTGAATTATGACTTTTTCAACTAAAATAAGTGTGTTTAAAGTCATTTCTGTGCCTGAAACGGGTCAAAATTGAAGCTTTTGAGTAAGCAAAACTCTGTAAAAATGGCAATTTTGGTCACTGTGAGGGTTTAAAAAGTGGTTATTCAACATGAGGCATGATCCAATTGACATTTTGAATCATTTTTGGTACAGTCCAAAAAATCGATTTTCGGATGAAAAACGATGACTCCGGACATGTTGAATGTTCCCAAAATGGTCTATAATGATGAAATTTTAACATTTAATCTTTTGACTCTAAATGACTGTTGGATGTGAATTATGACTTTTTCAACTAAAACAAGTGTGTTTAAAGTCATTTCTGTGCCTGAAACGGGTCAAAATTGAAGCTTTTGAGTAAGCAAAACTCTGTAAAAATGGCAATTTTGGTCACTGTGAGGGTTTAAAAAGTGGTTATTCAACATGAGGCATGATCCAATTGACATTTTGAATCATTTTTGGTACAGTCCAAAAAATTGATTTTCGGATGAAAAACGATGACCCCGGACATGTCGAACGTTCCCAAAATGGTCTATAATGATGAAATTTTAACCTTTAATCTTTTGACTCTAAATGACTGTTGGATGTGAATTATGACTTTTTCAACTAAAATAAGTGTGTTTAAAGTCATTTTTGTGACCGAAACGCGTCAAAATTGAAGCTTTTGAGTAAGCAAAACTCTGTAAAAATGGCCATTTTGGTCACTGTGAGGGTTTAAAAAGTGGTTATTCAACATGAGGCACGATCCAATTGACATTTTGAATCATTTTTGGTACAGTCTAAAAAATCGATTTTCGGATGAAAAACGATGACTCCGGACATGTCGAACGTTCCCAAAATGGTCTATAATGATGAAATTTTAACATTTAATCTTTTGACTCTAAATGACTGTTGGATGTGAATTATGACTTTTTCAACTAAAATAAGTGTGTTTAAAGTCATTTCTGTGACTGAAACAGGTCAAAATTGAAGCTTTTGAGTAAGCAAAACTTTGTAAAAATGGCAATTTTGGTCACTGTGAGGGTTTAAAAAGTGGTTATTCAACATGAGGTATGATCCAATTGACATTTTGAATCATTTATGGTACAGTCCAAAAAATCAATTTTCGGATAAAAAACGATGACTCCGGACATGTCGAACGTTCCCAAAATGGTCTATAATGATGAAATTTTAACATTTAATCTTTTGACTCTAAATGACTGTTGGATGTGAATTATGACTTTTTCAACTAAAATAAGTGTGTTTAAAGTCATTTCTGTGCCTGAAACGGGTCAAAATTGAAGCTTTTGAGTAAGCAAAACTCTGTAAAAATGGCAATTTTGGTCACTGTGAGGGTTTAAAAAGTGGTTATTCAACATGAGGCATGATCCAATTGACATTTTGAATCATTTTTGGTACAGTCCAAAAAATCGATTTTCGGATGAAAAACGATGACTCCGGACATGTCGAACGTTCCCAAAATGGTCTATAATGATGAAATTTTAACATTTAATCTTTTGACTCTAAATGACTGTTGGATGTGAATTATGACTTTTTCAACTAAAATAAGTGTGTTTAAAGTCATTTCTGTAAATGAAACGGGTCAAAATTGAAGCTTTTGAGTAAGCAAAACTCTGTAAAAATTGCAATTTTGGTCACTGTGAGGGTTTAAAAAGTGGTTATTCAACATGAGGCATGATCCAATTGACATTTTGAATCATTTTTGGTACAGTCCAAAAAATCGATTTTCGGATGAAAAACGATGACTCCGGACATGTCGAACGTTCCCAAAATGGTCTATAATGATGAAATTTTAACATTTAATCTTTTGACTCTAAATGACTGTTGGGTGTGAATTATGACTTTTTCAACTAAAATAAGTGTGTTTAAAGTCATTTCTGTGCCTGAAACGGGTCAAAATTGAAGCTTTTGAGTAAGCAAAACTCTGTAAAAATGGCAATTTTGGTCACTGTGAGGGTTTAAAAAGTGGTTATTCAACATGAGGCATGATCCAATTGACATTTTGAATCATTTTTGGTACAGTCCAAAAAATCGATTTTCGGATGAAAAACGATCACTCCGGACATGTCGAACGTTCCCAAAATGGTCTATAATGATGAAATTTTAACATTTAATCTTTTGACTCTAAATGACTGTTGGATGTGAATTATGACTTTTTCAACTAAAATAAGTGTGTTTAAAGTCATTTCTGTGACTGAAACGGGTTAAAATTGAAGCTTTTGAGTAAGCAAAACTCTGTAAAAATGGCAATTTTGGTCACTGTAAGGGTTTAAAAAGTGGTTATTCAACATGAGGCATGATCCAATTGACATTTTGAATCATTTTTGGTACAGTCCAAAAAATCAATTTTCGGATGAAAAACGATGACTCCGGACATGTCGAACGTTCCCAAAATGGTCTATAATGATGAAATTTTAACATTTAATCTTTTGACTCTAAATGACTGTTGGATGTGAATTATGACTTTTTCAACTAAAACAAGTGTGTTTAAAGTCATTTCTGTGCCTGAAACGGGTCAAAATTGAAGCTTTTGAGTAAGCAAAACTCTGTAAAAATTGCAATTTTGGTTACTGTGAGGGTTTAAAAAGTGGTTATTCAACATGAGGCATGATCCAATTGACATTTTGAATCATTTTTGGTACAGTCTAAAAAATCGATTTTCGGATGAAAAACGATGACTCCGGACATGTCGAACGTTCCCAAAATGGTCTATAATGATGAAATTTTAACATTTAATCTTTTGACTCTAAATGACTGTTGGATGTGAATTATGACTTTTTCAACTAAAATAAGTGTGTTTAAAGTCATTTCTGTGACTGAAACAGGTCAAAATTGAAGCTTTTGAGTAAGCAAAACTTTGTAAAAATGGCAATTTTGGTCACTGTGAGGGTTTAAAAAGTGGTTATTCAACATGAGGTATGATCCAATTGACATTTTGAATCATTTATGGTACAGTCCAAAAAATCAATTTTCGGATAAAAAACGATGACTCCGGACATGTCGAACGTTCCCAAAATGGTCTATAATGATGAAATTTTAACATTTAATCTTTTGACTCTAAATGACTGTTGGATGTGAATTATGACTTTTTCAACTAAAATAAGTGTGTTTAAAGTCATTTCTGTGCCTGAAACGGGTCAAAATTGAAGCTTTTGAGTAAGCAAAACTCTGTAAAAATGGCAATTTTGGTCACTGTGAGGGTTTAAAAAGTGGTTATTCAACATGAGGCATGATCCAATTGACATTTTGAATCATTTTTGGTACAGTCCAAAAAATCGATTTTCGGATGAAAAACGATGACTCCGGACATGTCGAACGTTCCCAAAATGGTCTATAATGATGAAATTTTAACATTTAATCTTTTGACTCTAAATGACTGTTGGATGTGAATTATGACTTTTTCAACTAAAATAAGTGTGTTTAAAGTCATTTCTGTAAATGAAACGGGTCAAAATTGAAGCTTTTGAGTAAGCAAAACTCTGTAAAAATTGCAATTTTGGTCACTGTGAGGGTTTAAAAAGTGGTTATTCAACATGAGGCATGATCCAATTGACATTTTGAATCATTTTTGGTACAGTCCAAAAAATCGATTTTCGGATGAAAAACGATGACTCCGGACATGTCGAACGTTCCCAAAATGGTCTATAATGATGAAATTTTAACATTTAATCTTTTGACTCTAAATGACTGTTGGGTGTGAATTATGACTTTTTCAACTAAAATAAGTGTGTTTAAAGTCATTTCTGTGCCTGAAACGGGTCAAAATTGAAGCTTTTGAGTAAGCAAAACTCTGTAAAAATGGCAATTTTGGTCACTGTGAGGGTTTAAAAAGTGGTTATTCAACATGAGGCATGATCCAATTGACATTTTGAATCATTTTTGGTACAGTCCAAAAAATCAATTTTCGGATGAAAAACGATGACTCCGGACATGTCGAACGTTCCCAAAATGGTCTATAATGATGAAATTTTAACATTTAATCTTTTGACTCTAAATGACTGTTGGATGTGAATTATGACTTTTTCAACTAAAATAAGTGTGTTTAAAGTCATTTCTGTGCCTGAAACGGGTCAAAATTGAAGCTTTTGAGTAAGCAAAACTCTGTAAAAATGGCAATTTTGGTCACTGTGAGGGTTTAAAAAGTGGTTATTCAACATGAGGCATGATCCAATTGACATTTTGAATCATTTTTGCTACAGTCCAAAAAATCGATTTTCAGATGAAAAACGATGACTCCGGACATGTCGAACGTTCCCAAAATGGTCTATAATGATGATATTTTAACATTTAATCTTTTGACTCTAAATGACTGTTTGATGTGAATTATGACTTTTTCAACTAAAATAAGTGTGTTTAAAGTCATTTCTGTGCCTGAAACGGGTCAAAATTGAAGCTTTTGAGTAAGCAAAACTCTGTAAAAATGGCAATTTTGGTCACTGTGAGGGTTTAAAAAGTGGTTATTCAACATGAGGCATGATCCAATTGACATTTTGAATCATTTTTGGTACAGTCCAAAAAATCGATTTTCGGATGAAAAACGATGACTCCGGACATGTTGAATGTTCCCAAAATGGTCTATAATTATGAAATTTTAACATTTAATCTTTTGACTCTAAATGACTGTTGGATGTGAATTATGACTTTTTCAACTAAAACAAGTGTGTTTAAAGTCATTTCTGTGCCTGAAACGGGTCAAAATTGAAGCTTTTGAGTAAGCAAAACTCTGTAAAAATGGCAATTTTGGTCACTGTGAGGGTTTAAAAAGTGGTTATTCAACATGAGGCATGATCCAATTGACATTTTGAATCATTTTTGGTACAGTCCAAAAAATCGATTTTCGGATGAAAAACGATGACCCCGGACATGTCGAACGTTCCCAAAATGGTCTATAATGATGAAATTTTAACCTTTAATCTTTTGACTCTAAATGACTGTTGGATGTGAATTATGACTTTTTCAACTAAAATAAGTGTGTTTAAAGTCATTTCTGTGACTGAAACAGGTCAAAATTGAAGCTTTTGAGTAAGCAAAACTCTGTAAAAATGGCAATTTTGGTCACTGTAAGGGTTTAAAAAGTGGTTATTCAACATGAGGCATGATCCAATTGACATTTTGAATCATTTTTGGTACAGTCCAAAAAATCAATTTTCGGATGAAAAACGATGACTTCGGACATGTCGAACGTTCCCAAAATGGTCTATAATGATGAAATTTTAACATTTAATCTTTTGACTCTAAATGACTGTTGGATGTGAATTATGACTCTTTCAACTAAAATAAGTGTGTTTAAAGTCATTTCTTTGACTGAAACGGGTCAAAATTGAAGCTTTTGAGTAAGCAAAACTCTGTAAAAATGGCCATTTTGGTCACTGTGAGGGTTTAAAAAGTGGTTATTCAACATGAGGCACGATCCAATTGACATTTTGAATCATTTTTGGTACAGTCCAAAAAATCAATTTTCGGATGAAAAACGATGACTCCGGACATGTCGAACGTTCCCAAAATGGTCTATAATGATGAAATTTTAACATTTAATCTTTTGACTCTAAATGACTGTTGGATGTGAATTATGACTTTTTCAACTAAAATAAGTGTGTTTAAAGTCATTTCTGTGACTGAAACAGGTCAAAATTGAAGCTTTTGAGTAAGCAAAACTTTGTAAAAATGGCAATTTTGGTCACTGTGAGGGTTTAAAAAGTGGTTATTCAACATGAGGTATGATCCAATTGACATTTTGAATCATTTATGGTACAGTCCAAAAAATCTATTTTCGGATAAAAAACGATGACTCCGGACATGTCGAACGTTCCCAAAATGGTCTATAATGATGAAATTTTAACATTTAATCTTTTGACTATAAATGACTGTTGGATGTGAATTATGACTTTTTCAACTAAAATAAGTGTGTTTAAAGTCATTTCTGTGCCTGAAACGGGTCAAAATTGAAGCTTTTGAGTAAGCAAAACTCTGTAAAAATGGCAATTTTGGTCACTGTGAGGGTTTAAAAAGTGGTTATTCAACATGAGGCATGATCCAATTGACATTTTGAATCATTTTTGGTACAGTCCAAAAAATCGATTTTCGGATGAAAAACGATGACTCCGGACATGTCGAACGTTCCCAAAATGGTCTATAATGATGAAATTTTAACATTTAATCTTTTGACTCTAAATGACTGTTGGATGTGAATTATGACTTTTTCAACTAAAATAAGTGTGTTTAAAGTCATTTCTGTGCCTGAAACGGGTCAAAATTGAAGCTTTTGAGTAAGCAAAACTCTGTAAAAATGGCAATTTTGGTCACTGTGAGGGTTTAAAAAGTGGTTATTCAACATGAGGCATGATCCAATTGACATTTTGAATCATTTTTGGTACAGTCCAAAAAATCGATTTTCGGATGAAAAACGATGACTCCGGAAATGTCGAACGTTCCCAAAATGGTCTATAATGATGAAATTTTAACATTTAATCTTTTGACTCTAAATGACTGTTGGGTGTGAATTATGACTTTTTCAACTAAAATAAGTGTGTTTAAAGTCATTTCTGTGCCTGAAACGGGTCAAAATTGAAGCTTTTGAGTAAGCAAAACTCTGTAAAAATGGCAATTTTGGTCACTGTGAGGGTTTAAAAAGTGGTTATTCAACATGAGGCATGATCCAATTGACATTTTGAATCATTTTTGGTACAGTCCAAAAAATCGATTTTCGGATGAAAAACGATCACTCCGGACATGTCGAACGTTCCCAAAATGGTCTATAATGATGAAATTTTAACATTTAATCTTTTGACTCTAAATGACTGTTGGATGTGAATTATGACTTTTTCAACTAAAATAAGTGTGTTTAAAGTCATTTCTGTGCCTGAAACGGGTCAAAATTGAAGCTTTTGAGTAAGCAAAACTCTGTAAAAAAGGCAATTTTGGTCACTGTGAGGGTTTAAAAAGTGGTTATTCAACATGATGCATGATCCAATTGACATTTTGAATCATTTTTGGTACAGTCCAAAAAATCGATTTTCGGATGAAAAACGATGACTCCGGACATGTTGAATGTTCCCAAAATGGTCTATAATGATGAAATTTTAACATTTAATCTTTTGACTCTAAATGACTGTTGGATGTGAATTATGACTTTTTCAACTAAAACAAGTGTGTTTAAAGTCATTTCTGTGCCTGAAACGGGTCAAAATTGAAGCTTTTGAGTAAGCAAAACTCTGTAAAAATGGCAATTTTGGTCACTGTGAGGGTTTAAAAAGTGGTTATTCAACATGAGGCATGATCCAATTGACATTTTGAATCATTTTTGGTACAGTCCAAAAAATCGATTTTCGGATGAAAAACGATGACCCCGGACATGTCGAACGTTCCCAAAATGGTCTATAATGATGAAATTTTAACCTTTAATCTTTTGACTCTAAATGACTGTTGGATGTGAATTATGACTTTTTCAACTAAAATAAGTGTGTTTAAAGTCATTTTTGTGACTGAAACGGGTCAAAATTGAAGCTTTTGAGTAAGCAAAACTCTGTAAAAATGGCCATTTTGGTCACTGTGAGGGTTTAAAAAGTGGTTATTCAACATGAGGCACGATCCAATTGACATTTTGAATCATTTTTGGTACAGTCCGAAAAATCGATTTTCGGATGAAAAACGATGACTCCGGACATGTCGAACGTTCCTAAAATGGTCTATAATGATGAAATTTTAACATTTAATCTTTTGACTCTAAATGACTGTTGGATGTGAATTATGACTTTTTCAACTAAAATAAGTGTGTTTAAAGTCATTTCTGTGACTGAAACAGGTCAAAATTGAAGCTTTTGAGTAAGCAAAACTCTGTAAAAATGGCAATTTTGGTCACTGTAAGGGTTTAAAAAGTGGTTATTCAACATGAGGCATGATCCAATTGACATTTTGAATCATTTTTGGTACAGTCCAAAAAATCAATTTTCGGATGAAAAACGATGACTCCGGACATGTCGAACGTTCCCAAAATGGTCTATAATGATGAAATTTTAACATTTAATCTTTTGACTCTAAATGACTGTTGGATGTGAATTATGACTCTTTCAACTAAAATAAGTGTGTTTAAAGTCATTTCTGTGACTGAAACGGGTCAAAATTGAAGCTTTTGAGTAAGCAAAACTCTGTAAAAATGGCCATTTTGGTCACTGTGAGGGTTTAAAAAGTGGTTATTCAACATGAGGCACGATCCAATTGACATTTTGAAACATTTTTGGTACAGTCCAAAAAATCAATTTTCGGATGAAAAACGATGACTCCGGACATGTCGAACGTTCCCAAAATGGTCTATAATGATGAAATTTTAACATTTAATCTTTTGACTCTAAATGACTGTTGGATGTGAATTATGACTTTTTCAACTAAAATAAGTGTGTTTAAAGTCATTTCTGTGACTGAAACAGGTCAAAATTGAAGCTTTTGAGTAAGCAAAACTTTGTAAAAATGGCAATTTTGGTCACTGTGAGGGTTTAAAAATTGGTTATT
The DNA here is from genome assembly GCF_964263255.1 of Lissotriton vulgaris. Lineage (NCBI taxonomy): Eukaryota > Metazoa > Chordata > Amphibia > Caudata > Salamandridae > Lissotriton > Lissotriton vulgaris. The sequence continues at coordinate 245,767 of NW_028255352.1, forward strand.
CAACATGAGGTATGATCCAATTGACATTTTGAATCATTTATGGTACAGTCCAAAAAATCAATTTTCGGATAAAAAACGATGACTCCGGACATGTCGAACGTTCCCAAAATGGTCTATAATGATGAAATTTTAACATTTAATCTTTTGACTCTAAATGACTGTTGGATGTGAATTATGACTTTTTCAACTAAAATAAGTGTGTTTAAAGTCATTTCTGTGCCTGAAACGGGTCAAAATTGAAGCTTTTGAGTAAGCAAAACTCTGTAAAAATGGCAATTTTGGTCACTGTGAGGGTTTAAAAAGTGGTTATTCAACATGAGGCATGATCCAATTGACATTTTGAATCATTTTTGGTACAGTCCAAAAAATCGATTTTCGGATGAAAAACGATGACTCCGGACATGTCGAACGTTCCCAAAATGGTCTATAATGATGAAATTTTAACATTTAATCTTTTGACTCTAAATGACTGTTGGATGTGAATTATGACTTTTTCAACTAAAATAAGTGTGTTTAAAGTCATTTCTGTGCCTGAAACGGGTCAAAATTGAAGCTTTTGAGTAAGCAAAACTCTGTAAAAATGGCAATTTTGGTCACTGTGAGGGTTTAAAAAGTGGTTATTCAACATGAGGCATGATCCAATTGACATTTTGAATCATTTTTGGTACAGTCCAAAAAATCGATTTTCGGATGAAAAACGATGACTCCGGACATGTCGAACGTTCCCAAAATGGTCTATAATGATGAAATTTTAACATTTAATCTTTTGACTCTAAATGACTGTTGGGTGTGAATTATGACTTTTTCAACTAAAATAAGTGTGTTTAAAGTCATTTCTGTGCCTGAAACGGGTCAAAATTGAAGCTTTTGAGTAAGCAAAACTCTGTAAAAATGGCAATTTTGGTCACTGTGAGGGTTTAAAAAGTGGTTATTCAACATGAGGCATGATCCAATTGACATTTTGAATCATTTTTGGTACAGTCCAAAAAATCGATTTTCGGATGAAAAACGATCACTCCGGACATGTCGAACGTTCCCAAAATGGTCTATAATGATGAAATTTTAACATTTAATCTTTTGACTCTAAATGACTGTTGGATGTGAATTATGACTTTTTCAACTAAAATAAGTGTGTTTAAAGTCATTTCTGTGACTGAAACGGGTTAAAATTGAAGCTTTTGAGTAAGCAAAACTCTGTAAAAATGGCCATTTTGGTCACTGTGAGGGTTTAAAAAGTGGTTATTCAACATGAGGCATGATCCAATTGACATTTTGAATCATTTTTGGTACAGTCCAAAAAATCGATTTTCGGATGAAAAACGATCACTCCGGACATGTCGAACGTTCCCAAAATGGTCTGTAATGATGAAATTTTAACATTTAATCTTTTGACTCTAAATGACTGTTGGATGTGAATTATGACTTTTTCAACTAAAATAAGTGTGTTTAAAGTCATTTCTGTGACTGAAACGGGTTAAAATTGAAGCTTTTGAGTAAGCAAAACTCTGTAAAAATGGCCATTTTGGTCACTGTGAGGGTTTAAAAAGTGGTTATTCAACATGAGGTACGATCCAATTGACATTTTGAATCATTTTTGGTACAGTCCAAAAAATCGATTTTCGGTTGAAAAACGATGACTCCGGACATGTCGAACGTTCCCAAAATGGTCTATAATGATGAAATTTTAACATTTAATCTTTTGACTCTAAATGACTGTTGGATGTGAATTATGACTTTTTCAACTAAAATAAGTGTGTTTAAAGTCATTTCTGTGACTGAAACAGGTCAAAATTGAAGCTTTTGAGTAAGCAAAACTCTGTAAAAATGGCAATTTTGGTCACTGTGAGGATATAAAAAAGTGGTTATTCAACATGAGGCACGATCCGATTGACATTTTGAATCATTTTTGGTACAGTCCAAAAAATCTATTTTCCGATGAAAAACGATGACTCCGGACATGTCGAACGTTCCCAAAATGGTCTATAATGATGAAATTTTAACATTTAATCTTTTGACTCTAAATGACTGTTGAATGTGAATTATGACTTTTTCAACTAAAATAAGTGTGTTTAAAGTCATTTCTGTGACTGAAACGGGTTAAAATTGAAGCTTTTGAGTAAGCAAAACTCTGTAAAAATGGCCATTTTGGTCACTGTGAGGGTTTAAAAAGTGGTTATTCAACATGAGGCATGATCCAATTAACATTTTGAATCATTTTTGGTACAGTCCAAAAAATCGATTTTCGGATGAAAAACGATGACTCCGGACATGTCGAACGTTCCCAAAATGGTCTATAATGATGAAATTTTAACATTTAATCTTTTGACTCTAAATGACTGTTGGATGTGAATTATGACTTTTTCAACTAAAATAAGTGTGTTTAAAGTCATTTCTGTGACTGAAACGGGTCAAAATTGAAGCTTTTGAGTAAGCAAAACTCTGTAAAAATGGCCATTTTGGTCACTGTGAGGGTTTAAAAAGTGGTTATTCAACATGAGGCACGATCCAATTGACATTTTGAATCATTTTTGGTACAGTCCAAAAAATCAATTTTCGGATGAAAAACGATGACTCCGGACATGTCGAACGTTCCCAAAATGGTCTATAATGATGAAATTTTAACATTTACTCTTTTGACTCTAAATGACTGTTGGATGTGAATTATGACTTTTTCAACTAAAATAAGTGTGTTTAAAGTCATTTCTGTGCCTGAAACGGGTCAAAATTGAAGCTTTTCAGTAAGCAAAACTCTGTAAAAAAGGCAATTTTGGTCACTGTGAGGGTTTAAAAAGTGGTTATTCAACATGAGGCATGATCCAATTGACATTTTGAATCATTTTTGGTACAGTCCAAAAAATCGATTTTCGGATGAAAAACGATGACTCCGGACATGTCGAACGTTCCCAAAATGGTCTATAATGATGATATTTTAACATTTAATCTTTTGACTCTAAATGACTGTTGGATGTGAATTATGACTTTTTCAACTAAACTAAGTGTGTTTAAAGAAATTTCTGTGACTGAAACGGGTCAAAATTGAAGCTTTTGAGTAAGCAAAACTCTGTAAAAATGGCCATTTTGGTCACTGTGAGGGTTTAAAAAGTGGTTATTCAACATGAGGCATGATCCAATTGACATTTTGAATCATTTTTGGTACAGTCCAAAAAATCGATTTTCGGATGAAAAACGATGACTCCGGACATGTCGAACGTTCCCAAAATGGTCTATAATGATGATATTTTAACATTTAATCTTTTGACTCTAAATGACTGTTGGATGTGAATTATGACTTTTTCAACTAAACTAAGTGTGTTTAAAGTCATTTCTGTGCCTGAAACGGGTCAAAATTGAAGCTTTTGAGTAAGCAAAACTCTGTAAAAATGGCAATTTTGGTCACTGTGAGGGTTTAAAAAGTGGTTATTCAACATGAGGCATGATCCAATTGACATTTTGAATCATTTTTGGTACAGTCCAAAAAATCGATTTTCGGATGAAAAACGATGACTCCGGACATGTTGAATGTTCCCAAAATGGTCTATAATGATAAAATTTTAACATTTAATCTTTTGACTCTAAATGACTGTTGGATGTGAATTATGACTTTTTCAACTAAAACAAGTGTGTTTAAAGTCATTTCTGTGCCTGAAACGGGTCAAAATTGAAGCTTTTGAGTAAGCAAAACTCTGTAAAAATGGCAATTTTGGTCACTGTGAGGGTTTAAAAAGTGGTTATTCAACATGAGGCATGATCCAATTGACATTTTGAATCATTTTTGGTACAGTCCAAAAAATCGATTTTCGGATGAAAAACGATGACCCCGGACATGTCGAACGTTCTCAAAATGGTCTATAATGATGAAATTTTAACCTTTAATCTTTTGACTCTAAATGACTGTTGGATCTGAATTATGACTTTTTCAACTAAAATAAGTGTGTTTAAAGTCATTTCTGTGTCTGAAACGGGTCAAAATTGAAGCTTTTGAGTAAGCAAAACTCTGTAAGAATGGCAATTTTGGTCACTGTGAGGGTTTAAAAAGTGGTTATTCAACATGAGGCATGATCCAATTGACATTTTGAATCATTTTTGGTACAGTCCAAAAAATCGATTTTCGGATGAAAAACGATCACTCCGGACATGTCGAACGTTCCCAAAATGGTCTATAATGATGAAATTTTAACATTTAATCTTTTGACTCTAAATGACTGTTGGATGTGAATTATGACTTTTTCAACTAAAATAAGTGTGTTTAAAGTCATTTCTGTGACTGAAACGGGTTAAAATTGAAGCTTTTGAGTAAGCAAAACTCTGTAAAAATGGCCATTTTGGTCACTGTGAGGGTTTAAAAAGTGGTTATTCAACATGAGGCACGATCCAATTGACATTTTGAATCATTTTTGGTACAGTCCAAAAAATCGATTTTCGGTTGAAAAACGATGACTCCGGACATGTCGAACGTTCCCAAAATGGTCTATAATGATGAAATTTTAACATTTAATCTTTTGACTCTAAATGACTGTTGGATGTGAATTATGACTTTTTCAACTAAAATAAGTGTGTTTAAAGTCATTTCTGTGACTGAAACGGGTCAAAATTGAAGCTTTTGAGTAAGCAAAACTCTGTAAAAATGGCCATTTTGGTCACTGTGAGGGTTTAAAAAGTCGTTATTCAACATGAGGCACGATCCAATTGACATTTTGAATCATTTTTGGTACAGTCCAAAAAATCAATTTTCGGATGAAAAACGATGACTCCGGACATGTCGAACGTTCCCAAAATGGTCTATAATGATGAAATTTTAACATTTAATCTTTTGACTCTAAATGACTGTTGGATGTGAATTATGACTTTTTCAACTAAAATAAGTGTGTTTAAAGTCATTTCTGTGCCTGAAACGGGTCAAAATTGAAGCTTTTGAGTAAGCAAAACTCTGTAAAAAAGGCAATTTTGGTCACTGTGAGGGTTTAAAAAGTGGTTATTCAACATGAGGCATGATCCAATTGACATTTTGAATCATTTTTGGTACAGTCCAAAAAATCGATTTTCGGATGAAAAACGATGACTCCGGACATGTCGAACGTTCCCAAAATGGTCTATAATGATGATATTTTAACATTTAATCTTTTGACTCTAAATGACTGTTTGATGTGAATTATGACTTTTTCAACTAAAATAAGTGTGTTTAAAGTCATTTCTGTGCCTGAAACGGGTCAAAATTGAAGCTTTTGAGTAAGCAAAACTCTGTAAAAATGGCAATTTTGGTCACTGTGAGGGTTTAAAAAGTGGTTATTCAACATGAGGCATGATCCAATTGACATTTTGAATCATTTTTGGTACAGTCCAAAAAATCGATTTTCGGATGAAAAACGATGACTCCGGACATGTTGAATGTTCCCAAAATGGTCTATAATGATGAAATTTTAACATTTAATCTTTTGACTCTAAATGACTGTTGGATGTGAATTATGACTTTTTCAACTAAAACAAGTGTGTTTAAAGTCATTTCTGTGCCTGAAACGGGTCAAAATTGAAGCTTTTGAGTAAGCAAAACTCTGTAAAAATGGCAATTTTGGTCACTGTGAGGGTTTAAAAAGTGGTTATTCAACATGAGGCATGATCCAATTGACATTTTGAATCATTTTTGGTACAGTCCAAAAAATTGATTTTCGGATGAAAAACGATGACCCCGGACATGTCGAACGTTCCCAAAATGGTCTATAATGATGAAATTTTAACCTTTAATCTTTTGACTCTAAATGACTGTTGGATGTGAATTATGACTTTTTCAACTAAAATAAGTGTGTTTAAAGTCATTTTTGTGACCGAAACGCGTCAAAATTGAAGCTTTTGAGTAAGCAAAACTCTGTAAAAATGGCCATTTTGGTCACTGTGAGGGTTTAAAAAGTGGTTATTCAACATGAGGCACGATCCAATTGACATTTTGAATCATTTTTGGTACAGTCCGAAAAATCGATTTTCGGATGAAAAACGATGACTCCGGACATGTCGAACGTTCCTAAAATGGTCTATAATGATGAAATTTTAACATTTAATCTTTTGACTCTAAATGACTGTTGGATGTGAATTATGACTTTTTCAACTAAAATAAGTGTGTTTAAAGTCATTTCTGTGACTGAAACAGGTCAAAATTGAAGCTTTTGAGTAAGCACAACTCTGTAAAAATGGCAATTTTGGTCACTGTAAGGGTTTAAAAAGTGGTTATTCAACATGAGGCATGATCCAATTGACATTTTGAATCATTTTTGGTACAGTCCAAAAAATCAATTTTCGGATGAAAAACGATGACTCCGGACATGTCGAACGTTCCCAAAATGGTCTATAATGATGAAATTTTAACATTTAATCTTTTGACTCTAAATGACTGTTGGATGTGAATTATGACTTTTTCAACTAAAACAAGTGTGTTTAAAGTCATTTCTGTGCCTGAAACGGGTCACAATTGAAGCTTTTGAGTAAGCAAAACTCTGTAAAAATGGCAATTTTGGTCACTGTGAGGGTTTAAAAAGTGGTTATTCAACATGAGGCATGATCCAATTGACATTTTGAATCATTTTTGGTACAGTCTAAAAAATCGATTTTCGGATGAAAAACGATGACTCCGGACATGTCGAACGTTCCCAAAATGGTCTATAATGATGAAATTTTAACATTTAATCTTTTGACTCTAAATGACTGTTGGATGTGAATTATGACTTTTTCAACTAAAATAAGTGTGTTTAAAGTCATTTCTGTGACTGAAACAGGTCAAAATTGAAGCTTTTGAGTAAGCAAAACTTTGTAAAAATGGCAATTTTGGTCACTGTGAGGGTTTAAAAAGTGGTTATTCAACATGAGGTATGATCCAATTGACATTTTGAATCATTTATGGTACAGTCCAAAAAATCAATTTTCGGATAAAAAACGATGACTCCGGACATGTCGAACGTTCCCAAAATGGTCTATAATGATGAAATTTTAACATTTAATCTTTTGACTCTAAATGACTGTTGGATGTGAATTATGACTTTTTCAACTAAAATAAGTGTGTTTAAAGTCATTTCTGTGCCTGAAACGGGTCAAAATTGAAGCTTTTGAGTAAGCAAAACTCTGTAAAAATGGCAATTTTGGTCACTGTGAGGGTTTAAAAAGTGGTTATTCAACATGAGGCATGATCCAATTGACATTTTGAATCATTTTTGGTACAGTCCAAAAAATCGATTTTCGGATGAAAAATGATGACTCCGGACATGTCGAACGTTCCCAAAATGGTCTATAATGATGAAATTTTAACATTTAATCTTTTGACTCTAAATGACTGTTGGATGTGAATTATGACTTTTTCAAGTAAAATAAGTGTGTTTAAAGTCATTTTTGTGACTGAAACGGGTCAAAATTGAAGCTTTTGAGTAATCAAAACTCTGTAAAAATGGCAATTTTGGTCACTGTGAGGGTTTCAAAAGTGGTTATTCAACATGAGGCATGATCCAATTGACATTTTGAATCATTTTTGGTACAGTCCAAAAAATCAATTTTCGGATGAAAAACGATGACTCCGGACATGTCGAACGTTCCCAAAATGGTCTATAATGATGAAATTTTAACATTTAACCTTTTGACTCTAAATGACTGTTGGATGTGAATTATGACTTTTTCAACTAAAATAAGTGTGTTTAAAGTAATTTTTGTGACTGAAACGGGTCAAAATTGAAGCTTTTGAGTAATCAAAATTCTGTAAAAATGGCAATTTTGGTCACTGTGAGGGTTTAAAAAGTGGTTATTCAACATGAGGCACGATCCAATTGACATTTTGAATCATTTTTGGTACAGTCCAAAAAATCGATTTTCGGATGAAAAACGATGACTCCGGACATGTCGAACGTTCCCAAAATGGTCTATAATGATGAAATTTTAACATTTAATCTTTTGACTCTAAATGACTGTTGGATGTGAATTATGACTTTTTCAACTAAAATAAGTGTGTTTAAAGTCATTTCTGTGCCTGAAACGGGTCAAAATTGAAGCTTTTGAGTAAGCAAAACTCTGTAAAAATGGCAATTTTGTTCACTGTGAGGGTTTAAAAAGTGGTTATTCAACATGAGGCATGATCCAATTGACATTTTGAATCATTTTTGGTACAGTCCAAAAAATCGATTTTCGGATGAAAAACGATGACTCCGGACATGTCGAACGTTCCCAAAATGGTCTATAATGATGACATTTTAACATTTAATCTTTTGACTCTAAATGACTGTTGGGTGTGAATTATGACTTTTTCAACTAAAATAAGTGTGTTTAAAGTCATTTCTGTGCCTGAAACGGGTCAAAATTGAAGCTTTTGAGTAAGCAAAACTCTGTAAAAATGGCAATTTTGGTCACTGTGAGGGTTTAAAAAGTGGTTATTCAACATGAGGCATGATCCAATTGACATTTTGAATCATTTTTGGTACAGTCCAAAAAATCGATTTTCGGATGAAAAACGATCACTCCGGACATGTCGAACGTTCCCAAAATGGTCTATAATGATGAAATTTTAACATTTAATCTTTTGACTCTAAATGACTGTTGGATGTGAATTATGACTTTTTCAACTAAAATAAGTGTGTTTAAAGTCATTTCTGTGACTGAAACGGGTTAAAATTGAAGCTTTTGAGTAAGCAAAACTCTGTAAAAATGGCCATTTTGGTCACTGTGAGGGTTTAAAAAGTGGTTATTCAACATGAGGCACGATCCAATTGACATTTTGAATCATTTTTGGTACAGTCCAAAAAATCGATTTTCGGATGAAAAACGATGACTCCGGACATGTCGAACGTTCCCAAAATGGTCTATAATGATGAAATTTTAACATTTAATCTTTTGACTCTAAATGACTGTTGGATGTGAATTATGACTTTTTCAACTAAAATAAGTGTGTTTAAAGTCATTTCTGTGACTGAAACGGGTCAAAATTGAAGCTTTTGAGTAAGCAAAACTCTGTAAAAATGGCCATTTTGGTCACTGTGAGGGTTTAAAAAGTGGTTATTCAACATGAGGCACGATCCAATTGACATTTTGAATCATTTTTGGTACAGTCCAAAAAATCAATTTTCGGATGAAAAACGATGACTCCGGACATGTCGAACGTTCCCAAAATGGTCTATAATGATGAAATTTTAACATTTAATCTTTTGACTCTAAATGACTGTTGGATGTGAATTATGACTTTTTCAACTAAAATAAGTGTGTTTAAAGTCATTTCTGTGCCTGAAACGGGTCAAAATTGAAGCTTTTGAGTAAGCAAAACTCTGTAAAAAAGGCAATTTTGGTCACTGTGAGGGTTTAAAAAGTGGTTATTCAACATGAGGCATGATCCAATTGACATTTTGAATCATTTTTGGTACAGTCCAAAAAATCGATTTTCGGATAAAAAACGATGACTCCGGACATGTCGAACGTTCCCAAAATGGTCTATAATGATGATATTTTAACATTTAATCTTTTGACTCTAAATGACTGTTTGATGTGAATTATGACTTTTTCAACTAAAATAAGTGTGTTTAAAGTCATTTCTGTGCCTGAAACGGGTCAAAATTGAAGCTTTTGAGTAAGCAAAACTCTGTAAAAATGGCAATTTTGGTCACTGTGAGGGTTTAAAAAGTGGTTATTCAACATGAGGCATGATCCAATTGACATTTTGAATCATTTTTGGTACAGTCCAAAAAATCGATTTTCGGATGAAAAACGATGACTCCGGACATGTTGAATGTTCCCAAAATGGTCTATAATGATGAAATTTTAACATTTAATCTTTTGACTCTAAATGACTGTTGGATGTGAATTATGACTTTTTCAACTAAAACAAGTGTGTTTAAAGTCATTTCTGTGCCTGAAACGGGTCAAAATTGAAGCTTTTGAGTAAGCAAAACACTGTAAAAATGGCAATTTTGGTCACTGTGAGGGTTTAAAAAGTGGTTATTCAACATGAGGCATGATCCAATTGACATTTTGAATCATTTTTGGTACAGTCCAAAAAATCGATTTTCGGATGAAAAACGATGACCCCGGACATGTCGAACGTTCCCAAAATGGTCTATAATGATGAAATTTTAACCTTTAATCTTTTGACTCTAAATGACTGTTGGATGTGAATTATGACTTTTTCAACTAAAATAAGTGTGTTTAAAGTCATTTTTGTGACTGAAACGGGTCAAAATTGAAGCTTTTGAGTAAGCAAAACTCTGTAAAAATGGCCATTTTGGTCACTGTGAGGGTTTAAAAAGTGGTTATTCAACATGAGGCACGATCCAATTGACATTTTGAATCATTTTTGGTACAGTCCGAAAAATCGATTTTCGGATGAAAAACGATGACTCCGGACATGTCGAACGTTCCCAAAATGGTCTATAATGATGAAATTTTAACATTTAATCTTTTGACTCTAAATGACTGTTGGATGTGAATTATGACTTTTTCAACTAAAATAAGTGTGTTTAAAGTCATTTCTGTGACTGAAACAGGTCAAAATTGAAGCTTTTGAGTAAGCAAAACTCTGTAAAAATGGCAATTTTGGTCACTGTGAGGGTTTAAAAAGTGGTTATTCAACATGAGGCATGATCCAATTGACATTTTGAATCATTTTTGGTACAGTCCAAAAAATCAATTTTCGGATGAAAAACGATGACTCCGGACATGTCGAACGTTCCCAAAATGGTCTATAATGATGAAATTTTAACATTTAATCTTTTGACTCTAAATGACTGTTGGATGTGAATTATGACTTTTTCAACTAAAATAAGTGTGTTTAAAGTCATTTCTGTGCCTGAAACGGGTCAAAATTGAAGCTTTTGAGTAAGCAAAACTTTGTAAAAATGGCAATTTTGGTCACTGTGAGGGTTTAAAAAGTGGTTATTCAACATGAGGTATGATCCAATTGACATTTTGAATCATTTATGGTACAGTCCAAAAAATCAATTTTCGGATAAAAAACAATGACTCCGGACATGTCGAACGTTCCCAAAATGGTCTATAATGATGAAATTTTAACATTTAATCTTTTGACTCTAAATGACTGTTGGATGTGAATTATGACTTTTTCAACTAAAATAAGTGTGTTTAAAGTCATTTCTGTGCCTGAAACGGGTCAAAATTGAAGCTTTTGAGTAAGCAAAACTCTGTAAAAATGGCAATTTTGGTCACTGTGAGGGTTTAAAAAGTGGTTATTCAACATGAGGCATGATCCAATTGACATTTTGAATCATTTTTGGTACAGTCCAAAAAATCGATTTTCGGATGAAAAACGATGACTCCGGACATGTCGAACGTTCCAAAATGGTCTATAATGATGAAATTTTAACATTTAATCTTTTGACTCTAAATGACTGTTGGATGTGAATTATGACTTTTTCAACTAAAATAAGTGTGTTTAAAGTCATTTCTGTGCCTGAAACGGGTCAAAATTGAAGCTTTTGAGTAAGCAAAACTCTGTAAAAATGGCAATTTTGGTCACTGTGAGGGTTTAAAAAGTGGTTATTCAACATGAGGCATGATCCAATTGACATTTTGAATCATTTTTGGTACAGTCCAAAAAATCGATTTTCGGATGAAAAACGATGACTCCGGACATGTCGAACGTTCCCAAAATGGTCTATAATGATGAAATTTTAACATTTAATCTTTTGACTCTAAATGACTGTTGGATGTGAATTATGACTTTTTCAACTAAAACAAGTGTGTTTAAAGTCATTTCTGTGCCTGAAACGGGTCAAAATTGAAGCTTTTGAGTAAGCAAAACACTGTAAAAATGGCAATTTTGGTCACTGTGAGGGTTTAAAAAGTGGTTATTCAACATGAGGCATGATCCAATTGACATTTTGAATCATTTTTGGTACAGTCCAAAAAATCGATTTTCGGATGAAAAACGATGACCCCGGACATGTCGAACGTTCCCAAAATGGTCTATAATGATGAAAATTTAACCTTTAATCTTTTGACTCTAAATGACTGTTGGATGTGAATTATGACTTTTTCAACTAAAATAAGTGTGTTTAAAGTCATTTTTGTGACTGAAACGGGTCAAAATTGAAGCTTTTGAGTAAGCAAAACTCTGTAAAAATGGCCATTTTGTCACTGTGAGGGTTTAAAAAGTGGTTATTCAACATGAGGCACGATCCAATTGACATTTTGAATCATTTTTGGTACAGTCCGAAAAATCGATTTTCGGATGAAAAACGATGACTCCGGACATGTCGAACGTTCCCAAAATGGTCTATAATGATGAAATTTTAACATTTAATCTTTTGACTCTAAATGACTGTTGGATGTGAATTATGACTTTTTCAACTAAAATAAGTGTGTTTAAAGTCATTTCTGTGACTGAAAACAGGTCAAAATTGAAGCTTTTGAGTAAGCAAAACTCTGTAAAAATGGCAATTTTGGTCACTGTGAGGGTTTAAAAAGTGGTTATTCAACATGAGGCATGATCCAATTGACATTTTGAATCATTTTTGGTACAGTCCAAAAAATCAATTTTCGGATGAAAAACGATGACTCCGGACATGTCGAACGTTCCCAAAATGGTCTATAATGATGAAATTTTAACATTTAATCTTTTGACTCTAAATGACTGTTGGATGTGAATTATGACTTTTTCAACTAAAATAAGTGTGTTTAAAGTCATTTCTGTGACTGAAACAGGTCAAAATTGAAGCTTTTGAGTAAGCAAAACTTTGTAAAAATGGCAATTTTGGTCACTGTGAGGGTTTAAAAAGTGGTTATTCAACATGAGGTATGATCCAATTGACATTTTGAATCATTTATGGTACAGTCCAAAAAATCAATTTTCGGATAAAAAACAATGACTCCGGACATGTCGAACGTTCCCAAAATGGTCTATAATGATGAAATTTTAACATTTAATCTTTTGACTCTAAATGACTGTTGGATGTGAATTATGACTTTTTCAACTAAAATAAGTGTGTTTAAAGTCATTTCTGTGCCTGAAACGGGTCAAAATTGAAGCTTTTGAGTAAGCAAAACTCTGTAAAAATGGCAATTTTGGTCACTGTGAGGGTTTAAAAAGTGGTTATTCAACATGAGCCATGATCCAATTGACATTTTGAATCATTTTTGGTACAGTCCAAAAAATCGATTTTCGGATGAAAAACGATGACTCCGGACATGTCGAACGTTCCCAAAATGGTCTATAATGATGAAATTTTAACATTTAATCTTTTGACTCTAAATGACTGTTGGATGTGAATTATGACTTTTTCAACTAAAATAAGTGTGTTTAAAGTCATTTCTGTGCCTGAAACGGGTCAAAATTGAAGCTTTTGAGTAAGCAAAACTCTGTAAAATGGCAATTTTGGTCACTGTGAGGGTTTAAAAAGTGGTTATTCAACATGAGGCATGATCCAATTGACATTTTGAATCATTTTTGGTACAGTCCAAAAAATCGATTTTCGGATGAAAAACGATGACTCCGGACATGTCGAACGTTCCCAAAATGGTCTATAATGATGAAATTTTAACATTTAATCTTTTGACTCTAAATGACTGTTGGGTGTGAATTATGACTTTTTCAACTAAAATAAGTGTGTTTAAAGTCATTTCTGTGCCTGAAACGGGTCAAAATTGAAGCTTTTGAGTAAGCAAAACTCTGTAAAAATGGCAATTTTGGTCACTGTGAGGGTTTAAAAAGTGGTTATTCAACATGAGGCATGATCCAATTGACATTTTGAATCATTTTTGGTACAGTCCAAAAAATCGATTTTCGGATGAAAAACGATCACTCCGGACATGTCGAACGTTCCCAAAATGGTCTATAATGATGAAATTTTAACATTTAATCTTTTGACTCTAAATGACTGTTGGATGTGAATTATGACTTTTTCAACTAAAATAAAAGTGTTTAAAGTCATTTCTGTGACTGAAACGGGTTAAAATTGAAGCTTTTGAGTAAGCAAAACTCTGTAAAAATGGCCATTTTGGTCACTGTGAGGGTTTAAAAAGTGGTTATTCAACATGAGGCACGATCCAATTGACATTTTGAATCATTTTTGGTACAGTCCAAAAAATCGATTTTCGGTTGAAAAACGATGACTCCGGACATGTCGAACGTTCCCAAAATGGTCTATAATGATGAAATTTTAACATTTAATCTTTTGACTCTAAATGACTGTTGGATGTGAATTATGACTTTTTCAACTAAAATAAGTGTGTTTAAAGTCATTTCTGTGACTGAAACGGGTCAAAATTGAAGGTTTTGAGTAAGCAAAACTCTGAAAAAATGGCCATTTTGGTCACTGTGAGGGTTTAAAAAGTGGTTATTCAACATGAGGCACGATCCAATTGACATTTTGAATCATTTTTGGTACAGTCCAAAAAATCAATTTTCGGATGAAAAACGATGACTCCGGACATGTCGAACGTTCCCAAAATGGTCTATAATGATGAAATTTTAACATTTAATCTTTTGACTCTAAATGACTGTTGGATGTGAATTATGACTTTTTCAACTAAAATAAGTGTGTTTAAAGTCATTTCTGTGCCTGAAACGGGTCAAAATTGAAGCTTTTGAGTAAGCAAAACTCTGTAAAAAAGGCAATTTTGGTCACTGTGAGGGTTTAAAAAGTGGTTATTCAACATGAGGCATGATCCAATTGACATTTTGAATCATTTTTGGTACAGTCCAAAAAATCGATTTTCGGATGAAAAACGATGACTCCGGACATGTCGAACGTTCCCAAAATGGTCTATAATGATGATATTTTAACATTTAATCTTTTGACTCTAAATGACTGTTTGATGTGAATTATGACTTTTTCAACTAAAATAAGTGTGTTTAAAGTCATTTCTGTGCCTGAAACGGGTCAAAATTGAAGCTTTTGAGTAAGCAAAACTCTGTAAAAATGGCAATTTTGGTCACTGTGAGGGTTTAAAAAGTGGTTATTCAACATGAGGCATGATCCAATTGACATTTTGAATCATTTTTGGTACAGTCCAAAAAATCGATTTTCGGATGAAAAACGATGACTCCGGACATGTTGAATGTTCCCAAAATGGTCTATAATGATGAAATTTTAACATTTAATCTTTTGACTCTAAATGACTGTTGGATGTGAATTATGACTTTTTCAACTAAAACAAGTGTGTTTAAAGTCATTTCTGTGCCTGAAACGGGTCAAAATTGAAGCTTTTGAGTAAGCAAAACTCTGTAAAAATGGCAATTTTGGTCACTGTGAGGGTTTAAAAAGTGGTTATTCAACATGAGGCATGATCCAATTGACATTTTGAATCATTTTTGGTACAGTCCAAAAAATCGATTTTCGGATGAAAAACGATGACCCCGGACATGTCGAACGTTCCCAAAATGGTCTATAATGATGAAATTTTAACCTTTAATCTTTTGACTCTAAATGACTGTTGGATGTGAATTATGACTTTTTCAACTAAAATAAGTGTGTTTAAAGTCATTTTTGTGACTGAAACGGGTCAAAATTGAAGCTTTTGAGTAAGCAAAACTCTGTAAAAATGGCCATTTTGGTCACTGTGAGGGTTTAAAAAGTGGTTATTCAACATGAGGCACGATCCAATTGACATTTTGAATCATTTTTGGTACAGTCCGAAAAATCGATTTTCGGATGAAAAACGATGACTCCGGACATGTCGAACGTTCCTAAAATGGTCTATAATGATGAAATTTTAACATTTAATCTTTTGACTCTAAATGACTGTTGGATGTGAATTATGACTTTTTCAACTAAAATAAGTGTGTTTAAAGTCATTTCTGTGACTGAAACAGGTCAAAATTGAAGCTTTTGAGTAAGCAAAACTCTGTAAAAATGGCAATTTTGGTCACTGTAAGGGTTTAAAAAGTGGTTATTCAACATGAGGCATGATCCAATTGACATTTTGAATCATTTTTGGTACAGTCCAAAAAATCAATTTTCGGATGAAAAACGATGACTCCGGACATGTCGAACGTTCCCAAAATGGTCTATAATGATGAAATTTTAACATTTAATCTTTTGACTCTAAATGACTGTTGGATGTGAATTATGACTTTTTCAACTAAAATAAGTGTGTTTAAAGTCATTTCTGTGACTGAAACGGGTCAAAATTGAAGCTTTTGAGTAAGCAAAACTCTGTAAAAATGGCCATTTTGGTCACTGTGAGGGTTTAAAAAGTGGTTATTCAACATGAGGCACGATCCAATTGACATTTTGAATCATTTTTGGTACAGTCCAAAAAATCAATTTTCGGATGAAAAACGATGACTCCGGACATGTCGAACGTTCCCAAAATGGTCTATAATGATGAAATTTTAACATTTAATCTTTTGACTCTAAATGACTGTTGGATGTGAATTATGACTTTTTCAACTAAAATAAGTGTGTTTAAAGTCATTTCTGTGACTGAAACAGGTCAAAATTGAAGCTTTTGAGTAAGCAAAACTTTGTAAAAATGGCAATTTTGGTCACTGTGAGGGTTTAAAAAGTGGTTATTCAACATGAGGTATGATCCAATTGACATTTTGAATCATTTATGGTACAGTCCAAAAAATCAATTTTCGGATAAAAAACGATGACTCCGGACATGTCGAACGTTCCCAAAATGGTCTATAATGATGAAATTTTAACATTTAATCTTTTGACTCTAAATGACTGTTGGATGTGAATTATGACTTTTTCAACTAAAATAAGTGTGTTTAAAGTCATTTCTGTGCCTGAAACGGGTCAAAATTGAAGCTTTTGAGTAAGCAAAACTCTGTAAAAATGGCAATTTTGGTCACTGTGAGGGTTTAAAAAGTGGTTATTCAACATGAGGCATGATCCAATTGACATTTTGAATCATTTTTGGTACAGTCCAAAAAATCGATTTTCGGATGAAAAACGATGACTCCGGACATGTCGAACGTTCCCAAAATGGTCTATAATGATGAAATTTTAACATTTAATCTTTTGACTCTAAATGACTGTTGGATGTGAATTATGACTTTTTCAACTAAAATAAGTGTGTTTAAAGTCATTTCTGTGACTGAAACGGGTTAAAATTGAAGCTTTTGAGTAAGCAAAACTCTGTAAAAATGGCCATTTTGGTCACTGTGAGGGTTTAAAAAGTGGTTATTCAACATGAGGCACGATCCAATTGACATTTTGAATCATTTTTGGTACAGTCCAAAAAATCGATTTTCGGTTGAAAAACGATGACTCCGGACATGTCGAACGTTCCCAAAATGGTCTATAATGATGAAATTTTAACATTTAATCTTTTGACTCTAAATGACTGTTGGATGTGAATTATGACTTTTTCAACTAAAATAAGTGTGTTTAAAGTAATTTCTGTGACTGAAACAGGTCAAAATTGAAGCTTTTGAGTAAGCAAAACTCTGTAAAAATGGCAATTTTGGTCACTGTGAGGGTTTAAAAAGTGGTTATTCAACATGAGGCATGATCCAATTGACATTTTGAATCATTTTTGGTACAGTCCAAAAAATCGATTTTCGGATGAAAAACGATGACTCCGGACATGTCGAACGTTCCCAAAATGGTCTATAATGATGAAATTTTAACATTTAATCTTTTGACTCTAAATGACTGTTGGATGTGAATTATGACTTTTTCAACTAAAATAAGTGTGTTTAAAGTCATTTCTGTGACTGAAACGGGTCAAAATTGAAGCTTTTGAGTAAGCAAAACTCTGTAAAAATGGCCATTTTGGTCACTGTGAGGGTTTAAAAAGTGGTTATTCAACATGAGGCACGATCCAATTGACATTTTGAATCATTTTTGGTACAGTCCAAAAAATCAATTTTCGGATGAAAAACGATGACTCAGGACATGTCGAACGTTCCCAAAATGGTCTATAATGATGAAATTTTAACATTTAATCTTTTGACTCTAAATGACTGTTGGATGTGAATTATGACTTTTTCAACTAAAATAAGTGTGTTTAAAGTCATTTCTGTGCCTGAAACGGGTCAAAATTGAAGCTTTTGAGTAAGCAAAACTCTGTAAAAAGGCAATTTTGGTCACTGTGAGGGTTTAAAAAGTGGTTATTCAACATGAGGCATGATCCAATTGACATTTTGAATCATTTTTGGTACAGTCCAAAAAATCGATTTTCGGATGAAAAACGATGACTCCGGACATGTCGAACGTTCCCAAAATGGTCTATAATGATGATATTTTAACATTTAATCTTTTGACTCTAAATGACTGTTGGATGTGAATTATGACTTTTTCAACTAAACTAAGTGTGTTTAAAGTCATTTCTGTGACTGAAACGGGTCAAAATTGAAGCTTTTGAGTAAGCAAAACTCTGTAAAAATGGCAATTTTGGTCACTGTGAGGGTTTAAAAAGTGGTTATTCAACATGAGGCATGATCCAATTGACATTTTGAATCATTTTTGGTACAGTCCAAAAAATCGATTTTCGGATGAAAAACGATGACTCCGGACATGTTGAATGTTCCCAAAATGGTCTATAATGATGAAATTTTAACATTTAATCTTTTGACTCTAAATGACTGTTGGATGTGAATTATGACTTTTTCAACTAAAACAAGTGTGTTTAAAGTCATTTCTGTGCCTGAAACGGGTCAAAATTGAAGCTTTTGAGTAAGCAAAACTCTGTAAAAATGGCAATTTTGGTCACTGTGAGGGTTTAAAAAGTGGTTATTCAACATGAGGCATGATCCAATTGACATTTTGAATCATTTTTGGTACAGTCCAAAAAATCGATTTTCGGATGAAAAACGATGACCCCGGACATGTCGAACGTTCCCAAAATGGTCTATAATGATGAAATTTTAACCTTTAATCTTTTGACTCTAAATGACTGTTGGATCTGAATAATGCGATTTTCAACTAAAATAAGTGTGTTTTGAAAGTCATTTCTGTGCCTGAAACGGGTCAAAATTGAAGCTTTTGAGTAAGCAAAACTCTGTAAGAATGGCAATTTTGGTCACTGTGAGGGTTTAAAAAGTGGTTATTCAACATGAGGCATGATCCAATTGACATTTTGAATCATTTTTGGTACAGTCCAAAAAAATCAATTTTCGGATGAAAAACGATGACTCCGGACATGTTGAACGTTCCCAAAATGGTCTATAATGATGAAATTTTAACATTTAATCTTTTGACTCTAAATGACTGTTGGATGTGAATTATGACTTTTTCAACTAAAATAAGTGTGTTTAAAGTAATTTTTGTGACTGAAACGGGTCAAAATTGAAGCTTTTGAGTAATCAAAACTCTGTAAAAATGGCAATTTTGGTCACTGTGAGGGTTTAAAAAGTGGTTATTCAACATGAGGCATGAACCAATTGACATTTTGAATCATTTTTGGTACAGTCCAAAAAAATCAATTTTCGGATGAAAAACGATGACTCCGGACATGTCGAACGTTCCCAAAATGGTCTATAATGATGAAATTTTAACATTTAATCTTTTGACTCTAAATGACTGTTGGATGTGAATTATGACTTTTTCAACTAAAATAAGTGTGTTTAAAGTCATTTCTGTGCCTGAAACGGGTCAAAATTGAAGCTTTTGAGTAAGCAAAACTCTGTAGAAATGGCAATTTTGGTCACTGTGAGGGTTTAAAAAGTGGTTATTCAACATGAGGCATGATCCAATTGACATTTTGAATCATTTTTGGTACAGTCCAAAAAATCGATTTTCGGATGAAAAACGATGACTCCGGACATGTCAACGTTCCCAAAATGGTCTATAATGATGAAATTTTAACATTTAATCTTTTGACTCTAAATGACTGTTGGATGTGAATTATGACTTTTTCAACTAAAATAAGTGTGTTTAAAGTCATTTCTGTGACTGAAACGGGTCAAAATTGAAGCTTTTCAGTAAGCAAAACTCTGTAAAAATGGCAATTTTGGTCACTGTGAGGGTTTAAAAAGTGGTTATTCAACATGAGGCACGATCCAATTGACATTTTGAATCATTTTTGGTACAGTCCAAAAAATCGATTTTCGGATGAAAAACGATGACTCCGGACATGTCGAACGTTCCCAAAATGGTCTATAATGATGAAATTTTAACATTTAATCTTTTGACTCTAAATGACTGTTGGATGTGAATTATGACTTTTTCAACTAAAATAAGTGTGTTTAAAGTAATTTTTGTGACTGAAACGGGTCAAAATTGAAGCTTTTGAGTAATCAAAACTCTGTAAAAATGGCAATTTTGGTCACTGTGAGGGTTTAAAAAGTGGTTATTCAACATGAGGCATGAACCAATTGACATTTTGAATCATTTTTGGTACAGTCCAAAAAAATCAATTTTCGGATGAAAAACGATGACTCCGGACATGTCGAACGTTCCCAAAATGGTCTATAATGATGAAATTTTAACATTTAATCTTTTGACTCTAAATGACTGTTGGATGTGAATTATGACTTTTTCAACTAAAATAAGTGTGTTTAAAGTCATTTCTGTGCCTGAAACGGGTCAAAATTGAAGCTTTTGAGTAAGCAAAACTCTGTAGAAATGGCAATTTTGGTCACTGTGAGGGTTTAAAAAGTGGTTATTCAACATGAGGCATGATCCAATTGACATTTTGAATCATTTTTGGTACAGTCCAAAAAATCGATTTTCGGATGAAAAACGATGACTCCGGACATGTCAACGTTCCCAAAATGGTCTATAATGATGAAATTTTAACATTTAATCTTTTGACTCTAAATGACTGTTGGATGTGAATTATGACTTTTTCAACTAAAATAAGTGTGTTTAAAGTCATTTCTGTGACTGAAACGGGTCAAAATTGAAGCTTTTCAGTAAGCAAAACTCTGTAAAAATGGCAATTTTGGTCACTGTGAGGGTTTAAAAAGTGGTTATTCAACATGAGGCACGATCCAATTGACATTTTGAATCATTTTTGGTACAGTCCAAAAAATCGATTTTCGGATGAAAAACGATGACTCCGGACATGTCGAACGTTCCCAAAATGGTCTATAATGATGAAATTTTAACATTTAATCTTTTGACTCTAAATGATTGTTGGATGTGAGTTATGACTTTTTCAACTAAAATAAGTGTGTTTAAAGTCATTTCTGTGCCTGAAACGGGTCAAAATTGAAGCTTTTGAGTAAGCAAAACTCTGTAAAAATGGCAATTTTGGTCACTGTGAGGGTTTAAAAAGTGGTTATTCAACATGAGGCATGATCCAATTGACATTTTGAATCATTTTTGGTACAGTCTAAAAAAATCGATTTTCGGGTGAAAAACGATGACTCCGGACATGTCGAACGTTCCCAAAATGGTCTATAATGATGATATTTTAACATTTAATCTTTTGACTCTAAATGACTGTTTGATGTGAATTATGACTTTTTCAACTAAAATAAGTGTGTTTAAAGTCATTTCTGTGCCTGAAACGGGTCAAAATTGAAGCTTTTGAGTAAGCAAAACTCTGTAAAAATGGCAATTTTGGTCACTGTGAGGGTTTAAAAAGTGGTTATTCAACATGAGTCATGATCCAATTGACATTTTGAATCATTTTTGGTACAGTCCAAAAAATCGATTTTCGGATGAAAAACGATGACTCCGGACATGTTGAATGTTCCCAAAATGGTCTATAATGATGAAATTTTAACATTTAATCTTTTGACTCTAAATGACTGTTGGATGTGAATTATGACTTTTTCAACTAAAACAAGTGTGTTTAAAGTCATTTCTGTGCCTGAAACGGGTCAAAATTGAAGCTTTTGAGTGAGCAAAACTCTGTAAAAATGGCAATTTTGGTCACTGTGAGGGTTTAAAAAGTGGTTATTCAACATGAGGCATGATCCAATTGACATTTTGAATCATTTTTGGTACAGTCCAAAAAATCGATTTTCGGATGAAAAACGATGACCCCGGACATGTCGAACGTTCCCAAAATGGTCTATAATGATGAAATTTTAACCTTTAATCTTTTGACTCTAAATGACTGTTGGATGTGAATTATGACTTTTTCAACTAAAATAAGTGTGTTTAAAGTCATTTTTGTGACTGAAACGGGTAAAAATTGAAGCTTTTGAGTAAGCAAAACTCTGTAAAAATGGCCATTTTGGTCACTGTGAGGGTTTAAAAAGTGGTTATTCAACATGAGGCACGATCCAATTGACATTTTGAATCATTTTTGGTACAGTCCGAAAAATCGATTTTCGGATGAAAAACGATGACTCCGGACATGTCGAACGTTCCTAAAATGGTCTATAATGATGAAATTTTAACATTTAATCTTTTGACTCTAAATGACTGTTGGATGTGAATTATGACTTTTTCAACTAAAATAAGTGTGTTTAAAGTCATTTCTGTGACTGAAACAGGTCAAAATTGAAGCTTTTGAGTAAGCAAAACTCTGTAAAAATGGCAATTTTGGTCACTGTAAGGGTTTAAAAAGTGGTTATTCAACATGAGGCATGATCCAATTGACATTTTGAATCATTTTTGGTACAGTCCAAAAAATCAATTTTCGGATGAAAAACGATGACTCCGGACATGTCGAACGTTCCCAAAATGGTCTATAATGATGAAATTTTAACATTTAATCTTTTGACTCTAAATGACTGTTGGATGTGAATTATGACTTTTTCAACTAAAATAAGTGTGTTTAAAGTCATTTCTGTGACTGAAACGGGTCAAAATTGAAGCTTTTGAGTAAGCAAAACTCTGTAAAAATGGCCATTTTGGTCACTGTGAGGGTTTAAAAAGTGGTTATTCAACATGAGGCACGATCCAATTGACATTTTGAATCATTTTTGGTACAGTCCAAAAAATCAATTTTCGGATGAAAAACGATGACTCCGGACATGTCGAACGTTCCCAAAATGGTCTATAATGATGAAATTTTAACATTTAATCTTTTGACTCTAAATGACTGTTGGATGTGAATTATGACTTTTTCAACTAAAATAAGTGTGTTTAAAGTCATTTCTGTGACTGAAACAGGTCAAAATTGAAGCTTTTGAGTAAGCAAAACTTTGTAAAAATGGCAATTTTGGTCACTGTGAGGGTTTAAAAAGTGGTTATTCAACATGAGGTATGATCCAATTGACATTTTGAATCATTTATGGTACAGTCCAAAAAATCAATTTTCGGATAAAAAACGATGACTCCGGACATGTCGAACGTTCCCAAAATGGTCTATAATGATGAAATTTTAACATTTAATCTTTTGACTCTAAATGACTGTTGGATGTGAATTATGACTTTTTCAACTAAAATAAGTGTGTTTAAAGTCATTTCTGTGCCTGAAACGGGTCAAAATTGAAGCTTTTGAGTAAGCAAAACTCTGTAAAAATGGCAATTTTGGTCACTGTGAGGGTTTAAAAAGTGGTTATTCAACATGAGGCATGATCCAATTGACATTATGAATCATTTTTGGTACAGTCCAAAAAATCGATTTTCGGATGAAAAACGATGACTCCGGACATGTTGAATGTTCCCAAAATGGTCTATAATGATGAAATTTTAACATTTAATCTTTTGACTCTAAATGACTGTTGGATGTGAATTATGACTTTTTCAACTAAAACAAGTGTGTTTAAAGTCATTTCTGTGCCTGAAACGGGTCAAAATTGAAGCTTTTGAGTAAGCAAAACTCTGTAAAAATGGCAATTTTGGTCACTGTGAGGGTTTAAAAAGTGGTTATTCAACATGAGGCATGATCCAATTGACATTTTGAATCATTTTTGGTACAGTCCAAAAAATCGATTTTCGGATGAAAAACGATGACCCCGGACATGTCGAACGTTCCCAAAATGGTCTATAATGATGAAATTTTAACCTTTAATCTTTTGACTCTAAATGACTGTTGGATGTGAATTATGACTTTTTCAACTAAAATAAGTGTGTTTAAAGTCATTTTTGTGACTGAAACGGGTCAAAATTGAAGCTTTTGAGTAAGCAAAACTCTGTAAAAATTGCCATTTTGGTCACTGTGAGGGTTTAAAAAGTGGTTATTCAACATGAGGCACGATCCAATTGACATTTTGAATCATTTTTGGTACAGTCCGAAAAATCGATTTTCGGATGAAAAACGATGACTCCGGACATGTCGAACGTTCCTAAAATGGTCTATAATGATGAAATTTTAACATTTAATCTTTTGACTCTAAATGACTGTTGGATGTGAATTATGACTTTTTCAACTAAAATAAGTGTGTTTAAAGTCATTTCTGTGACTGAAACAGGTCAAAATTGAAGCTTTTGAGTAAGCAAAACTCTGTAAAAATGGCATTTTTGGTCACTGTAAGGGTTTAAAAAGTGGTTATTCAACATGAGGCATGATCCAATTGACATTTTGAATCATTTTTGGTACAGTCCAAAAAATCAATTTTCGGATGAAAAACGATGACTCCGGACATGTCGAACGTTCCCAAAATGGTCTATAATGATGAAATTTTAACATTTAATCTTTTGACTCTAAATGACTGTTGGATGTGAATTATGACTTTTTCAACTAAAATAAGTGTGTTTAAAGTCATTTCTGTGACTGAAACGGGTCAAAATTGAAGCTTTTGAGTAAGCAAAACTCTGTAAAAATGGCCATTTTGGTCACTGTGAGGGTTTAAAAAGTGGTTATTCAACATGAGGCACGATCCAATTGACATTTTGAATCATTTTTGGTACAGTCCAAAAAATCAATTTTCGGATGAAAAACGATGACTCCGGACATGTCGAACGTTCCCAAAATGGTCTATAATGATGAAATTTTAACATTTAATCTTTTGACTCTAAATGACTGTTGGATGTGAATTATGACTTTTTCAACTAAAATAAGTGTGTTTAAAGTCATTTCTGTGACTGAAACAGGTCAAAATTGAAGCTTTTGAGTAAGCAAAACTTTGTAAAAATGGCAATTTTGGTCACTGTGAGGGTTTAAAAAGTGGTTATTCAACATGAGGTATGATCCAATTGACATTTTGAATCATTTATGGTACAGTCCAAAAAATCGATTTTCGGATGAAAAACGATGACTCCGGACATGTCGAACGTTCCCAAAATGGTCTATAATGATGAAATTTTAACATTTAATCTTTTGACTCTAAATGACTGTTGGATGTGAATTATGACTTTTTCAACTAAAATAAGTGTGTTTAAAGTCATTTCTGTGCCTGAAACGGGTCAAAATTGAAGCTTTTGAGTAAGCAAAACTCTGTAAAAATGGCAATTTTGGTCACTGTGAGGGTTTAAAAAGTGGTTATTCAACATGAGGCATGATCCAATTGACATTTTGAATCATTTTTGGTACAGTCCAAAAAATCGATTTTCGGATGAAAAACGATCACTCCGGACATGTCGAACGTTCCCAAAATGGTCTATAATGATGAAATTTTAACATTTAATCTTTTGACTCTAAATGACTGTTGGATGTGAATTATGACTTTTTCAACTAAAATAAGTGTGTTTAAAGTCATTTCTGTGACTGAAACGGGTTAAAATTGAAGCTTTTGAGTAAGCAAAACTCTGTAAAAATGGCCATTTTGGTCACTGTGAGGGTTTAAAAAGTGGTTATTCAACATGAGGCACGATCCAATTGACATTTTGAATCATTTTTGGTACAGTCCAAAAAATCGATTTTCGGTTGAAAAACGATGACTCCGGACATGTCGAACGTTCCCAAAATGGTCTATAATGATGAAATTTTAACATTTAATCTTTTGACTCTAAATGACTGTTGGATGTGAATTATGACTTTTTCAACTAAAATAAGTGTGTTTAAAGTCATTTCTGTGACTGAAACAGGTCAAAATTGAAGCTTTTGAGTAAGCAAAACTCTGTAAAAATGGCAATTTTGGTCATTGTGAGGGTTTAAAAAGTGGTTATTCAACATGAGGCATGATCCAATTGACATTTTGAATCATTTTTGGTACAGTCCAAAAAATCGATTTTCGGATGAAAAACGATGACTCCGGACATGTCGAACGTTCCCAAAATGGTCTATAATGATGAAATTTTAACATTTAATCTTTTGACTCTAAATGACTGTTGGATGTGAATTATGACTTTTTCAACTAAAATAAGTGTGTTTAAAGTCATTTCTGTGACTGAAACGGGTCAAAATTGAAGCTTTTGAGTAAGCAAAACTTTGTAAAAATGGCCATTTTGGTCACTGTGAGGGTTTAAAAAGTGGTTATTCAACATGAGGCATGATCCAATTGACATTTTGAATCATTTTTGGTACAGTCCAAAAAATCAATTTTCGGATGAAAAACGATGACTCCGGACATGTCGAACGTTCCCAAAATGGTCTATAATGATGAAATTTTAACATTTAATCTTTTGACTCTAAATGACTGTTGGATGTGAATTATGACTTTTTCAACTAAAATAAGTGTGTTTAAAGTCATTTCTGTGACTGAAACGGGTCAAAATTGAAGCTTTTGAGTAAGCAAAACTCTGTAAAAATGGCCATTTTGGTCACTGTGAGGGTTTAAAAAGTGGTTATTCAACATGAGGCACGATCCAATTGACATTTTGAATCATTTTTGGTACAGTCCAAAAAATCAATTTTCGGATGAAAAACGATGACTCCGGACATGTCGAACGTTCCCAAAATGGTCTATAATGATGAAATTTTAACATTTAATCTTTTGACTCTAAATGACTGTTGGATGTGAATTATGACTTTTTCAACTAAAATAAGTGTGTTTAAAGTCATTTCTGTGACTGAAACAGGTCAAAATTGAAGCTTTTGAGTAAGCAAAACTTTGTAAAAATGGCAATTTTGGTCACTGTGAGGGTTTAAAAAGTGGTTATTCAACATGAGGTATGATCCAATTGACATTTTGAATCATTTATGGTACAGTCCAAAAAATCAATTTTCGGATAAAAAACGATGACTCCGGACATGTCGAACGTTCCCAAAATGGTCTATAATGATGAAATTTTAACATTTAATCTTTTGACTCTAAATGACTGTTGGATGTGAATTATGACTTTGTCAACTAAAATAAGTGTGTTTAAAGTCATTTCTGTGCCTGAAACGGGTCAAAATTGAAGCTTTTGAGTAAGCAAAACTCTGTAAAAATGGCAATTTTGGTCACTGTGAGGGTTTAAAAAGTGGTTATTCAACATGAGGCATGATCCAATTGACATTTTGAATCATTTTTGGTACAGTCCAAAAAATCGATTTTCGGATGAAAAACGATGACTCCGGACATGTTGAATGTTCCCAAAATGGTCTATAATGATGAAATTTTAACATTTAATCTTTTGACTCTAAATGACTGTTGGATGTGAATTATGACTTTTTCAACTAAAACAAGTGTGTTTAAAGTCATTTCTGTGCCTGAAACGGGTCAAAATTGAAGCTTTTGAGTAAGCAAAACTCTGTAAAAATGGCAATTTTGGTCACTGTGAGGGTTTAAAAAGTGGTTATTCAACATGAGGCATGATCCAATTGACATTTTGAATCATTTTTGGTACAGTCCAAAAAATCGATTTTCGGATGAAAAACGATGACCCCGGACATGTCGAACGTTCCCAAAATGGTCTATAATGATGAAATTTTAACCTTTAATCTTTTGACTCTAAATGACTGTTGGATGTGAATTATGACTTTTTCAACTAAAATAAGTGTGTTTAAAGTCATTTTTGTGACTGAAACGGGTCAAAATTGAAGCTTTTGAGTAAGCAAAACTCTGTAAAAATGGCCATTTTGGTCACTGTGAGGGTTTAAAAAGTGGTTATTCAACATGAGGCACGATCCAATTGACATTTTGAATCATTTTTGGTACAGTCCGAAAAATCGATTTTCGGATGAAAAACGATGACTCCGGACATGTCGAACGTTCCTAAAATGGTCTATAATGATGAAATTTTAACATTTAATCTTTTGACTCTAAATGACTGTTGGATGTGAATTATGACTTTTTCAACTAAAATAAGTGTGTTTAAAGTCATTTCTGTGACTGAAACAGGTCAAAATTGAAGCTTTTGAGTAAGCAAAACTCTGTAAAAATGGCAATTTTGGTCACTGTAAGGGTTTAAAAAGTGGTTATTCAACATGAGGCATGATCCAATTGACATTTTGAATCATTTTTGGTACAGTCCAAAAAATCAATTTTCGGATGAAAAACGATGACTCCGGACATGTCGAACGTTCCCAAAATGGTCTATAATGATGAAATTTTAACATTTAATCTTTTGACTCTAAATGACTGTTGGATGTGAATTATGACTTTTTCAACTAAAATAAGTGTGTTTAAAGTCATTTCTGTGACTGAAACGGGTCAAAATTGAAGCTTTTGAGTAAGCAAAACTCTGTAAAAATGGCCATTTTGGTCACTGTGAGGGTTTAAAAAGTGGTTATTCAACATGAGGCACGATCCAATTGACATTTTGAATCATTTTTGGTACAGTCCAAAAAATCAATTTTCGGATGAAAAACGATGACTCCGGACATGTCGAACGTTCCCAAAATGGTCTATAATGATGAAATTTTAACATTTAATCTTTTGACTCTAAATGACTGTTGGATGTGAATTATGACTTTTTCAACTAAAATAAGTGTGTTTAAAGTCATTTCTGTGACTGAAACAGGTCAAAATTGAAGCTTTTGAGTAAGCAAAACTTTGTAAAAATGGCAATTTTGGTCACTGTGAGGGTTTAAAAAGTGGTTATTCAACATGAGGTATGATCCAATTGACATTTTGAATCATTTATGGTACAGTCCAAAAAATCAATTTTCGGATAAAAAACGATGACTCTGGACATGTCGAACGTTCCCAAAATGGTCTATAATGATGAAATTTTAACATTTAATCTTTTGACTCTAAATGACTGTTGGATGTGAATTATGACTTTTTCAACTAAAATAAGTGTGTTTAAAGTCATTTCTGTGCCTGAAACGGGTCAAAATTGAAGCTTTTGAGTAAGCAAAACTCTGTAAAAATGGCAATTTTGGTCACTGTGAGGGTTTAAAAAGTGGTTATTCAACATGAGGCATGATCCAATTGACATTTTGAATCATTTTTGGTACAGTCCAAAAAATCGATTTTCGGATGAAAAACGATCACTCCGGACATGTCGAACGTTCCCAAAATGGTCTATAATGATGAAATTTTAACATTTAATCTTTTGACTCTAAATGACTGTTGGATGTGAATTATGACTTTTTCAACTAAAATAAGTGTGTTTAAAGTCATTTCTGTGACTGAAACGGGTTAAAATTGAAGCTTTTGAGTAAGCAAAACTCTGTAAAAAGGGCCATTTTGGTCACTGTGAGGGTTTAAAAAGTGGTTATTCAACATGAGGCACGATCCAATTGACATTTTGAATCATTTTTGGTACAGTCCAAAAAATCGATTTTCGGTTGAAAAACGATGACTCCGGACATGTCGAACGTTCCCAAAATGGTCTATAATGATGATATTTTAACATTTAATCTTTTGACTCTAAATGACTGTTGGATGTGAATTATGACTTTTTCAACTAAAATAAGTGTGTTTAAAGTCATTTCTGTGACTGAAACAGGTCAAAATTGAAGCTTTTGAGTAAGCAAAACTCTGTAAAAATGGCAATTTTGGTCACTGTGAGGGTTTAAAAAGTGGTTATTCAACATGAGGCATGATCCAATTGACATTTTGAATCATTTTTGGTACAGTCCAAAAAATCGATTTTCGGATGAAAAACGATGACTCCGGACATGTCGAACGTTCCCAAAATGGTCTATAATGATGAAATTTTAACATTTAATTTTTTGACTCTAAATGACTGTTGGATGTGAATTATGACTTTTTCAACTAAAATAAGTGTGTTTAAAGTCATTTCTGTGACTGAAACGGGTCAAAATTGAAGCTTTTGAGTAAGCAAAACTCTGTAAAAATGGCCATTTTGGTCACTGTGAGGGTTTAAAAAGTGGTTATTCAACATGAGGCACGATCCAATTGACATTTTGAATCATTTTTGGTACAGTCCAAAAAATCAATTTTCGGATGAAAAACGATGACTCCGGACATGTCGAACGTTCCCAAAATGGTCTATAATGATGAAATTTTAACATTTAATCTTTTGACTCTAAATGACTGTTGGATGTGAATTATGACTTTTTCAACTAAAATAAGTGTGTTTAAAGTCATTTCTGTGCCTGAAACGGGTCAAAATTGAAGCTTTTGAGTAAGCAAAACTCTGTAAAAAAGGCAATTTTGGTCACTGTGAGGGTTTAAAAAGTGGTTATTCAACATGAGGCATGATCCAATTGACATTTTGAATCATTTTTGGTACAGTCCAAAAAATCGATTTTCGGATGAAAAACGATGACTCCGGACATGTCGAACGTTCCCAAAATGGTCTATAATGATGATATTTTAACATTTAATCTTTTGACTCTAAATGACTGTTGGATGTGAATTATGACTTTTTCAACTAAACTAAGTGTGTTTAAAGTCATTTCTGTGACTGAAACGGGTCAAAATTGAAGCTTTTGAGTAAGCAAAACTCTGTAAAAATGGCCATTTTGGTCACTGTGAGGGTTTAAAAAGTGGTTATTCAACATGAGGCACGATCCAATTGACATTTTGAATCATTTTTGGTACAGTCCAAAAAATCAATTTTCGGATGAAAAACGATGACTCCGGACATGTCGAACGTTCCCAAAATGGTCTATAATGATGAAATTTTAACATTTAATCTTTTGACTCTAAATGACTGTTGGATGTGAATTATGACTTTTTCAACTAAAATAAGTGTGTTTAAAGTCTTTTCTGTGCCTGAAACGGGTCAAAATTGAAGCTTTTGAGTAAGCAAAACTCTGTAAAAATGGCAATTTTGGTCACTGTGAGGGTTTAAAAAGTGGTTATTCAACATGAGGCATGATCCAATTGACATTTTGAATCATTTTTGGTACAGTCCAAAAAATCGATTTTCGGATGAAAAACGATGACCCCGGACATGTCGAACGTTCCCAAAATGGTCTATAATGATGAAATTTTAACCTTTAATCTTTTGACTCTAAATGGCTGTTGGATCTGAATTATGACTTTTTCCAACTAAAATAAGTGTGTTTAAAGTCATTTCTGTGCCTGAAACGGGTCAAAATTGAAGCTTTTGAGTAAGCAAAACTCTGTAAGAATGGCAATTTTGGTCACTGTGAGGGTTTAAAAAGTGGTTATTCAACATGAGGCATGATCCAATTGACATTTTGAATCATTTTTGGTACAGTCCAAAAAAATCAATTTTCGGATGAAAAACGATGACTCCGGACATGTCGAACGTTCCCAAAATGGTCTATAATGATGACATTTTAACATTTAATCTTTTGACTCTAAATGACTGTTGGATGTGAATTATGACTTTTTCAACTAAAATAAGTGTGTTTAAAGTAATTTTTGTGACTGAAACGGGTCAAAATTGAAGCTTTTGAGTAATCAAAACTCTGTAAAAATGGCAATTTTGGTCACTGTGAGGGTTTAAAAAGTGGTTATTCAACATGAGGCATGAACCAATTGACATTTTGAATCATTTTTGGTACAGTCCAAAAAAATCAATTTTCGGATGAAAAACGATGACTCCGGACATGCCGAACGTTCCCAAAATGGTCTATAATGATGAAATTTTAACATTTAATCTTTTGACTCTAAATGACTGTTGGATGTGAATTATGACTTTTTCAACTAAAATAAGTGTGTTTAAAGTCATTTCTGTGCCTGAAACGGGTCAAAATTGAAGCTTTTGAGTAAGCAAAACTCTGTAGAAATGGCAATTTTGGTCACTGTGAGGGTTTAAAAAGTGGTTATTCAACATGAGGCATGATCCAATTGACATTTTGAATCATTTTTGGTACAGTCCAAAAAATCGATTTTCGGATGAAAAACGATGACTCCGGACATGTCAACGTTCCCAAAATGGTCTATAATGATGAAATTTTAACATTTAATCTTTTGACTCTAAATGACTGTTAGATGTGAATTATGACTTTTTCAACTAAAATAAGTGTGTTTAAAGTCATTTCTGTGACTGAAACGGGTCAAAATTGAAGCTTTTCAGTAAGCAAAACTCTGTAAAAATGGCCATTTTGGTCACTGTGAGGGTTTAAAAAGTGGTTATTCAACATGAGGCACGATCCAATTGACATTTTGAATCATTTTTGGTACAGTCCAAAAAATCGATTTTCGGATGAAAAACGATGACTCCGGACATGTCGAACGTTCCCAAAATGGTCTATAATGATGAAATTTTAACATTTAATCTTTTGACTCTAAATGATTGTTGGATGTGAGTTATGACTTTTTCAACTAAAATAAGTGTGTTTAAAGTCATTTCTGTGCCTGAAACGGGTCAAAATTGAAGCTTTTGAGTAAGCAAAACTCTGTAAAAATGGCAATTTTGGTCACTGTGAGGGTTTAAAAAGTGGTTATTCAACATGAGGCATGATCCAATTGACATTTTGAATCATTTTTGGTACAGTCTAAAAAATCGATTTTCGGGTGAAAAACGATGACTCCGGACATGTCGAACGTTCCCAAAATGGTCTATAATGATGAAATTTTAACATTTAATCTTTTGACTCTAAATGACTGTTGGATGTGAATTATGACTTTTTCAACTAAAATAAGTGTGTTTAAAGTCATTTCTGTGACTGAAACGGGTCAAAATTGAAGCTTTTGAGTAAGCAAAACTCTGTAAAAATGGCCATTTTGGTCACTGTGAGGGTTTAAAAAGTGATTATTCAACATGAGGCACGATCCAATTGACATTTAGAATCATTTTTGGTACAGTCCAAAAAATCAATTTTCGGATGAAAAACTATGACTCCGGACATGTCGAACGTTCCCAAAATGGTCTATAATGATGAAATTTTAACATTTAATCTTTTGACTCTAAATGACGGTTGGATGTGAATTATGACTTTTTCAACTAAAATAAGTGTGTTTAAAGTCATTTCTGTGCCTGAAACGGGTCAAAATTGAAGCTTTTGAGTAAGCAAAACTCTGTAAAAATGGCAATTTTGGTCACTGTGAGGGTTTAAAAAGTGGTTATTCAACATGAGGCACGATCCAATTGACATTTTGAATCATTTTTGGTACAGTCCAAAAAATCAATTTTCGGATGAAAAACGATGACTCCGGACATGTCGAACGTTCCCAAAATGGTCTATAATGATGAAATTTTAACATTTAATCTTTTGACTCTAAATGACTGTTGGATGTGCATTATGACTTTTTCAACTAAAATAAGTGTGTTTAAAGTCATTTCTGTGCCTGAAACGGGTCAAAATTGAAGCTTTTGAGTAAGCAAAACTCTGTAAAAATGGCAATTTTGGTCACTGTGAGGGTTTAAAAAGTGGTTATTCAACATGAGGCACGATCCAATTGACATTTTGAATCATTTTTGGTACAGTCCAAAAAATCAATTTTCGGATGAAAAACGATGACTCCGGACATGTCGAACGTTCCCAAAATGGTCTATAATGATGAAATTTTAACATTTAATCTTTTGACTCTAAATGACTGTTGGATGTGCATTATGACTTTTTCAACTAAAATAAGTGTGTTTAAAGTCATTTCTGTGCCTGAAACGGGTCAAAATTGAAGCTTTTGAGTAAGCAAAACTCTGTAAAAATGGCAATTTTGGTCACTGTGAAGGTTTAAAAAGTGTTTATTCAACATGAGGCACGATCCAATTGACATTTTGAATCATTTTTGGTACAGTCCAAAAAATCAATTTTCGGATGAAAAACGATGACTCCGGACATGTCGAACGTTCCCAAAATGGTCTATAATGATGAAATTTTAACATTTAATCTTTTGACTCTAAATGACTGTTGGATGTGAATTATGACTTTTTCAACTAAAATAAGTGTGTTTAAAGTCTTTTCTGTGCCTGAAACGGGTCAAAATTGAAGCTTTTGAGTAAGCAAAACTCTGTAAAAATGGCAATTTTGGTCACTGTGAGGGTTTAAAAAGTGGTTATTCAACATGAGGCATGATCCAATTGACATTTTGAATCATTTTTGGTACAGTCCAAAAAATCGATTTTCGGATGAAAAACGATGACTCCGGACATGTTGAATGTTCCCAAAATGGTCTATAATGATGAAATTTTAACATTTAATCTTTTGACTCTAAATGACTGTTGGATGTGAATTATGACTTTTTCAACTAAAACAAGTGTGTTTAAAGTCATTTCTGTGCCTGAAACGGGTCAAAATTGAAGCTTTTGAGTAAGCAAAACTCTGTAAAAATGGCAATTTTGGTCACTGTGAGGGTTTAAAAAGTGGTTATTCAACATGAGGCATGATCCAATTGACATTTTGAATCATTTTTGGTACAGTCCAAAAAATCGATTTTCGGATGAAAAACGATGACCCCGGACATGTCGAACGTTCCCAAAATGGTCTATAATGATGAAATTTTAACCTTTAATCTTTTGACTCTAAATGGCTGTTGGATCTGAATTATGACTTTTTCCAACTAAAATAAGTGTGTTTAAAGTCATTTCTGTGCCTGAAACGGGTCAAAATTGAAGCTTTTGAGTAAGCAAAACTCTGTAAGAATGGCAATTTTGGTCACTGTGAGGGTTTAAAAAGTGGTTATTCAACATGAGGCATGATCCAATTGACATTTTGAATCATTTTTGGTACAGTCCAAAAAAATCAATTTTCGGATGAAAAACGATGACTCCGGACATGTCGAACGTTCCCAAAATGGTCTATAATGATGACATTTTAACATTTAATCTTTTGACTCTAAATGACTGTTGGATGTGAATTATGACTTTTTCAACTAAAATAAGTGTGTTTAAAGTAATTTTTGTGACTGAAACGGGTCAAAATTGAAGCTTTTGAGTAATCAAAACTCTGTAAAAATGGCAATTTTGGTCACTGTGAGGGTTTAAAAAGTGGTTATTCAACATGAGGCATGAACCAATTGACATTTTGAATCATTTTTGGTACAGTCCAAAAAAATCAATTTTCGGATGAAAAACGATGACTCCGGACATGCCGAACGTTCCCAAAATGGTCTATAATGATGAAATTTTAACATTTAATCTTTTGACTCTAAATGACTGTTGGATGTGAATTATGACTTTTTCAACTAAAATAAGTGTGTTTAAAGTCATTTCTGTGCCTGAAACGGGTCAAAATTGAAGCTTTTGAGTAAGCAAAACTCTGTAGAAATGGCAATTTTGGTCACTGTGAGGGTTTAAAAAGTGGTTATTCAACATGAGGCATGATCCAATTGACATTTTGAATCATTTTTGGTACAGTCCAAAAAATCGATTTTCGGATGAAAAACGATGACTCCGGACATGTCAACGTTCCCAAAATGGTCTATAATGATGAAATTTTAACATTTAATCTTTTGACTCTAAATGACTGTTGGATGTGAATTATGACTTTTTCAACTAAAATAAGTGTGTTTAAAGTCATTTCTGTGACTGAAACGGGTCAAAATTGAAGCTTTTCAGTAAGCAAAACTCTGTAAAAATGGCCATTTTGGTCACTGTGAGGGTTTAAAAAGTGGTTATTCAACATGAGGCACGATCCAATTGACATTTTGAATCATTTTTGGTACAGTCCAAAAAATCGATTTTCGGATGAAAAACGATGACTCCGGACATGTCGAACGTTCCCAAAATGGTCTATAATGATGAAATTTTAACATTTAATCTTTTGACTCTAAATGATTGTTGGATGTGAGTTATGACTTTTTCAACTAAAATAAGTGTGTTTAAAGTCATTTCTGTGCCTGAAACGGGTCAAAATTGAAGCTTTTGAGTAAGCAAAACTCTGTAAAAATGGCAATTTTGGTCACTGTGAGGGTTTAAAAAGTGGTTATTCAACATGAGGCATGATCCAATTGACATTTTGAATCATTTTTGGTACAGTCTAAAAAATCGATTTTCGGGTGAAAAACGATGACTCCGGACATGTCGAACGTTCCCAAAATGGTCTATAATGATGAAATTTTAACATTTAATCTTTTGACTCTAAATGACTGTTGGATGTGAATTATGACTTTTTCAACTAAAATAAGTGTGTTTAAAGTCATTTCTGTGACTGAAACGGGTCAAAATTGAAGCTTTTGAGTAAGCAAAACTCTGTAAAAATGGCCATTTTGGTCACTGTGAGGGTTTAAAAAGTGATTATTCAACATGAGGCACGATCCAATTGACATTTAGAATCATTTTTGGTACAGTCCAAAAAATCAATTTTCGGATGAAAAACTATGACTCCGGACATGTCGAACGTTCCCAAAATGGTCTATAATGATGAAATTTTAACATTTAATCTTTTGACTCTAAATGACGGTTGGATGTGAATTATGACTTTTTCAACTAAAATAAGTGTGTTTAAAGTCATTTCTGTGCCTGAAACGGGTCAAAATTGAAGCTTTTGAGTAAGCAAAACTCTGTAAAAATGGCAATTTTGGTCACTGTGAGGGTTTAAAAAGTGGTTATTCAACATGAGGCACGATCCAATTGACATTTTGAATCATTTTTGGTACAGTCCAAAAAATCAATTTTCGGATGAAAAACGATGACTCCGGACATGTCGAACGTTCCCAAAATGGTCTATAATGATGAAATTTTAACATTTAATCTTTTGACTCTAAATGATTGTTGGATGTGAGTTATGACTTTTTCAACTAAAATAAGTGTGTTTAAAGTCATTTCTGTGCCTGAAACGGGTCAAAATTGAAGCTTTTGAGTAAGCAAAACTCTGTAAAAATGGCAATTTTGGTCACTGTGAGGGTTTAAAAAGTGGTTATTCAACATGAGGCATGATCCAATTGACATTTTGAATCATTTTTGGTACAGTCTAAAAAATCGATTTTCGGGTGAAAAACGATGACTCCGGACATGTCGAACGTTCCCAAAATGGTCTATAATGATGAAATTTTAACATTTAATCTTTTGACTCTAAATGACTGTTGGATGTGAATTATGACTTTTTCAACTAAAATAAGTGTGTTTAAAGTCATTTCTGTGACTGAAACGGGTCAAAATTGAAGCTTTTGAGTAAGCAAAACTCTGTAAAAATGGCCATTTTGGTCACTGTGAGGGTTTAAAAAGTGATTATTCAACATGAGGCACGATCCAATTGACATTTAGAATCATTTTTGGTACAGTCCAAAAAATCAATTTTCGGATGAAAAACTATGACTCCGGACATGTCGAACGTTCCCAAAATGGTCTATAATGATGAAATTTTAACATTTAATCTTTTGACTCTAAATGACGGTTGGATGTGAATTATGACTTTTTCAACTAAAATAAGTGTGTTTAAAGTCATTTCTGTGCCTGAAACGGGTCAAAATTGAAGCTTTTGAGTAAGCAAAACTCTGTAAAAATGGCAATTTTGGTCACTGTGAGGGTTTAAAAAGTGGTTATTCAACATGAGGCACGATCCAATTGACATTTTGAATCATTTTTGGTACAGTCCAAAAAATCAATTTTCGGATGAAAAACGATGACTCCGGACATGTCGAACGTTCCCAAAATGGTCTATAATGATGAAATTTTAACATTTAATCTTTTGACTCTAAATGACTGTTGGATGTGCATTATGACTTTTTCAACTAAAATAAGTGTGTTTAAAGTCATTTCTGTGCCTGAAACGGGTCAAAATTGAAGCTTTTGAGTAAGCAAAACTCTGTAAAAATGGCAATTTTGGTCACTGTGAGGGTTTAAAAAGTGGTTATTCAACATGAGGCACGATCCAATTGACATTTTGAATCATTTTTGGTACAGTCCAAAAAATCAATTTTCGGATGAAAAACGATGACTCCGGACATGTCGAACGTTCCCAAAATGGTCTATAATGATGAAATTTTAACATTTAATCTTTTGACTCTAAATGACTGTTGGATGTGCATTATGACTTTTTCAACTAAAATAAGTGTGTTTAAAGTCATTTCTGTGCCTGAAACGGGTCAAAATTGAAGCTTTTGAGTAAGCAAAACTCTGTAAAAATGGCAATTTTGGTCACTGTGAGGGTTTAAAAAGTGGTTATTCAACATGAGGCACGATCCAATTGACATTTTGAATCATTTTTGGTACAGTCCAAAAAATCAATTTTCGGATGAAAAACGATGACTCCGGACATGTCGAACGTTCCCAAAATGGTCTATAATGATGAAATTTTAACATTTAATCTTTTGACTCTAAATGACTGTTGGATGTGAATTATGACTTTTTCAACTAAAATAAGTGTGTTTAAAGTCTTTTCTGTGCCTGAAACGGGTCAAAATTGAAGCTTTTGAGTAAGCAAAACTCTGTAAAAA
This sequence comes from Lissotriton vulgaris, assembly GCF_964263255.1. NCBI lineage: Eukaryota > Metazoa > Chordata > Amphibia > Caudata > Salamandridae > Lissotriton > Lissotriton vulgaris. The sequence goes on from NW_028255352.1 coordinate 283,985, forward strand.
TGGCAATTTTGGTCACTGTGAGGGTTTAAAAAGTGGTTATTCAACATGAGGCATGATCCAATTGACATTTTGAATCATTTTTGGTACAGTCCAAAAAATCGATTTTCGGATGAAAAACGATGACTCCGGACATGTTGAATGTTCCCAAAATGGTCTATAATGATGAAATTTTAACATTTAATCTTTTGACTCTAAATGACTGTTGGATGTGAATTATGACTTTTTCAACTAAAACAAGTGTGTTTAAAGTCATTTCTGTGCCTGAAACGGGTCAAAATTGAAGCTTTTGAGTAAGCAAAACTCTGTAAAAATGGCAATTTTGGTCACTGTGAGGGTTTAAAAAGTGGTTATTCAACATGAGGCATGATCCAATTGACATTTTGAATCATTTTTGGTACAGTCCAAAAAATCGATTTTCGGATGAAAAACGATGACCCCGGACATGTCGAACGTTCCCAAAATGGTCTATAATGATGAAATTTTAACCTTTAATCTTTTGACTCTAAATGGCTGTTGGATCTGAATTATGACTTTTTCCAACTAAAATAAGTGTGTTTAAAGTCATTTCTGTGCCTGAAACGGGTCAAAATTGAAGCTTTTGAGTAAGCAAAACTCTGTAAGAATGGCAATTTTGGTCACTGTGAGGGTTTAAAAAGTGGTTATTCAACATGAGGCATGATCCAATTGACATTTTGAATCATTTTTGGTACAGTCCAAAAAAATCAATTTTCGGATGAAAAACGATGACTCCGGACATGTCGAACGTTCCCAAAATGGTCTATAATGATGACATTTTAACATTTAATCTTTTGACTCTAAATGACTGTTGGATGTGAATTATGACTTTTTCAACTAAAATAAGTGTGTTTAAAGTAATTTTTGTGACTGAAACGGGTCAAAATTGAAGCTTTTGAGTAATCAAAACTCTGTAAAAATGGCAATTTTGGTCACTGTGAGGGTTTAAAAAGTGGTTATTCAACATGAGGCATGAACCAATTGACATTTTGAATCATTTTTGGTACAGTCCAAAAAAATCAATTTTCGGATGAAAAACGATGACTCCGGACATGCCGAACGTTCCCAAAATGGTCTATAATGATGAAATTTTAACATTTAATCTTTTGACTCTAAATGACTGTTGGATGTGAATTATGACTTTTTCAACTAAAATAAGTGTGTTTAAAGTCATTTCTGTGCCTGAAACGGGTCAAAATTGAAGCTTTTGAGTAAGCAAAACTCTGTAGAAATGGCAATTTTGGTCACTGTGAGGGTTTAAAAAGTGGTTATTCAACATGAGGCATGATCCAATTGACATTTTGAATCATTTTTGGTACAGTCCAAAAAATCGATTTTCGGATGAAAAACGATGACTCCGGACATGTCAACGTTCCCAAAATGGTCTATAATGATGAAATTTTAACATTTAATCTTTTGACTCTAAATGACTGTTGGATGTGAATTATGACTTTTTCAACTAAAATAAGTGTGTTTAAAGTCATTTCTGTGACTGAAACGGGTCAAAATTGAAGCTTTTCAGTAAGCAAAACTCTGTAAAAATGGCCATTTTTTTCACTGTGAGGGTTTAAAAAGTGGTTATTCAACATGAGGCACGATCCAATTGACATTTTGAATCATTTTTGGTACAGTCCAAAAAATCGATTTTCGGATGAAAAACGATGACTCCGGACATGTCGAACGTTCCCAAAATGGTCTATAATGATGAAATTTTAACATTTAATCTTTTGACTCTAAATGATTGTTGGATGTGAGTTATGACTTTTTCAACTAAAATAAGTGTGTTTAAAGTCATTTCTGTGCCTGAAACGGGTCAAAATTGAAGCTTTTGAGTAAGCAAAACTCTGTAAAAATGGCAATTTTGGTCACTGTGAGGGTTTAAAAAGTGGTTATTCAACATGAGGCATGATCCAATTGACATTTTGAATCATTTTTGGTACAGTCTAAAAAATCGATTTTCGGGTGAAAAACGATGACTCCGGACATGTCGAACGTTCCCAAAATGGTCTATAATGATGAAATTTTAACATTTAATCTTTTGACTCTAAATGACTGTTGGATGTGAATTATGACTTTTTCAACTAAAATAAGTGTGTTTAAAGTCATTTCTGTGACTGAAACGGGTCAAAATTGAAGCTTTTGAGTAAGCAAAACTCTGTAAAAATGGCCATTTTGGTCACTGTGAGGGTTTAAAAAGTGATTATTCAACATGAGGCACGATCCAATTGACATTTAGAATCATTTTTGGTACAGTCCAAAAAATCAATTTTCGGATGAAAAACTATGACTCCGGACATGTCGAACGTTCCCAAAATGGTCTATAATGATGAAATTTTAACATTTAATCTTTTGACTCTAAATGACGGTTGGATGTGAATTATGACTTTTTCAACTAAAATAAGTGTGTTTAAAGTCATTTCTGTGCCTGAAACGGGTCAAAATTGAAGCTTTTGAGTAAGCAAAACTCTGTAAAAATGGCAATTTTGGTCACTGTGAGGGTTTAAAAAGTGGTTATTCAACATGAGGCACGATCCAATTGACATTTTGAATCATTTTTGGTACAGTCCAAAAAATCAATTTTCGGATGAAAAACGATGACTCCGGACATGTCGAACGTTCCCAAAATGGTCTATAATGATGAAATTTTAACATTTAATCTTTTGACTCTAAATGACTGTTGGATGTGCATTATGACTTTTTCAACTAAAATAAGTGTGTTTAAAGTCATTTCTGTGCCTGAAACGGGTCAAAATTGAAGCTTTTGAGTAAGCAAAACTCTGTAAAAATGGCAATTTTGGTCACTGTGAGGGTTTAAAAAGTGGTTATTCAACATGAGGCACGATCCAATTGACATTTTGAATCATTTTTGGTACAGTCCAAAAAATCAATTTTCGGATGAAAAACGATGACTCCGGACATGTCGAACGTTCCCAAAATGGTCTATAATGATGAAATTTTAACATTTAATCTTTTGACTCTAAATGACTGTTGGATGTGCATTATGACTTTTTCAACTAAAATAAGTGTGTTTAAAGTCATTTCTGTGCCTGAAACGGGTCAAAATTGAAGCTTTTGAGTAAGCAAAACTCTGTAAAAATGGCAATTTTGGTCACTGTGAGGGTTTAAAAAGTGGTTAATCAACATGAGGCATGATCCAATTGACATTTTGAATCATTTTTGGTACAGTCTAAAAAATCGATTTTCGGATGAAAAACGATGACTCCGGACATGTCAACGTTCCCAAAATGGTCTATAATGATGAAATTTTAACATTTAATCTTTTGACTCTAAATGACTGTTGGATGTGAATTATGACTTTTTCAACTAAAATAAGTGTGTTTAAAGTCATTTCTGTGACTGAAACGGGTCAAAATTGAAGCTTTTCAGTAAGCAAAACTCTGTAAAAATGGCCATTTTGGTCACTGTGAGGGTTTAAAAAGTGGTTATTCAACATGAGGCACGATCCAATTGACATTTTGAATCATTTTTGGTACAGTCCAAAAAATCGATTTTCGGATGAAAAACGATGACTCCGGACATGTCGAACGTTCCCAAAATGGTCTATAATGATGAAATTTTAACATTTAATCTTTTGACTCTAAATGATTGTTGGATGTGAGTTATGACTTTTTCAACTAAAATAAGTGTGTTTAAAGACATTTCTGTGCCTGAAACGGGTCAAAATTGAAGCTTTTGAGTAAGCAAAACTCTGTAAAAATGGCAATTTTGGTCACTGTGAGGGTTTAAAAAGTGGTTATTCAACATGAGGCATGATCCAATTGACATTTTGAATCATTTTTGGTACAGTCTAAAAAATCGATTTTCGGGTGAAAAACGATGACTCCGGACATGTCGAACGTTCCCAAAATGGTCTATAATGATGAAATTTTAACATTTAATCTTTTGACTCTAAATGACTGTTGGATGTGAATTATGACTTTTTCAACTAAAATAAGTGTGTTTAAAGTCATTTCTGTGACTGAAACGGGTCAAAATTGAAGCTTTTGAGTAAGCAAAACTCTGTAAAAATGGGCATTTTGGTCACTGTGAGGGTTTAAAAAGTGATTATTCAACATGAGGCACGATCCAATTGACATTTTGAATCATTTTTGGTACAGTCCAAAAAATCAATTTTCGGATGAAAAACTATGACTCCGGACATGTCGAACGTTCCCAAAATGGTCTATAATGATGAAATTTTAACATTTAATCTTTTGACTCTAAATGACGGTTGGATGTGAATTATGACTTTTTCATCTAAAATAAGTGTGTTTAAAGTCATTTCTGTGCCTGAAACGGGTCAAAATTGAAGCTTTTGAGTAAGCAAAACTCTGTAAAAATGGCAATTTTGGTCACTGTGAGGGTTTAAAAAGTGGTTATTCAACATGAGGCACAATCCAATTGACATTTTGAATCATTTTTGGTACAGTCCAAAAAATCAATTTTCGGATGAAAAACGATGACTCCGGACATGTCGAACGTTCCCAAAATGGTCTATAATGATGAAATTTTAACATTTAATCTTTTGACTCTAAATGACTGTTGGATGTGCATTATGACTTTTTCAATTAAAATAAGTGTGTTTAAAGTCATTTCTGTGCCTGAAACGGGTCAAAATTGAAGCTTTTGAGTAAGCAAAACTCTGTAAAAATGGCAATTTTGGTCACTGTGAGGGTTTAAAAAGTGGTTATTCAACATGAGGCACGATCCAATTGACATTTTGAATCATTTTTGGTACAGTCCAAAAAATCAATTTTCGGATGAAAAACGATGACTCCGGACATGTCGAACGTTCCCAAAATGGTCTATAATGATGAAATTTTAACATTTAATCTTTTGACTCTAAATGACTGTTGGATGTGCATTATGACTTTTTCAACTAAAATAAGTGTGTTTAAAGTCATTTCTGTGCCTGAAACGGGTCAAAATTGAAGCTTTTGAGTAAGCAAAACTCTGTAAAAATGGCAATTTTGGTCACTGTGAGGGTTTAAAAAGTGGTTATTCAACATGAGGCATGATCCAATTGACATTTTGAATCATTTTTGGTACAGTCTAAAAAATCGATTTTCGGATGAAAAACGATGACTCCGGACATGTCGAACGTTCCCAAAATGGTCTATAATGATGAAATTTTAACATTTAATCTTTTGACTCTAAATGACTGTTGGATGTGAATTATGACTTTTTCAACTAAAATAAGTGTGTTTAAAGTCATTTCTGTGCCTGAAACGGGTCAAAATTGAAGCTTTTGAGTAAGCAAAACTCTTGGAAAGGGGCGACCACTCGGTCCCCCCGCACGTATGGCAGAGTACCACGATCCCCTCGGGAAGCCATCTTGGGCGGGAGGCGTGTCTCGGCTGGTATGCCCGAAGCGGCGTAGCCGGGGCGCGCTTTTTCCCGCCCTAGAGTGGGCTGGCCTAGACACTGACGCGGCTGGCCACGCCCTCGGGGCAGGCAGGGGCGGGTTTACGCCCGCCCTGAAGACAGATAAAAGGGGACGCAAGACCGGAAGGCATCCTCTTGTTCCTGTGCTCTGAAGCTGCACCTCCTCGCTGCACGTGAGCTCGAGACGGAACGAAGAGCCAATTTTGAGCGTTGTAATCTTTCTTTTGTCTTACAGATACTCTGTCGGAGAAATGCCCAAGAAAGGCGGGAAGAGAATGACGACTGAACAGATGGTTCGGGTCCTCATGAAGGAGATGACCGAGCTGAAGAAGCGGGTGGCGGAGAGAGACGGGGAAGGGGGGCCGGAACGTCCGCCTGCTGGAGCAGCCCCAGGAGGGAGAGCCAAGAGGCCAAGGAGGGGACCGGCTGGGGGAGACGTCCCGGTGCCCTGTACCCCGCTCGAAGCGCCAACCCCAGTACCGGCGGAGGGGAACCCGATTCCCGTGGTGGTCACCCCGGTGTCCAATGAAGATATGCCGCCCGAGCTGGCAGCACAACTGGCAGCGTGGTTGGGCGAAAGTAGTGAGGGCGCCACGGCTGCCGAGGCGCAGACGCTGATGAAGCAATTGCGCGAGAAACGGGATGCAGCCAAGGTGTCCGCACCGGTTGCAGTAGTTGACAAGCCACAAGGGACCGCAGAGGCAGCGTCCGGTGCAGGTAAGCGGCCATTGCCGATTGCGAGGGATGAGTCAGCACCCTCTCGTAGAGAAAGGTTGGGTCAACATGTGCCTTTGGCAATTAAGGAGAAGATTTGGGCGGGGGAATATGTGAACATCTTCTCGTTGCTTGTTGATCATTATGAGGTGGAGCATGTTAAGGGTCAGAAAGACCTCATGCATCCGAGTGTTTGGCGCGCAAAAATGGCCGCCTTTAAAGTGAATGAAAATATTGGCAATTGGGGCAATGCATGGGGAATCTTTACGTCGATCTTGGGGGAACGTAGGCCCGAGTTGCTTGCCGAGTTGCCGACCTATCAGTCGCGAATCATGGGGTACTCAACATCATACCAGGGTAACCATTGGTTCTGCTACGATAATCTTTTTAGGAAGGCTAAAGAGCATAATAAAAGCTTAACCTGGGATTGTTATGATTCTTTGACATGGGATAAAATGAAGGAGACAGGTATGTTGAAAATGCCATTGGTAGGAAGTAATGTTGGCGAACCCTCCCGCCAATATGGGGGAACGCCCTTTCGTTCAGGTACGGGTACCGACGATTACTCGAGACCTGCCGGCAATACAGGAAAAAGGGGGTTGTGCTTTAATTTCAACAGAGGTAAATGTACTAGGCCCCAGGGATCGTGTAAATTTAAACACGAATGTAGCGGGTGCGGGTCGCCCCATCCTGAGTCCACGTGCAGAGCCAAAACGGGTGATAACGGGGGGAGAGGAGGCGCCAAACAGGTCTAACATAGTCCGAGGGGCGCCTTTACCTACCCCGATTGATACCTTGGCGATGATTCCCTGGCTCAGTGAATACCCGGATCGTACTTCTGCTGGGGTGCTGCGGAACGGATTTTCGTATGGTTTCCGCATCCCGGTAGGGGACTTTCAGGGTGTGGAGAAGTGTAAAAATCAACTGTCGGTCCTGCAGCATACGACCGTGGTACAGGATAAGATCCGGAAAGAGGTTACTCGAGGTCGGGTCGCCGGCCCGTTTAGTGTACCCCCGGTGCAGGATTTTGTTTGTTCTCCTTTTAGGGGTGGTCCCCAAGAAAGACCCGGGTGAGTTCCGATTGATTCACAATTTATCAGCTCCACGTGGTTTTTCTGTAAACGATGCAATAGATCCGGAAGTATGTTCGGTGCGGTACGCATCCTTCGATGAGGCCGTAGCCATTTTGAATCGCCTGGGGCCCGGGGCGCTGATGGCGAAGTCAGATATCGAGTCAGCGTTCCGATTGCTCCCGGTACACCCAGACGACCAGCGTCTCCTAGGTTTCATGTTTCAGGGTTATTATTACATGGATAGGTGTATGCCAATGGGGTGCTCTATATCTTGTGCCTATTTCGAGAAATTCAGTAGTTTTCTACAATGGGTCTTCACAAAGAAGACGGGTTTCCAACATGTAATGCATTACCTTGATGATTTTCTGTTCCTTGGGGCAGCCGGGGATCTCGAATGTGGCCGGGCCTTGGCCGAATTTTGTATGTTAATGAAACAGTTTGGTGTGCCATTGGCACCAGGTAAGACGGTGGGTCCTGCGACTTGCCTCGAGTTTCTGGGGATCGAGTTAGACTCCAGTGAGGGTTGTTTTCGTTTGCCGGCTGACAAAGTGTTGAAGTTCAGGGCAGCCCTGCGTGTGTGTATAAGTGGATCTAAAGTTACGCTGCATCAATTACAGCAGTTGGTGGGACAGTTGAATTTTGCCCTGAGAGTTATACCAATGGCCCGCCCCTTCTCCCGTTCAATTGCCCAAGCTATGGTCGGCTTAAAGGAGGGCCATCATCGCACGAGACTATCGGCTGAGGTCCGCCAGGACATGCGCATTTGGCTAGCATTCCTGGCGGACTTTAATGGTCGAGTCGTCTGGAACAAACCAGCCGTGTCCTCGGAAGAGCTGGGGCTATGGACAGATTCGGCAGGTAGCATAGGTTTTGGTGCCATCTTCGGAACAAAATGGTCGGCACAAAGGTGGCCGACATGGTGGCATGACAATGGTCTGACAAGTAGTATTGCTTTCCTTGAACTTTTCCCCATTTTGGTGGCCCTGAGAACCTGGCCCGAAGGGTTCAAAGATCACTCTGTGATATTTTGGTCTGATAATATGACCGTGGTCGAGTGCATCAATAGCCAAGCTGCACGATGTAAACTGATTTTAAGACTGCTCAAAGAAATTGTTTTACTGTGTATGCAACTGAATGTGCTATTCAGAGCAAAACATGTCCCGGGGGTAATGAATCAGGCGGCCGATGCACTGTCTCGTTTTCATATGCAGGCTTTCTCGGGTTTCCTTCCCACAGCGGACCCAGAGCCGGCACCCTTTCCCGAAGCTCTCTGGTCTCTCGGTGCCCCGAACTTCGTCACCTCGTGGGAGAGAGTCTAGCACCAAGGACGAGGAAGGCATATGAAGGGGCGTTTCGGTCCTATTTAGCCTTTTTGGGGACCGATAGAGAGGGGCTTTGGGGCCACGAGGAATGGGTAGTGAATTTTCTGATGTCCTTACATAGGGCTGGGAAATCAGTGGCTACGGCCCAGAGGCATCGTGCTGCCATTTCCTTTGTTGCCAGGGCTCATGGTATCCAGGACCCGACAGCGTCTTTCGTGGTACAGAAAGCGCTGCGTGGGTGGCAACGCCTTGAGGGTCACAGAGTAGATGAGAGGCGCCCGATAGGTTTGGATAGGTTGGCCCAGTTGTTGGCCACACTCCCTTCCACATGTTCATCTCAGTTTGAGACAGTGTTGTTCCGAGCCGCTTTTACGCTGGCATTTCATGGGGCGATGCGGGTAAGCGAACTAGTGGCAAAGAACAAACGGGATGTGACAGGGGGTTTGTGCCAGGAACACGTTCAGATCAGAGGAGAGACAATGACTGTCTCCTTTGTCAGGTCCAAGACCGATCAGGGTGGGATGGGGGACTGCATAATCATACGCAGGATTCCCGGGTCCTCCATGTGTCCGGTAAAGTGTTTAGAAGACTACTTGACACGAAGGGTGGCATCATGGGGGGGGACCTTGTTGAGACACGCGGACGCCACCCCACTGACGAAATTTCAGTTTCAGCGGGTGCTTGCGATGTCAATTGCCGCTGCGGGCTTGAACCCGGGCGAGTTTGGGACCCATTCCTTTCGGATAGGGGCTGCTACAGAAGCTACAGCTAGGGGTCTTAATGTTGAACAAGTAAAACGAGTGGGGCGTTGGTCCTCCAATTGTTATAAGAGGTATGTGCGGTTGCACATGTTGTGAAGCTGTGATGATGTACTCACGCCTCTTGTTTTTGTTTGATTTTCAGTTGCGCAAGCCTACGAGGCGGGGCGGACTATGCAGTCGACCCAACACCGGGCCAGCGGTCAGACATCACCGGCTGTGAAAAAGGAGGTGTGGGTCGTGGGCCACTCATACGTGAGGCGTGCCGCGGACGTATTCAAAGCAGGTGACATGATTCACGTAGCTGGGGAATACGGGTACAGGGTGTCCTTCTACGGAAGAGGCGGTCTCTGTATTGACCAGTTTCAAGCATTTTTCGAGGGTTTGTTAGGGCGGACGAGGTCACCGCCGTCTATAGTCATAGTACATCTAGGGGGCAATGATTTAGTCACCACCGGTAGACGACTTCTCCTGGAAGCAATGCTTTCCACTGTAAGTTGGTTGGCAAGGAGAGTTCCGGGGTGCATAATTGCGTGGTCCCATATGATCCCACGAAAGGTATGGCGAGGGGCTATTTCTATTCCTGCTTTGAATCATTCTGTTAGAAAGCTTAATAACAAAGTGTGTAGGTTGTTCCGTTCCAGGACATTGCATTCTATTTTGCATGGCTGGATTAATGATGACAGTATGTATTTGGGGGATGGTGTGCATTTGTCTCGGGTGGGGAATGAGTTACTCATAGGAGACTTCTTAGCATGGTTAAAAACGTTAAAACATGACCTTTAGGTAGGAGCTTTGTGGGGGGTCCGGATAGCCGGTCAACTATCCGGCCTGTGGCGGTAAGGTCATGATCGGTGAGCACTAATTGGAAGATCCCTATGAGTGGGCGTCACCCAACACGGATGGGAGCGCTCGGGAGAGGTGGCCATTGGCCCCTCAACGGGGAGGCGGTCCCTTCTAAGGATGGGTCGCCGAAAGAAAAGGAAAGGCGGTCAAGGCCCCTTCCTGGGTAGGAGGGGTTACAGCCCCCTCCTGGGGGAATTTCCCGGGGCCAGTGACGTCTGCGACGGCAGATGTGGTAAGTTGTGCGGGGTTTTGGGGGGGGTCTACGCTACCTTCTAGATACCTCACACGAGTCCTCAAACGACCTTTAAGTGGCGTCGAGTTTTATTGGTGCCCCCGTCAAGTCAAAGGGAAATTGGTAGTTGCACTTGAGGTACGCCTCAGTGCTGTCGCCCCTCACAAGTGGGGGGTATTTCTGGTTAGGGATCTTGACACCGGTTACGACCTTGCCGTTGGCCCTTAAACGTTAGGATGTACAATTTCATAATTTCAAATAAATGAGTAAATGTGTGTAGGATGTTAGTTCGGCTAGGAGAACCTCTGTATTAGAGAATCTGTTAAGGTTAGCCAAACATCGCAATGTGGTAATGAAATTGTACATAATATAAAATGTTGATTTAATGTTTTAATTTTGTTTTAATAAATACGGCCGGGAGGGTTACTCCCTCCCTCTTCCAAAAACTTCAAGAACTGTTTCCGGTTTCCCTCCTTTGGGGATTGTGTTGAGAGGGGGTGGCGGGTATCTCAGCCATATGGAAAGGGGCGACCACTCGGTCCCCCCGCACGTATGGCAGAGTACCACGATCCCCCCGGGAAGCCATCTTGGGCGGGAGGCGTGTCTCGGCTGGTATGCCCGAAGCGGCGTAGCCGGGCGCGCTTTTTCCCGCCCTAGAGTGGGCTGGCCTAGACACTGACGCGGCTGGCCACGCCCTCGGGGCAGGCAGGGGCGGGTTTACGCCCGCCCTGAAGACAGATAAAAGGGGACGCAAGACCGGAAGGCATCCTCTTGTTCCTGTGCTCTGAAGCTGCACCTCCTCGCTGCACGTGAGCTCGAGACGGAACGAAGAGCCAATTTTGACCCACCCACCAGCCCCTGATGACAGCAAGTGGTTTTGAATAAAGTTGATGGATAACTCTGATTTTCGTTTACAGGTTGTGGTATTATCGTGATGATTTTGAGTATGTAATAAAGAATGTCGATTTGTGTTACGTTTTGCAAATAAAGAAATTCTGCTTTCGTGTTCATTGGTAGCAGGCTTTTAAGGAAAGTATAGTTGCTGCTATAATTTTAGTTTAGTCATTTAGTTAGCATTGTCGTATTTATTTTGGTCGGGCGGTAAGGTCATGATCGGTGAGCACTAATTGGAAGATCCCTATCAGTGGGCGTCACCCAACACGGATGGGAGCGCTCCGGAGAGGTGGCCATTGGCCCCTCAACGGGGAGGCGGTCCCTTCTAAGGATGGGTCGCCGAAAGAAAAGGAAAGGCGGTCAAGGCCCCTTCCTGGGTAGGAGGGGTTACAGCCCCCTCCTGGGGGAATTTCCCGGGGCCAGTGACGTCTGCGACGGCAGATGTGGTAAGTTGTGCGGGGTTTTGGGGGGGGTCTACGCTACCTTCTAGATACCTCACACGAGTCCTCGAACGACCTTTAAGTGGCGTCGAGTTTTATTGGTGCCCCCGTCAAGTCAAAGGGAAATTGGTAGTTGCACTTGAGGTACGCCTCAGTGCTGTCGCCCCTCACAAGTGGGGGGTATTTCTGGTTAGGGATCTTGACACCGGTTACGACCTTGCCGTTGGCCCTTAAACGTTAGGATGTACAATTTCATAATTTCAAATAAATGAGTAAATGTGTGTAGGATGTTAGTTCGGCTAGGAGAACCTCTGTATTAGAGAATCTGTTAAGGTTAGCCAAACATCGCAATGTGGTAATGAAATTGTACATAATATAAAATGTTGATTTAATGTTTTAATTTTGTTTTAATAAATACGGCCGGGAGGGTTACTCCCTCCCTCTTCCAAAAACTTCAAGAACTGTTTCCGGTTTCCCTCCTTTGGGGATTGTGTTGAGAGGGGGTGGCGGGTATCTCAGCCATAGTAAAAAAGGCAATTTTGGTCACTGTGAGGGTTTAAAAAGTGGTTATTCAACATGAGGCATGATCCAATTGACATTTTGAATCATTTTTGGTACAGTCCAAAAAATCGATTTTCGGATGAAAAACGATGACTCCGGACATGTCGAACGTTCCCAAAATGGTCTATAATGATGATATTTTAACATTTAATCTTTTGACTCTAAATGACTGTTGGATGTGAATTATGACTTTTTCAACTAAACTAAGTGTGTTTAAAGTCATTTCTGTGACTGAAACGGGTCAAAATTGAAGCTTTTGAGTAAGCAAAACTCTGTAAAAATGGCCATTTTGGTCACTGTGAGGGTTTAAAAAGTGGTTCTTCAACATGAGGCACGATCCAATTGACATTTTGAATCATTTTTGGTACAGTCCAAAAAATCAATTTTCGGATGAAAAACGATGACTCCGGACATGTCGAACGTTCCCAAAATGGTCTATAATGATGAAATTTTAACATTTAATCTTTTGACTCTAAATGACTGTTGGATGTGAATTATGACTTTTTCAACTAAAATAAGTGTGTTTAAAGTCATTTCTGTGCCTGAAACAGGTCAAAATTGAAGCTTTTGAGTAAGCAAAACTCTGTAAAAATGGCAATTTTGGTCACTGTGAGGGTTTAAAAAGTGGTTATTCAACATGAGGCATGATCCAATTGACATTTTGAATCATTTTTGGTACAGTCCAAAAAATCGATTTTCGGATGAAAAACGATGACTCCGGACATGTTGAATGTTCCCAAAATGGTCTATAATGATGAAATTTTAACATTTAATCTTTTGACTCTAAATGACTGTTGGATGTGAATTATGACTTTTTCAACTAAAACAAGTGTGTTTAAAGTCATTTCTGTGCCTGAAACGGGTCAAAATTGAAGCTTTTGAGTAAGCAAAACTCTGTAAAAATGGCAATTTTGGTCACTGTGAGGGTTTAAAAAGTGGTTATTCAACATGAGGCATGATCCAATTGACATTTTGAATCATTTTTGGTACATTCCAAAAAATCGATTTTCGGATGAAAAACGATGACCCCGGACATGTCGAACGTTCCCAAAATGGTCTATAATGATGAAATTTTAACATTTAATCTTTTGACTCTAAATGACTGTTGGATCTGAATTATGACTTTTTCAACTAAAATAAGTGTGTTTAAAGTCATTTCTGTGACTGAAACGGGTCAAAATTGAAGCTTTTGAGTAAGCAAAACTCTGTAAAAATGGCCATTTTGGTCACTGTGAGGGTTTAAAAAGTGGTTATTCAACATGAGGCACGATCCAATTGACATTTTGAATCATTTTTGGTACAGTCCAAAAAATCAATTTTCGGATGAAAAACGATGACTCCGGACATGTCGAACGTTCCCAAAATGGTCTATAATGATGAAATTTTAACATTTAATCTTTTGACTCTAAATGACTGTTGGATGTGAATTATGACTTTTTCAACTAAAATAAGTGTGTTTAAAGTCATTTCTGTGCCTGAAACGGGTCAAAATTGAAGCTTTTGAGTAAGCAAAACTCTGTAAAAATGGCAATTTTGGTCACTGTGAGGGTTTAAAAAGTGGTTATTCAACATGAGGCATGATCCAATTGACATTTTGAATCATTTTTGGTACAGTCCAAAAAAATCAATTTTCGGATGAAAAACGATGACTCCGGACATGTCGAACGTTCCCAAAATGGTCTATAATGATGAAATTTTAACATTTAATCTTTTGACTCTAAATGACTGTTGGATGTGAATTATGACTTTTTCAACTAAAATAAGTGTGTTTAAAGTCATTTCTGTGACTGAAACAGGTCAAAATTGAAGCTTTTGAGTAAGCAAAACTCTGTAAAAATTGCAATTTTGGTCACTGTGAGGGTTTAAAAAGTGGTTATTCAACATGAGGCATGATCCAATTGACATTTTGAATCATTTTTGGTACAGTCCAAAAAATCGATTTTCGGATGAAAAACGATGACTCCGGACATGTCGAACGTTCCCAAAATGGTCTATAATGATGAAATTTTAACATTTAATCTTTTGACTCTAAATGACTGTTGGATGTGAATTATGACTTTTTCAACTAAAATAAGTGTGTTTAAAGTCATTTCTGTGCCTGAAACGGGTCAAAATTGAAGCTTTTGAGTAAGCAAAACTCTGTAAAAATGGCAATTTTGGTCACTGTGAGGGTTTAAAAAGTGGTTATTCAACATGAGGCATGATCCAATTGACATTTTGAATCATTTTTGGTACAGTCCAAAAAAATCAATTTTCGGATGAAAAACGATGACTCCGGACATGTCGAACGTTCCCAAAATGGTCTATAATGATGAAATTTTAACATTTAATCTTTTGACTCTAAATGACTGTTGGATGTGAATTATACTTTTTCAACTAAAATAAGTGTGTTTAAAGTCATTTCTGTGACTGAAACAGGTCAAAATTGAAGCTTTTGAGTAAGCAAAACTCTGTAAAAATGGCAATTTTGGTCACTGTGAGGGTTTAAAAAGTGGTTATTCAACATGAGGCATGATCCAATTGACATTTTGAATCATTTTTGGTACAGTCCAAAAAATCGATTTTCGGATGAAAAACGATGACTCCGGACATGTCGAACGTTCCCAAAATGGTCTATAATGATGAAATTTTAACATTTAATCTTTTGACTCTAAATGACTGTTGGATGTGAATTATGACTTTTTCAACTAAAATAAGTGTGTTTAAAGTCATTTCTGTGACTGAAACTGGTCAAAATTGAAGCTTTTGAGTAAGCAAAACTCTGTAAAAATGGCCATTTTGGTCACTGTGAGGGTTTAAAAAGTGGTTATTCAACATGAGGCACGATCCAATTGACATTTTGAATCATTTTTGGTACAGTCCAAAAAATCAATTTTCGGATGAAAAACGATGACTCCGGACATGTCGAACGTTCCCAAAATGGTCTATAATGATGAAATTTTAACATTTAATCTTTTGACTCTAAATGACTGTTGGATGTGAATTATGACTTTTTCAACTAAAATAAGTGTGTTTAAAGTCATTTCTGTGCCTGAAACGGGTCAAAATTGAAGCTTTTGAGTAAGCAAAACTCTGTAAAAAAGGCAATTTTGGTCACTGTGAGGGTTTAAAAAGTGGTTATTCAACATGAGGCATGATCCAATTGACATTTTGAATCATTTTTGGTACAGTCTAAAAAATCGATTTTCGGATGAAAAACGATGACTCCGGACATGTCAACGTTCCCAAAATGGTCTATAATGATGAAATTTTAACATTTAATCTTTTGACTCTAAATGACTGTTGGATGTGAATTATGACTTTTTCAACTAAAATAAGTGTGTTTAAAGTCATTTCTGTGACTGAAACGGGTCAAAATTGAAGCTTTTCAGTAAGCAAAACTCTGTAAAAATGGCCATTTTGGTCACTGTGAGGGTTTAAAAAGTGGTTATTCAACATGAGGCACGATCCAATTGACATTTTGAATCATTTTTGGTACAGTCCAAAAAATCGATTTTCGGATGAAAAACGATGACTCCGGACATGTCGAACGTTCCCAAAATGGTCTATAATGATGAAATTTTAACATTTAATCTTTTGACTCTAAATGATTGTTGGATGTGAGTTATGACTTTTTCAACTAAAATAAGTGTGTTTAAAGTCATTTCTGTGCCTGAAACGGGTCAAAAATGAAGCTTTTGAGTAAGCAAAACTCTGTAAAAATGGCAATTTTGGTCACTGTGAGGGTTTAAAAAGTGGTTATTCAACATGAGGCATGATCCAATTGACATTTTGAATCATTTTTGGTACAGTCTAAAAAATCGATTTTCGGGTGAAAAACGATGACTCCGGACATGTCGAACGTTCAAAATGGTCTATAATGATGAAATTTTAACATTTAATCATTTGACTTTAAATGACTGTTGGATGTGAATTATGACTTTTTCAACTAAAATAAGTGTGTTTAAAGTCATTTCTGTGACTGAAACGGGTCAAAATTGAAGCTTTTGAGTAAGCAAAACTCTGTAAAAATGG
The DNA here is from genome assembly GCF_964263255.1 of Lissotriton vulgaris. NCBI lineage: Eukaryota > Metazoa > Chordata > Amphibia > Caudata > Salamandridae > Lissotriton > Lissotriton vulgaris. The sequence continues at coordinate 300,239 of NW_028255352.1, forward strand.
CCATTTTGGTCACTGTGAGGGTTTAAAAAGTGATTATTCAACATGAGGCACGATCCAATTGACATTTTGAATCATTTTTGGTACAGTCCAAAAAATCAATTTTCGGATGAAAAACTATGACTCCGGACATGTCGAACGTTCCCAAAATGGTCTATAATGATGAAATTTTAACATTTAATCTTTTGACTCTAAATGACGGTTGGATGTGAATTATGACTTTTTCAACTAAAATAAGTGTGTTTAAAGTCATTTCTGTGCCTGAAACGGGTCAAAATTGAAGCTTTTGAGTAAGCAAAACTCTGTAAAAATGGCAATTTTGGTCACTGTGAGGGTTTAAAAAGTGGTTATTCAACATGAGGCACGATCCAATTGACATTTTGAATCATTTTTGGTACAGTCCAAAAAATCAATTTTCGGATGAAAAACGATGACTCCGGACATGTCGAACGTTCCCAAAATGGTCTATAATGATGAAATTTTAACATTTAATCTTTTGACTCTAAATGACTGTTGGATGTGCATTATGACTTTTTCAACTAAAATAAGTGTGTTTAAAGTCATTTCTGTGCCTGAAACGGGTCAAAATTGAAGCTTTTGAGTAAGCAAAACTCTGTAAAAATGGCAATTTTGGTCACTGTGAGGGTTTAAAAAGTGGTTATTCAACATGAGGCACGATCCAATTGACATTTTGAATCATTTTTGGTACAGTCCAAAAAATCAATTTTCGGATGAAAATCGATGACTCCGGACATGTCGAACGTTCCCAAAATGGTCTATAATGATGAAATTTTAACATTTAATCTTTTGACTCTAAATGACTGTTGGATGTGCATTATGACTTTTTCAACTAAAATAAGTGTGTTTAAAGTCATTTCTGTGCCTGAAACGGGTCAAAATTAAAGCTTTTGAGTAAGCAAAACTCTGTAAAAATGGCAATTTTGGTCACTGTGAGGGTTTAAAAAGTGGTTATTCAACATGAGGCATGATCCAATTGACATTTTGAATCATTTTTGGTACAGTCTAAAAAATCGATTTTCGAGATGAAAAACGATGACTCCGGACATGTCGAACGTTCCCAAAATGGTCTATAATGATGAAATTTTAACATTTAATCTTTTGACTCTAAATGACTGTTGGATGTGAATTATGACTTTTTCAACTAAACTAAGTGTGTTTAAAGTCATTTCTGTGACTGAAACGGGTCAAAATTGAAGCTTTTGAGTAAGCAAAACTCTGTAAAAATTGCCATTTTGGTCACTGTGAGGGTTTAAAAAGTGGTTCTTCAACATGAGGCACGATCCAATTGACATTTTGAATCATTTTTGGTACAGTCCAAAAAATCAATTTTCGGATGAAAAACGATGACTCCGGACATGTCGAACGTTCCCAAAATGGTCTATAATGATGAAATTTTAACATTTAATCTTTTGACTCTAAATGACTGTTGGATGTGAATTATGACTTTTTCAACTAAAATAAGTGTGTTTAAAGTCATTTCTGTGCCTGAAACGGGTCAAAATTGAAGCTTTTGAGTAAGCAAAACTCTGTAAAAATGGCAATTTTGGTCACTGTGAGGGTTTAAAAAGTGGTTATTCAACATGAGGCATGATCCAATTGACATTTTGAATCATTTTTGGTACAGTCCAAAAAATCAATTTTCGGATGAAAAACGATGACTCCGGACATGTTGAATGTTCCCAAAATGGTCTATAATGATGAAATTTTAACATTTAATCTTTTGACTCTAAATGACTGTTGGATGTGAATTATGACTTTTTCAACTAAAACAAGTGTGTTTAAAGTCATTTCTGTGCCTGAAACGGGTCAAAATTGAAGCTTTTGAGTAAGCAAAACTCTGTAAAAATGGCAATTTTGGTCACTGTGAGGGTTTAAAAAGTGGTTATTCAACATGAGGCATGATCCAATTGACATTTTGAATCATTTTTGGTACATTCCAAAAAATCGATTTTCGGATGAAAAACGATGACCCCGGACATGTCGAACGTTCCCAAAATGGTCTATAATGATGACATTTTAATATTTAATCTTTTGACTCTAAATGACTGTTGGATCTGAATTATGACTTTTTCAACTAAAATAAGTGTGTTTAAAGTCATTTCTGTGACTGAAACGGGTCAAAATTGAAGCTTTTGAGTAAGCAAAACTCTGTAAAAATGGCCATTTTGGTCACTGTGAGGGTTTAAAAAGTGGTTATTCAACATGAGGCACGATCCAATTGACATTTTGAATCATTTTTGGTACAGTCCAAAAAATCAATTTTCGGATGAAAAACGATGACTCCGGACATGTCGAACGTTCCCAAAATGGTCTATAATGATGACATTTTAACATTTAATCTTTTGACTCTAAATGACTGTTGGATGTGAATTATGACTTTTTCAACTAAAATAAGTGTGTTTAAAGTCATTTCTGTGCCTGAAACGGGTCAAAATTGAAGCTTTTGAGTAAGCAAAACTCTGTAAAAATGGCAATTTTGGTCACTGTGAGGGTTTAAAAAGTGGTTATTCAACATGAGGCATGATCCAATTGACATTTTGAATCATTTTTGGTACAGTCCAAAAAAATCAATTTTCGGATGAAAAACGATGACTCCGGACATGTCGAACGTTCCCAAAATGGTCTATAATGATGAAATTTTAACATTTAATCTTTTGACTCTAAATGACTGTTGGATGTGAATTATGACTTTTTCAACTAAAATAAGTGTGTTTAAAGTCATTTCTGTGACTGAAACAGGTCAAAATTGAAGCTTTTCAGTAAGCAAAACTCTGTAAAAATGGCAATTTTGGTCACTGTGAGGGTTTAAAAAGTGGTTATTCAACATGAGGCATGATCCAATTGACATTTTGAATCATTTTTGGTACAGTCCAAAAAATCGATTTTCGGATGAAAAACGATGACTCCGGACATGTCGAACGTTCCCAAAATGGTCTATAATGATGAAATTTTAACATTTAATCTTTTGACTCTAAATGACTGTTGGATGTGAATTATGACTTTTTCAACTAAAATAAGTGTGTTTAAAGTCATTTCTGTGACTGAAACTGGTCAAAATTGAAGCTTTTGAGTAAGCAAAACTCTGTAAAAATGGCCATTTTGGTCACTGTGAGGGTTTAAAAAGTGGTTATTCAACATGAGGCATGATCCAATTGACATTTTGAATCATTTTTGGTACAGTCCAAAAAATCGATTTTCGGATGAAAAACGATGACTCCGGACATGTCGAACGTTCCCAAAATGGTCTATAATGATGATATTTTAACATTTAATCTTTTGACTCTAAATGACTGTTGGATGTGAATTATGACTTTTTCAACTAAACTAAGTGTGTTTAAAGTCATTTCTGTGACTGAAACGGGTCAAAATTGAAGCTTTTGAGTAAGCAAAACTCTGTAAAAATGGCCATTTTGGTCACTGTGAGGGTTTAAAAAGTGGTTATTCAACATGAGGCACGATCCAATTGACATTTTGAATCATTTTTGGTACAGTCCAAAAAATCAATTTTCGGATGAAAAACGATGACTCCGGACATGTCGAACGTTCCCAAAATGGTCTATAATGATGAAATTTTAACATTTAATCTTTTGACTCTAAATGACTGTTGGATGTGAATTATGACTTTTTCAACTAAAATAAGTGTGTTTAAAGTCATTTCTGTGCCTGAAACGGGTCAAAATTGAAGCTTTTGAGTAAGCAAAACTCTGTAAAAATGGCCATTTTGGTCACTGTGAGGGTTTAAAAAGTGGTTATTCAACATGAGGCACGATCCAATTGACATTTTGAATCATTTTTGGTACAGTCCAAAAAATCAATTTTCGGATGAAAAACGATGACTCCGGACATGTCGAACGTTCCCAAAATGGTCTATAATGATGAAATTTTAACATTTAATCTTTTGACTCTAAATGACTGTTGGATGTGAATTATGACTTTTTCAACTAAAATAAGTGTGTTTAAAGTCATTTCTGTGCCTGAAACGGGTCAAAATTGAAGCTTTTGAGTAAGCAAAACTCTGTAAAAATGGCAATTTTGGTCACTGTGAGGGTTTAAAAAGTGGTTATTCAACATGAGGCATGATCCAATTGACATTTTGAATCATTTTTGGTACAGTCCAAAAAAATCAATTTTCGGATGAAAAACGATGACTCCGGACATGTCGAACGTTCCCAAAATGGTCTATAATGATGAAATTTTAACATTTAATCTTTTGACTCTAAATGACTGTTGGATGTGAATTATGACTTTTTCAACTAAAATAAGTGTGTTTAAAGTCATTTCTGTGCCTGAAACGGGTCAAAATTGAAGCTTTTGAGTAAGCAAAACTCTGTAAAAATGGCAATTTTGGTCACTGTGAGGGTTTAAAAAGTGGTTATTCAACATGAGGCATGATCCAATTGACATTATGAATCATTTTTGGTACAGTCCAAAAAAATCAATTTTCGGATGAAAAACGATGACTCCGGACATGTCGAACGTTCCCAAAATGGTCTATAATGATGAAATTTTAGCATTTAATCTTTTGACTCTAAATGACTGTTGGATGTGAAATATGACTTTTTCAACTAAAATAAGTGTGTTTAAAGTAATTTTTGTGACTGAAACGGGTCAAAATTGAAGCTTTTGAGTAATCAAAACTCTGTAAAAATGGCAATTTTGGTCACTGTGAGGGTTTAAAAAGTGGTTATTCAACATGAGGCATGATCCAATTGACATTTTGAATCATTTTTGGTACAGTCCAAAAAATCGATTTTCGGATGAAAAACGATGACTCCGGACATGTCGAACGTTCCCAAAATGGTCTATAATGATGAAATTTTAACATTTAATCTTTTGACTCTAAATGACTGTTGGATGTGAATTATGACTTTTTCAACTAAAATAAGTGTGTTTAAAGTCATTTCTGTGCCTGAAACGGGTCAAAATTGAAGCTTTTGAGTAAGCAAAACTCTGTAGAAATGGCAATTTTGGTCACTGTGAGGGTTTAAAAAGTGGTTATTCAACATGAGGCACGATCCAATTGACATTTTGAATCATTTTTGGTACAGTCTAAAAAATCAATTTTCGGGTGAAAAACGATGACTCCGGACATGTCGAACGTTCCCAAAATGGTCTATAATGATGAAATTTTAACATTTAATCTTTTGACTCTAAATGACTGTTGGATGTGAATTATGACTTTTTCAACTAAAATAAGTGTGTTTAAAGTCATTTCTGTGCCTGAAACGGGTCAAAATTGAAGCTTTTGAGTAAGCAAAACTCTGTAAAAATGGCAATTTTGGTCACTGTGAGGGTTTAAAAAGTGGTTATTCAACATGAGGCACGATCCAATTGACATTTTGAATCATTTTTGGTACAGTCCAAAAAATCGATTTTCGGATGAAAAACGATGACTCCGGACATGTCGAACGTTCCCAAAAAGGTCTATAATGATGAAATTTTAACATTTAATCTTTTGACTCTAAATGACTGTTGGATGTGAATTATGACTTTTTCAACTAAAATAAGTGTGTTTAAAGTCATTTCTGTGCCTGAAACGGGTCAAAATTGAAGCTTTTGAGTAAGCAAAACTCTGTAAGAATGGCAATTTTGGTCACTGTGAGGGTTTAAAAAGTGGTTATTCAACATGAGGCATGATCCAATTGACATTTTGAATCATTTTTGGTACAGTCCAAAAAAATCAATTTTCGGATGAAAAACGATGACTCCGGACATGTCGAACGTTCCCAAAATGGTCTATAATGATGAAATTTTAACATTTAATCTTTTGACTCTAAATGACTGTTGGATGTGAATTATGACTTTTTCAACTAAAATAAGTGTGTTTAAAGTAATTTTTGTGACTGAAACGGGTCAAAATTGAAGCTTTTGAGTAATCAAAACTCTGTAAAAATGGCAATTTTGGTCACTGTGAGGGTTTAAAAAGTGGTTATTCAACATGAGGCATGATCCAATTGACATTTTGAATCATTTTTGTTACAGTCCAAAAAAATCAATTTTCGGATGAAAAACGATGACTCCGGACATGTCGAACGTTCCCAAAATGGTCTATAATGATGAAATTTTAACATTTAATCTTTTGACTCTAAATGACTGTTGGATGTGAATTATGACTTTTTCAACTAAAATAAGTGTGTTTAAAGTCATTTCTGTGCCTGAAACGGGTCAAAATTGAAGCTTTTGAGTAAGCAAAACTCTGTAGAAATGGCAATTTTGGTCACTGTGAGGGTTTAAAAAGTGGTTATTCAACATGAGGCATGATCCAATTGACATTTTGAATCATTTTTGGTACAGTCCAAAAAATCGATTTTCGGATGAAAAACGATGACTCCGGACATGTCAACGTTCCCAAAATGGTCTATAATGATGAAATTTTAACATTTAATCTTTTGACTCTAAATGACTGTTGGATGTGAATTATGACTTTTTCAACTAAAATAAGTGTGTTTAAAGTCATTTCTGTGACTGAAACGGGTCAAAATTGAAGCTTTTCAGTAAGCAAAACTCTGTAAAAATGGCCATTTTGGTCACTGTGAGGGTTTAAAAAGTGGTTATTCAACATGAGGCACGATCCAATTGACATTTTGAATCATTTTTAGTACAGTCCAAAAAATCGATTTTCGGATGAAAAACGATGACTCTGGACATGTCGAACGTTCCCAAAATGGTCTATAATGATGAAATTTTAACATTTAATCTTTTGACTCTAAATGATTGTTGGATGTGAGTTATGACTTTTTCAACTAAAATAAGTGTGTTTAAAGTCATTTCTGTGCCTGAAACGGGTCAAAATTGAAGCTTTTGAGTAAGCAAAACTCTGTAAAAATGGCAATTTTGGTCACTGTGAGGGTTTAAAAAGTGGTTATTCAACATGAGGCATGATCCAATTGACATTTTGAATCATTTTTTGTACAGTCCAAAAAATCGATTTTCGGATGAAAAACGATGACTCCGGACATGTCGAACTTTCCCAAAATGGTCTATAATGATGATATTTTAACATTTAATCTTTTGACTCTAAATGACTGTTGGATGTGAATTATGACTTTTTCAACTAAACTAAGTGTGTTTAAAGTCATTTCTGTGACTGAAACGGGTCAAAATTGAAGCTTTTGAGTAAGCAAAACTCTGTAAAAATGGCCATTTTGGTCACTGTGAGGGTTTAAAAAGTGGTTCTTCAACATGAGGCACGATCCAATTGACATTTTGAATCATTTTTGGTACAGTCCAAAAAATCAATTTTCGGATGAAAAACGATGACTCCGGACATGTCGAACGTTCCCAAAATGGTCTATAATGATGAAATTTTAACATTTAATCTTTTGACTCTAAATGACTGTTGGATGTGAATTATGACTTTTTCAACTAAAATAAGTGTGTTTAAAGTCATTTCTGTGCCTGAAACGGGTCAAAATTGAAGCTTTTGAGTAAGCAAAACTCTGTAAAAATGGCAATTTTGGTCACTGTGAGGGTTTAAAAAGTGGTTATTCAACATGAGGCATGATCCAATTGACATTTTGAATCATTTTTGGTACAGTCCAAAAAATCGATTTTCGGATGAAAAACGATGACTCCGGACATGTTGAATGTTCCCAAAATGGTCTATAATGATGAAATTTTAACATTTAATCTTTTGACTCTAAATGACTGTTGGATGTGAATTATGACTTTTTCAACTAAAACAAGTGTGTTTAAAGTCATTTCTGTGCCTGAAACGGGTCAAAATTGAAGCTTTTGATTAAGCAAAACTCTGTAAAAATGGCAATTTTGGTCACTGTGAGGGTTTAAAAAGTGGTTATTCAACATGAGGCATGATCCAATTGACATTATGAATCATTTTTGGTACAGTCCAAAAAAATCAATTTTCGGATGAAAAACGATGACTCCGGACATGTCGAACGTTCCCAAAATGGTCTATAATGATGAAATTTTAGCATTTAATCTTTTGACTCTAAATGACTGTTGGATGTGAATTATGACTTTTTCAACTAAAATAAGTGTGTTTAAAGTAATTTTTGTGACTGAAACGGGTCAAAATTGAAGCTTTTGAGTAATCAAAACTCTGTAAAAATGGCAATTTTGGTCACTGTGAGGGTTTAAAAAGTGGTTATTCAACATGAGGCATGATCCAATTGACATTTTGAATCATTTTTGGTACAGTCCAAAAAATCAATTTTCGGATGAAAAACGATGACTCCGGACATGTCGAACGTTCCCAAAATGGTCTATAATGATGAAATTTTAACATTTAATCTTTTGACTCTAAATGACTGTTGGATCTGAATTATGACTTTTTCAACTAAAATAAGTGTGTTTAAAGTCATTTCTGTGACTGAAACGGGTCAAAATTGAAGCTTTTGAGTAAGCAAAACTCTGTAAAAATGGCCATTTTGGTCACTGTGAGGGTTTAAAAAGTGGTTATTCAACATGAGGCACGATCCAATTGACATTTTGAATCATTTTTGGTACAGTCCAAAAAATCGATTTTCGGATGAAAAACGATGACTCCGGACATGTCGAACGTTCCCAAAATGGTCTATAATGATGAAATTTTAACATTTAATCTTTTGACTCTAAATGACTGTTGGATGTGAATTATGACTTTTTCAACTAAAATAAGTGTGTTTAAAGTCATTTCTGTGACTGAAACGGGTCAAAATTGAAGCTTTTGAGTAAGCAAAACTCTGTAAAAATGGCCATTTTGGTCACTGTGAGGGTTTAAAAAGTGGTTATTCAACATGAGGCACGATCCAATTGACATTTTGAATCATTTTTGGTACAGTCCAAAAAATCAATTTTCGGATGAAAAACGATGACTCCGGACATGTTGAACGTTCCCAAAATGGTCTATAATGATGAAATTTTAACATTTAATCTTTTGACTCTAAATGACTGTTGGATGTGAATTATGACTTTTTCAACTAAAATAAGTGTGTTTAAAGTCATTTCTGTGCCTGAAACGGGTCAAAATTGAAGCTTTTGAGTAAGCAAAACTCTGTAGAAATGGCAATTTTGGTCACTGTGAGGGTTTAAAAAGTGGTTATTCAACATGAGGCATGATCAATTGACATTTTGAATCATTTTTGGTACAGTCCAAAAAATCGATTTTCGGATGAAAAACGATGACTCCGGACATGTCAACGTTCCCAAAATGGTCTATAATGATGAAATTTTAACATTTAATCTTTTGACTCTAAATGACTGTTGGATGTGAATTATGACTTTTTCAACTAAAATAAGTGTGTTTAAAGTCATTTCTGTGACTGAAACGGGTCAAAATTGAAGCTGTTCAGTAAGGAAAACTCTGTAAAAATGGCCATTTTGGTCACTGTGAGGGTTTAAAAAGTGGTTATTCAACATGAGGCACGATCCAATTGACATTTTGAATCATTTTTGGTACAGTCCAAAAAATCGATTTTCGGATGAAAAACGATGACTCCGGACATGTCGAACGTTCCCAAAATGGTCTATAATGATGAAATTTTAACATTTAATCTTTTGACTCTAAATGATTGTTGGATGTGAATTATGACTTTTTCAACTAAAATAAGTGTGTTTAAAGTCATTTCTGTGCCTGAAACGGGTCAAAATTGAAGCTTTTTAGTAAGCAAAACTCTGTAAAAATGGCAATTTTGGTCACTGTGAGGGTTTAAAAAGTGGTTATTCAACATGAGGCATGATCCAATTGACATTTTGAATCATTTTTGGTACAGTCTAAAAAATCGATTTTCGGGTGAAAAACGATGACTCCGGACATGTCGAACGTTCCCAAAATGGTCTTTAATGATGAAATTTTAACATTTAATCTTTTGACTCTAAATGACTGTTGGATGTGAATTATGACTTTTTCAACTAAAATAAGTGTGTTTAAAGTCATTTCTGTGCCTGAAACGGGTCAAAATTGAAGCTTTTGAGTAAGCAAAACTCTGTAGAAATGGCAATTTTGGTCACTGTGAGGGTTTAAAAAGTGGTTATTCAACATGAGGCACGATCCAATTGACATTTTGAATCATTTTTGGTACAGTCCAAAAAATCGATTTTCGGATGAAAAACGATGACTCCGGACATGTTGAACGTTCCCAAAATGGTCTATAATGATGAAATTTTAACATTTAATCTTTTGACTCTAAATGATTGTTGGATGTGAATTATGACTTTTTCAACTAAAATAAGTGTGTTTAAAGTCATTTCTGTGCCTGAAACGGGTCAAAATTGAAGCTTTTGAGTAAGCAAAACTCTGTAAAAATGGCAATTTTGGTCACTGTGAGGGTTTAAAAAGTGGTTATTCAACATGAGGCATGGTCCAATTGACATTTTGAATCATTTTTGGTACAGTCTAAAAAATCGATTTTCGGGTGAAAAACGATGACTCCGGACATGTCGAACGTTCCCAAAATGGTCTATAATGATGAAATTTTAACATTTAATCTTTTGACTCTAAATGACTGTTGGATGTGAATTATGACTTTTTCAACTAAAATAAGTGTGTTTAAAGTCATTTCTGTGCCTGAAACGGGTCAAAATTGAAGCTTTTGAGTAAGCAAAACTCTGTAAAAATGGCAATTTTGGTCACTGTGAGGGTTTAAAAAGTGGTTATTCAACATGAGGCATGATCCAATTGACATTTTGAATCATTTTTGGTACAGTCCAAAAAATCGATTTTCGGATGAAAAACGATGACTCCGGACATGTCGAACGTTCCCAAAATGGTCTATACTGATGAAATGTTAACATTTAATCTTTTGACTCTAAATGACTGTTGGATGTGAATTATGACTTTTTCAACTAAAACAAGTGTGTTTAAAGTCATTTCTGTGCCTGAAACGGGTCAAAATTGAAGCTTTTGAGTAAGCAAAACTCTGTAAAAATGGCAATTTTGGTCACTGTGAGGGTTTAAAAAGTGGTTATTCAACATGAGGCATGATCCAATTGACATTTTGAATCATTTTTGGTACAGTCCAAAAAATCGATTTTCGGATGAAAAACGATGACCCCGGACATGTCGAACGTTCCCAAAATGGTCTATAATGATGAAATTTTAACATTTAATCTTTTGACTCTAAATGACTGTTGGATCTGAATTATGACTTTTTCAACTAAAATAAGTGTGTTTAAAGTCATTTCTGTGACTGAAACGGGTCAAAATTGAAGCTTTTGAGTAAGCAAAACTCTGTAAAAATGGCCATTTTGGTCACTGTGAGGGTTTAAAAAGTGGTTATTCAACATGAGGCACGATCCAATTGACATTTTGAATCATTTTTGGTACAGTCCAAAAAATCAATTTTCGGATGAAAAACGATGACCCAGGACATGTCAAACGTTCCCAAAATGGTCTATAATGATGAAATTTTAACATTTAATCTTTTGACTCTAAATGACTGTTGGATGTGCATTATGACTTTTTCAACTAAAATAAGTGTGTTTAAAGTCATTTCTGTGCCTGAAACGGGTCAAAATTGAAGCTTTTGAGTAAGCAAAACTCTGTAAAAATGGCAATTTTGGTCACTGTGAGGGTTTAAAAAGTGGTTATTCAACATGAGGCATGATCCAATTGACATTTTGAATCATTTTTGGTACAGTCTAAAAAAATCGATTTTCGGATGAAAAACGATGACTCCGGACATGTCGAACGTTCCCAAAATGGTCTATAATGATGAAATTTTAACATTTAATCTTTTGACTCTAAATGACTGTTGGATGTGTATTATGACTTTTTCAACTAAAATAAGTGTGTTTAAAGTCATTTCTGTGCCTGAAACGGGTCAAAATTGAAGCTTTTGAGTAAGCAAAACTCTGTAAAAAAGGCAATTTTGGTCACTGTGAGGGTTTAAAAAGTGGTTATTCAACATGAGGCATGATCCAATTGACATTTTGAATCATTTTTGGTACAGTCCAAAAAATCGATTTTCGGATGAAAAACGATGACTCCGGACATGTCGAACGTTCCCAAAATGGTCTATAATGATGATATTTTAACATTTAATCTTTTGACTCTAAATGACTGTTGGATGTGAATTATGACTTTTTCAACTAAACTAAGTGTGTTTAAAGTCATTTCTGTGCCTGAAACGGGTCAAAATTGAAGCTTTTGAGTAAGCAAAACTCTGTAGAAATGGCAATTTTGGTCACTGTGAGGGTTTAAAAAGTGGTTATTCAACATGAGGCATGATCAATTGACATTTTGAATCATTTTTGGTACAGTCCAAAAAATCGATTTTCGGATGAAAAACGATGACTCCGGACATGTCAACGTTCCCAAAATGGTCTATAATGATGAAATTTTAACATTTAATCTTTTGACTCTAAATGACTGTTGGATGTGAATTATGACTTTTTCAACTAAAATAAGTGTGTTTAAAGTCATTTCTGTGACTGAAACGGGTCAAAATTGAAGCTGTTCAGTAAGGAAAACTCTGTAAAAATGGCCATTTTGGTCACTGTGAGGGTTTAAAAAGTGGTTATTCAACATGAGGCACGATCCAATTGACATTTTGAATCATTTTTGGTACAGTCCAAAAAAATCGATTTTCGGATGAAAAACGATGACTCCGGACATGTCGAACGTTCCCAAAATGGTCTATAAAGATGAAATTTTAACATTTAATCTTTTGACTCTAAATGATTGTTGGATGTGAATTATGACTTTTTCAACTAAAATAAGTGTGTTTAAAGTCATTTCTGTGCCTGAAACGGGTCAAAATTGAAGCTTTTGAGTAAGCAAAACTCTGTAAAAATGGCAATTTTGGTCACTGTGAGGGTTTAAAAAGTGGTTATTCAACATGAGGCATGATCCAATTGACATTTTGAATCATTTTTGGTACAGTCTAAAAAATCGATTTTCGGGTGAAAAACGATGACTCCGGACATGTCGAACGTTCCCAAAATGGTCTATAATGATGAAATTTTAACATTTAATCTTTTGACTCTAAATGACTGTTGGATGTAAATTATGACTTTTTCAACTAAAATAAGTGTGTTTAAAGTCATTTCTGTGCCTGAAACGGGTCAAAATTGAAGCTTTTGAGTAAGCAAAACTCTGTAAAAATGGCAATTTTGGTCACTGTGAGGGTTTAAAAAGTGGTTATTCAACATGAGGCACGATCCAATTGACATTTTGAATCATTTTTGGTACAGTCCAAAAAATCAATTTTCGGATGAAAAACGATGACTCCGGACATGTCAAACGTTCCCAAAATGGTCTATAATGATGAAATTTTAACATTTAATCTTTTGACTCTAAATGACTGTTGGATGTGCATTATGACTTTTTCAACTAAAATAAGTGTGTTTAAAGTCATTTCTGTGCCTGAAACGGGTCAAAATTGAAGCTTTTGAGTAAGCAAAACTCAGTAAAAATGGCAATTTTGGTCACTGTGAGGGTTTAAAAAGTGGTTATTCAACATGAGGCATGATCCAATTGACATTTTGAATCATTTTTGGTACAGTCTAAAAAATCGATTTTCGGATGAAAAACGATGACTCCGGACATGTCGAACGTTCCCAAAATGGTCTATAATGATGAAATTTTAACATTTAATCTTTTGACTCTAAATGACTGTTGGATGTGAATTATGACTTTTTCAACTAAAATAAGTGTGTTTAAAGTCATTTCTCTGCCTGAAACGGGTCAAAATTGAAGCTTTTGAGTAAGCAAAACTCTGTAAAAAAGGCAATTTTGGTCACTGTGAGGGTTTAAAAAGTGGTTATTCAACATGAGGCACGATCCAATTGACATTTTGAATCATTTTTGGTACAGTCCAAAAAATCAATTTTCGGATGAAAAACGATGACTCCGGACATGTCGAACGTTCCCAAAATGGTCTATAATGATGACATTTTAACATTTAATCTTTTGACTCTAAATGACTGTTGGATGTGAATTATGACTTTTTCAACTAAAATAAGTGTGTATAAAGTCATTTCTGTGCCTGAAACGGGTCAAAATTGAAGCTTTTGAGTAAGCAAAACTCTGTAAAAATGGCAATTTTAGTCACTGTGAGGGTTTAAAAAGTGGTTATTCAACATGAGGCATGATCCAATTGACATTTTGAATCATTTTTGGTACAGTCCAAAAAATCGATTTTCGGATGAAAAACGATGACTCCGGACATGTTGAATGTTCCCAAAATGGTCTATAATGATGACATTTTAACATTTAATCTTTTGACTCTAAATGACTGTTGGATGTGAATTATGACTTTTTCAACTAAAACAAGTGTGTTTAAAGTCATTTCTGTGCCTGAAACGGGTCAAAATTGAAGCTTTTGAGTAAGCAAAACTCTGTAAAAATGGCAATTTTGGTCACTGTGAGGGTTTAAAAAGTGGTTATTCAACATAAGGCATGATCCAATTGACATTTTGAATCATTTTTGGTACAGTCCAAAAAATCGATTTTCGGATGAAAAACGATGACCCCGGACATGTCGAACGTTCCCAAAATGGTCTATAATGATGAAATTTTAACATTTAATCTTTTGACTCTAAATGACTGTTGGATCTGAATTATGACTTTTTCAACTAAAATAAGTGTGTTTAAAGTCATTTCTGTGACTGAAACGGGTCAAAATTGAAGCTTTTGAGTAAGCAAAACTCTGTAAAAATGGCCATTTTGGTCACTGTGAGGGTTTAAAAAGTGGTTATTCAACATGAGGCACGATCCAATTGACATTTTGAATCATTTTTGGTACAGTCCAAAAAAATCAATTTTCGGATGAAAAACGATGACTCCGGACATGTCGAACGTTCCCAAAATCGTCTATAATGATGAAATTTTAACATTTAATCTTTTGACTCTAAATGACTGTTGGATGTGAATTATGACTTTTTCAACTAAAATAAGTGTGTTTAAAGTAATTTTTGTGACTGAAACGGGTCAAAATTGAAGCTTTTGAGTAATCAAAACTCTGTAAAAATGGCAATTTTGGTCACTGTGAGGGTTTAAAAAGTGGTTATTGAACATGAGGCATGATCCAATTGACATTTTGAATCATTTTTGGTACAGTCCAAAAAATCGATTTTCGGATGAAAAACGATGACTCCGGACATGTCGAACGTTCCCAAAATGGTCTATAATGATGAAATTTTAACATTTAATCTTTTGACTCTAAATGACTGTTGGATGTGAATTATGACTTTTTCAACTAAAATAAGTGTGTTTAAAGTCATTTCTGTGCCTGAAACGGGTCAAAATTGAAGCTTTTGAGTAAGCAAAACTCTGTAGAAATGGCAATTTTGGTCACTGTGAGGGTTTAAAAAGTGGTTATTCAACATGAGGCAAGATCCAATTGACATTTTGAATCATTTTTGGTACAGTCCAAAAAATCGATTTTCGGATGAAAAACGATGACTCCGGACATGTCGAACGTTCCCAAAATGGTCTATAATGATGAAATTTTAACATTTAATCTTTTGACTCTAAATGATTGTTGGATGTGAATTATGACTTTTTCAACTAAAATAAGTGTGTTTAAAGTCATTTCTGTGCCTGAAACGGGTCAAAATTGAAGCTTTTGAGTAAGCAAAACTCTGTAAAAATGGCAATTTTGGTCACTGTGAGGGTTTAAAAAGTGGTTATTCAACATGAGGCATGGTCCAATTGACGTTTTGAATCATTTTTGGTACAGTCTAAAAAATCGATTTTCGGGTGAAAAACGATGACTCCGGACATGTCGAACGTTCCCAAAATGGTCTATAATGATGAAATTTTAACATTTAATCTTTTGACTCTAAATGACTGTTGGATGTGAATTATGACTTTTTCAACTAAAATAAGTGTGTTTAAAGTCATTTCTGTGACTGAAACGGGTCAAAATTGAAGCTTTTGAGTAAGCAAAACTCTGTAAAAATGGCCATTTTGGTCACTGTGAGGGTTTAAAAAGTGGTTATTCAACATGAGGCACGATCCAATTGACATTTTGAATCATTTTTGGTACAGTCCAAAAAATCAATTTTCGGATGAAAAACGATGACTCCGGACATGTCGAACGTTCCCAAAATGGTCTATAATGATGAAATTTTAACATTTAATCTTTTGACTCTAAATGACTGTTGGATGTGAATTATGACTTTTTCAACTAAAATAAGTGTGTTTAAAGTCATTTCTGTGCCTGAAACGGGTCAAAATTGAAGCTTTTGAGTAAGCAAAACTCTGTAGAAATGGCAATTTTGGTCACTGTGAGGGTTTAAAAAGTGGTTATTCAACATGAGGCATGATCCAATTGACATTTTGAATCATTTTTGGTACAGTCTAAAAAATCGATTTTCGGATGAAAAACGATGACTCCGGACATGTCGAACGTTCCCAAAATGGTCTATAATGATGAAATTTTAACATTTAATCTTTTGACTCTAAATGACTGTTGGATGTGTATTATGACTTTTTCAACTAAAATAAGTGTGTTTAAAGTCATTTCTGTGCCTGAAACGGGTCAAAATTGAAGCTTTTGAGTAAGCAAAACTCTGTAAAAAAGGCAATTTTGGTCACTGTGAGGGTTTAAAAAGTGGTTATTCAACATGAGGCATGATCCAATTGACATTTTGAATCATTTTTGGTACAGTCCAAAAAATCGATTTTCGGATGAAAAACGATGACTCCGGACATGTCGAACGTTCCCAAAATGGTCTATAATGATGATATTTTAACATTTAATCTTTTGACTCTAAATGACTGTTGGATGTGAATTATGACTTTTTCAACTAAACTAAGTGTGTTTAAAGTCATTTCTGTGCCTGAAACGGGTCAAAATTGAAGCTTTTGAGTAAGCAAAACTCTGTAGAAATGGCAATTTTGGTCACTGTGAGGGTTTAAAAAGTGGTTATTCAACATGAGGCATGATCAATTGACATTTTGAATCATTTTTGGTACAGTCCAAAAAATCGATTTTCGGATGAAAAACGATGACTCCGGACATGTCAACGTTCCCAAAATGGTCTATAATGATGAAATTTTAACATTTAATCTTTTGACTCTAAATGACTGTTGGATGTGAATTATGACTTTTTCAACTAAAATAAGTGTGTTTAAAGTCATTTCTGTGACTGAAACGGGTCAAAATTGAAGCTGTTCAGTAAGGAAAACTCTGTAAAAATGGCCATTTTGGTCACTGTGAGGGTTTAAAAAGTGGTTATTCAACATGAGGCACGATCCAATTGACATTTTGAATCATTTTTGGTACAGTCCAAAAAAATCGATTTTCGGATGAAAAACGATGACTCCGGACATGTCGAACGTTCCCAAAATGGTCTATAATGATGAAATTTTAACATTTAATCTTTTGACTCTAAATGATTGTTGGATGTGAATTATGACTTTTTCAACTAAAATAAGTGTGTTTAAAGTCATTTCTGTGCCTGAAACGGGTCAAAATTGAAGCTTTTGAGTAAGCAAAACTCTGTAAAAATGGCAATTTTGGTCACTGTGAGGGTTTAAAAAGTGGTTATTCAACATGAGGCATGATCCAATTGACATTTTGAATCATTTTTGGTACAGTCTAAAAAATCGATTTTCGGGTGAAAAACGATGACTCCGGACATGTCGAACGTTCCCAAAATGGTCTATAATGATGAAATTTTAACATTTAATCTTTTGACTCTAAATGACTGTTGGATGTAAATTATGACTTTTTCAACTAAAATAAGTGTGTTTAAAGTCATTTCTGTGCCTGAAACGGGTCAAAATTGAAGCTTTTGAGTAAGCAAAACTCTGTAAAAATGGCAATTTTGGTCACTGTGAGGGTTTAAAAAGTGGTTATTCAACATGAGGCACGATCCAATTGACATTTTGAATCATTTTTGGTACAGTCCAAAAAATCAATTTTCGGATGAAAAACGATGACTCCGGACATGTCAAACGTTCCCAAAATGGTCTATAATGATGAAATTTTAACATTTAATCTTTTGACTCTAAATGACTGTTGGATGTGCATTATGACTTTTTCAACTAAAATAAGTGTGTTTAAAGTCATTTCTGTGCCTGAAACGGGTCAAAATTGAAGCTTTTGAGTAAGCAAAACTCAGTAAAAATGGCAATTTTGGTCACTGTGAGGGTTTAAAAAGTGGTTATTCAACATGAGGCATGATCCAATTGACATTTTGAATCATTTTTGGTACAGTCTAAAAAATCGATTTTCGGATGAAAAACGATGACTCCGGACATGTCGAACGTTCCCAAAATGGTCTATAATGATGAAATTTTAACATTTAATCTTTTGACTCTAAATGACTGTTGGATGTGAATTATGACTTTTTCAACTAAAATAAGTGTGTTTAAAGTCATTTCTCTGCCTGAAACGGGTCAAAATTGAAGCTTTTGAGTAAGCAAAACTCTGTAAAAAAGGCAATTTTGGTCACTGTGAGGGTTTAAAAAGTGGTTATTCAACATGAGGCACGATCCAATTGACATTTTGAATCATTTTTGGTACAGTCCAAAAAATCAATTTTCGGATGAAAAACGATGACTCCGGACATGTCGAACGTTCCCAAAATGGTCTATAATGATGAAATTTTAACATTTAATCTTTTGACTCTAAATGACTGTTGGATGTGAATTATGACTTTTTCAACTAAAACAAGTGTGTTTAAAGTCATTTCTGTGCCTGAAACGGGTCAAAATTGAAGCTTTTGAGTAAGCAAAACTCTGTAAAAATGGCAATTTTGGTCACTGTGAGGGTTTAAAAAGTGGTTATTCAACATGAGGCATGATCCAATTGACATTTTGAATCATTTTTGGTACAGTCCAAAAAATCGATTTTCGGATGAAAAACGATGACCCCGGACATGTCGAACGTTCCCAAAATGGTCTATAATGATGAAATTTTAACATTTAATCTTTTGACTCTAAATGACTGTTGGATCTGAATTATGACTTTTTCAACTAAAATAAGTGTGTTTAAAGTCATTTCTGTGACTGAAACGGGTCAAAATTGAAGCTTTTGAGTAAGCAAAACTCTGTAAAAATGGCCATTTTGGTCACTGTGAGGGTTTAAAAAGTGGTTATTCAACATGAGGCACGATCCAATTGACATTTTGAATCATTTTTGGTACAGTCCAAAAAAATCAATTTTCGGATGAAAAACGATGACTCCGGACATGTCGAACGTTCCCAAAATCGTCTATAATGATGAAATTTTAACATTTAATCTTTTGACTCTAAATGACTGTTGGATGTGAATTATGACTTTTTAAACTAAAATAAGTGTGTTTAAAGTAATTTTTGTGACTGAAACGGGTCAAAATTGAAGCTTTTGAGTAATCAAAACTCTGTAAAAATGGCAATTTTGGTCACTGTGAGGGTTTAAAAAGTGGTTATTGAACATGAGGCATGATCCAATTGACATTTTGAATCATTTTTGGTACAGTCCAAAAAATCGATTTTCGGATGAAAAACGATGACTCCGGACATGTCGAACGTTCCCAAAATGGTCTATAATGATGAAATTTTAACATTTAATCTTTTGACTCTAAATGACTGTTGGATGTGAATTATGACTTTTTCAACTAAAATAAGTGTGTTTAAAGTCATTTCTGTGCCTGAAACGGGTCAAAATTGAAGCTTTTGAGTAAGCAAAACTCTGTAGAAATGGCAATTTTGGTCACTGTGAGGGTTTAAAAAGTGGTTATTCAACATGAGGCAAGATCCAATTGACATTTTGAATCATTTTTGGTACAGTCCAAAAAATCGATTTTCGGATGAAAAACGATGACTCCGGACATGTCGAACGTTCCCAAAATGGTCTATAATGATGAAATTTTAACATTTAATCTTTTGACTCTAAATGATTGTTGGATGTGAATTATGACTTTTTCAACTAAAATAAGTGTGTTTAAAGTCATTTCTGTGCCTGAAACGGGTCAAAATTGAAGCTTTTGAGTAAGCAAAACTCTGTAAAAATGGCAATTTTGGTCACTGTGAGGGTTTAAAAAGTGGTTATTCAACATGAGGCATGGTCCAATTGACATTTTGAATCATTTTTGGTACAGTCTAAAAAATCGATTTTCGGGTGAAAAACGATGACTCCGGACATGTCGAACGTTCCCAAAATGGTCTATAATGATGAAATTTTAACATTTAATCTTTTGACTCTAAATGACTGTTGGATGTGAATTATGACTTTTTCAACTAAAATAAGTGTGTTTAAAGTCATTTCTGTGACTGAAACGGGTCAAAATTGAAGCTTTTGAGTAAGCAAAACTCTGTAAAAATGGCCATTTTGGTCACTGTGAGGGTTTAAAAAGTGGTTATTCAACATGAGGCACGATCCAATTGACATTTTGAATCATTTTTGGTACAGTCCAAAAAATCAATTTTCGGATGAAAAACGATGACTCCGGACATGTCGAACGTTCCCAAAATGGTCTATAATGATGAAATTTTAACATTTAATCTTTTGACTCTAAATGACTGTTGGATGTGAATTATGACTTTTTCAACTAAAATAAGTGTGTTTAAAGTCATTTCTGTGCCTGAAACGGGTCAAAATTGAAGCTTTTGAGTAAGCAAAACTCTGTAGAAATGGCAATTTTGGTCACTGTGAGGGTTTAAAAAGTGGTTATTCAACATGAGGCATGATCCAATTGACATTTTGAATCATTTTTGGTACAGTCCAAAAAATCGATTTTCGGATGAAAAACGATGACTCCGGACATGTCAACGTTCCCAAAATGGTCTATAATGATGAAATTTTAACATTTAATCTTTTGACTCTAAATGACTGTTGGATGTGAATTATGACTTTTTCAACTAAAATAAGTGTGTTTAAAGTCATTTCTGTGACTGAAACGGGTCAAAATTGAAGCTGTTCAGTAAGGAAAACTCTGTAAAAATGGCCATTTTGGTCACTGTGAGGGTTTAAAAAGTGGTTATTCAACATGAGGCACGATCCAATTGACATTTTGAATCATTTTTGGTACAGTCCAAAAAATCGATTTTCGGATGAAAAACGATGACTCCAGACATGTCGAACGTTCCCAAAATGGTCTATAATGATGAAATTTTAACATTTAATCTTTTGACTCTAAATGATTGTTGGATGTGAATTATGACTTTTTCAACTAAAATAAGTGTGTTTAAAGTCATTTCTGTGCCTGAAACGGGTCAAAATTGAAGCTTTTGAGTAAGCAAAACTCTGTAAAAATGGCAATTTTGGTCACAGTGAGGGTTTAAAAAGTGGTTATTCAACATGAGGCATGATCCAATTGACATTTTGAATCATTTTTGGTACAGTCTAAAAAATCGATTTTCGGGTGAAAAACGATGACTCCGGACATGTCGAACGTTCCCAAAATGGTCTATAATGATGAAATTTTAACATTTAATCTTTTGACTCTAAATGACTGTTGGATGTAAATTATGACTTTTTCAACTAAAATAAGTGTGTTTAAAGTCATTTCTGTGCCTGAAACGGGTCAAAATTGAAGCTTTTGAGTAAGCAAAACTCTGTAAAAATGGCAATTTGGGTCACTGTGAGGGTTTAAAAAGTGGTTATTCAACATGAGGCACGATCCAATTGACATTTTGAATCATTTTTGGTACAGTCCAAAAAATCAATTTTCGGATGAAAAACGATGACTCCGGACATGTCGAACGTTCGCAAAATGGTCTATAATGATGAAATTTTAACATTTAATCTTTTGACTCTAAATGACTGTTGGATGTGCATTATGACTTTTTCAACTAAAATAAGTGTGTTTAAAGTCATTTCTGTGCCTGAAACGGGTCAAAATTGAAGCTTTTGAGTAAGCAAAACTCTGTAAAAATGGCAATTTTGGTCACTGTGAGGGTTTAAAAAGTGGTTATTCAACATGAGGCATGATCCAATTGACATTTTGAATCATTTTTGGTACAGTCTAAAAAATCGATTTTCGGATGAAAAACGATGACTCCGGACATGTCGAACGTTCCCAAAATGGTCTATAATGATGAAATTTTAACATTTAATCTTTTGACTCTAAATGACTGTTGGATGTGAATTATGACTTTTTCAACTAAAATAAGTGTGTTTAAAGTCATTTCTGTGCCTGAAACGGGTCAAAATTGAAGCTTTTGAGTAAGCAAAACTCTGTAAAAAAGGCAATTTTGGTCACTGTGAGGGTTTAAAAAGTGGTTATTCAACATGAGGCATGATCCAATTGACATTTTGAATCATTTTTGGTACAGTCCAAAAAATCGATTTTCGGATGAAAAACGATGACTCCGGACATGTCGAACGTTCCCAAAATGGTCTATAATGATGATATTTTAACATTTAATCTTTTGACTCTAAATGACTGTTGGATGTGAATTATGACTTTTTCAACTAAACTAAGTGTGTTTAAAGTCATTTCTGTGACTGAAACGGGTCAAAATTGAAGCTTTTGAGTAAGCAAAACTCTGTAAAAATGGCCATTTTGGTCACTGTGAGGGTTTAAAAAGTGGTTCTTCAACATGAGGCACGATCCAATTGACATTTTGAATCATTTTTGGTACAGTCCAAAAAATCAATTTTCGGATGAAAAACGATGACTCCGGACATGTCGAACGTTCCCAAAATGGTCTATAATGATGAAATTTTAACATTTAATCTTTTGACTCTAAATGACTGTTGGATGTGAATTATGACTTTTTCAACTAAAATAAGTGTGTTTAAAGTCATTTCTGTGCCTGAAACGGGTCAAAATTGAAGCTTTTGAGTAAGCAAAACTCTGTAAAAATGGCAATTTTGGTCACTGTGAGGGTTTAAAAAGTGGTTATTCAACATGAGGCATGATCCAATTGACATTTTGAATCATTTTTTGTACAGTCCAAAAAATCGATTTTCGGATGAAAAACGATGACTCCGGACATGTTGAATGTTCCCAAAATGGTCTATAATGATGAAATTTTAACATTTAATCTTTTGACTCTAAATGACTGTTGGATGTGAATTATGACTTTTTCAACTAAAACAAGTGTGTTTAAAGTCATTTCTGTGCCTGAAACGGGTCAAAATTGAAGCTTTTGAGTAAGCAAAACTCTGTAAAAATGGCAATTTTGGTCACTGTGAGGGTTTAAAAAGTGGTTATTCAACATGAGGCATGATCCAATTGACATTTTGAATCATTTTTGGTACAGTCCAAAAAATCGATTTTCGGATGAAAAACGATGACCCCGGATATGTCGAGCGTTCCCAAAATGGTCTATAATGATGAAATTTTAACATTTAATCTTTTGACTCTAAATGACTGTTGGATCTGAATTATGACTTTTTCAACTAAAATAAGTGTGTTTAAAGTCATTTCTGTGACTGAAACGGGTCAAAATTGAAGCTTTTGAGTAAGCAAAACTCTGTAAAAATGGCCATTTTGGTCACTGTGAGGGTTTAAAAAGTGGTTATTCAACATGAGGCACGATCCAATTGACATTTTGAATCATTTTTGGTACAGTCCAAAAAATCAATTTTCGGATGAAAAACGATGACTCCGGACATGTCGAACGTTCCCAAAATGGTCTATAATGATGAAATTTTAACATTTAATCTTTTGACTCTAAATGACTGTTGGATGTGAATTATGACTTTTTCAACTAAAATAAGTGTGTTTAAAGTCATTTCTGTGCCTGAAACGGGTCAAAATTGAAGCTTTTGAGTAAGCAAAACTCTGTAAAAATGGCAATTTTGGTCACTGTGAGGGTTTAAAAAGTGGTTATTCAACATGAGGCATGATCCAATTGACATTTTGAATCATTTTTGGTACAGTCCAAAAAAATCAATTTTCGGATGAAAAACGATGACTCCGGACATGTCGAACGTTCCCAAAATGGTCTATAATGATGAAATTTTAACATTTAATCTTTTGACTCTAAATGACTGTTGGATGTGAATTATGACTTTTTCAACTAAAATAAGTGTGTTTAAAGTAATTTTTGTGACTGAAACGGGTCAAAATTGAAGCTTTTGAGTAATCAAAACTCTGTAAAAATGGCAATTTTGGTCACTGTGAGGGTTTAAAAAGTGGTTATTCAACATGAGGCATGATCCAATTGACATTTTGAATCATTTTTGGTACAGTCCAAAAAATCGATTTTCGGATGAAAAACGATGACTCCGGACATGTCGAACGTTCCCAAAATGGTCTATAATGATGAAATTTTAACATTTAATCTTTTGACTCTAAATGACTGTTGGATGTGAATTATGACTTTTTCAACTAAAATAAGTGTGTTTAAAGTCATTTCTGTGCCTGAAACGGGTCAAAATTGAAGCTTTTGAGTAAGCAAAACTCTGTAGAAATGGCAATTTTGGTCACTGTGAGGGTTTAAAAAGTGGTTATTCAACATGAGGCAAGATCCAATTGACATTTTGAATCATTTTTGGTACAGTCCAAAAAATCGATTTTCGGATGAAAAACGATGACTCCGGACATGTCGAACGTTCCCAAAATGGTCTATAATGATGAAATTTTAACATTTAATCTTTTGACTCTAAATGATTGTTGGATGTGAATTATGACTTTTTCAACTAAAATAAGTGTGTTTAAAGTCATTTCTGTGCCTGAAACGGGTCAAAATTGAAGCTTTTGAGTAAGCAAAACTCTGTAAAAATGGCAATTTTGGTCACTGTGAGGGTTTAAAAAGTGGTTATTCAACATGAGGCATGGTCCAATTGACATTTTGAATCATTTTTGGTACAGTCTAAAAAAATCGATTTTCGGGTGAAAAACGATGACTCCGGACATGTCGAACGTTCCCAAAATGGTCTATAATGATGAAATTTTAACATTTAATCTTTTGACTCTAAATGACTGTTGGATGTGAATTATGACTTTTTCAACTAAAATAAGTGTGTTTAAAGTCATTTCTGTGACTGAAACGGGTTAAAATTGAAGCTTTTGAGTAAGCAAAACTCTGTAAAAATGGCAATTTTGGTCACTGTGAGGGTTTAAAAAGTGGTTATTCAACATGAGGCATGATCCAATTGACATTTTGAATCATTTTTGGTACAGTCCAAAAAAATCAATTTTCGGATGAAAAACGATGACTCCGGACATGTCGAACGTTCCCAAAATGGTCTATAATGATGAAATTTTAACATTTAATCTTTTGACTCTAAATGACTGTTGGATGTGAATTATGACTTTTTCAACTAAAATAAGTGTGTTTAAAGTAATTTTTGTGACTGAAACGGGTCAAAATTGAAGCTTTTGAGTAATCAAAACTCTGTAAAAATGGCAATTTTGGTCACTGTGAGGGTTTAAAAAGTGGTTATTCAACATGAGGCATGATCCAATTGACATTTTGAATCATTTTTGGTACAGTCCAAAAAATCGATTTTCGGATGAAAAACGATGACTCCGGACATGTCGAACGTTCCCAAAATGGTCTATAATGATGAAATTTTAACATTTAATCTTTTGACTCTAAATGACTGTTGGATGTAAATTACGACTTTTTCAACTAAAATAAGTGTGTTTAAAGTCATTTCTGTGCCTGAAACGGGTCAAAATTGAAGCTTTTGAGTAAGCAAAACTCTGTAAAAATGGCAATTTTGGTCACTGTGAGGGTTTAAAAAGTGGTTATTCAACATGAGGCACGATCCAATTGACATTTTGAATCATTTTTGGTACAGTCCAAAAAATCAATTTTCGGATGAAAAACGATGACTCCGGACATGTCGAACGTTCGCAAAATGGTCTATAATGATGAAATTTTAACATTTAATCTTTTGACTCTAAATGACTGTTGGATGTGCATTATGACTTTTTCAACTAAAATAAGTGTGTTTAAAGTCATTTCTGTGCCTGAAACGGGTCAAAATTGAAGCTTTTGAGTAAGCAAAACTCTGTAAAAATGGCAATTTTGGTCACTGTGAGGGTTTAAAAAGTGGTTATTCAACATGAGGCATGATCCAATTGACATTTTGAATCATTTTTGGTACAGTCTAAAAAATCGATTTTCGGATGAAAAACGATGACTCCGGACATGTCGAACGTTCCCAAAATGGTCTATAATGATGAAATTTTAACATTTAATCTTTTGACTCTAAATGACTGTTGGATGTGAATTATGACTTTTTCAACTAAAATAAGTGTGTTTAAAGTCATTTCTGTGCCTGAAACGGGTCAAAATTGAAGCTTTTGAGTAAGCAAAACTCTGTAAAAAAGGCAATTTTGGTCACTGTGAGGGTTTAAAAAGTGGTTATTCAACATGAGGCATGATCCAATTGACATTTTGAATCATTTTTGGTACAGTCCAAAAAATCGATTTTCGGATGAAAAACGATGACTCCGGACATGTCGAACGTTCCCAAAATGGTCTATAATGATGATATTTTAACATTTAATCTTTTGACTCTAAATGACTGTTGGATGTGAATTATGACTTTTTCAACTAAACTAAGTGTGTTTAAAGTCATTTCTGTGACTGAAACGGGTCAAAATTGAAGCTTTTGAGTAAGCAAAACTCTGTAAAAATGGCCATTTTGGTCACTGTGAGGGTTTAAAAAGTGGTTCTTCAACATGAGGCACGATCCAATTGACATTTTGAATCATTTTTGGTACAGTCCAAAAAATCAATTTTCGGATGAAAAACGATGACTCCGGACATGTCGAACGTTCCCAAAATGGTCTATAATGATGAAATTTTAACATTTAATCTTTTGACTCTAAATGACTGTTGGATGTGAATTATGACTTTTTCAACTAAAATAAGTGTGTTTAAAGTCATTTCTGTGCCTGAAACGGGTCAAAATTGAAGCTTTTGAGTAAGCAAAACTCTGTAAAAATGGCAATTTTGGTCACTGTGAGGGTTTAAAAAGTGGTTATTCAACATGAGGCATGATCCAATTGACATTTTGAATCATTTTTTGTACAGTCCAAAAAATCGATTTTCGGATGAAAAACGATGACTCCGGACATGTTGAATGTTCCCAAAATGGTCTATAATGATGAAATTTTAACATTTAATCTTTTGACTCTAAATGACTGTTGGATGTGAATTATGACTTTTTCAACTAAAACAAGTGTGTTTAAAGTCATTTCTGTGCCTGAAACGGGTCAAAATTGAAGCTTTTGAGTAAGCAAAACTCTGTAAAAATGGCAATTTTGGTCACTGTGAGGGTTTAAAAAGTGGTTATTCAACATGAGGCATGATCCAATTGACATTTTGAATCATTTTTGGTACAGTCCAAAAAATCGATTTTCGGATGAAAAACGATGACCCCGGATATGTCGAGCGTTCCCAAAATGGTCTATAATGATGAAATTTTAACATTTAATCTTTTGACTCTAAATGACTGTTGGATCTGAATTATGACTTTTTCAACTAAAATAAGTGTGTTTAAAGTCATTTCTGTGACTGAAACGGGTCAAAATTGAAGCTTTTGAGTAAGCAAAACTCTGTAAAAATGGCCATTTTGGTCACTGTGAGGGTTTAAAAAGTGGTTATTCAACATGAGGCATGATCCAATTGACATTTTGAATCATTTTTGGTACAGTCCAAAAAATCAATTTTCGGATGAAAAACGATGACCCCGGACATGTCGAACGTTCCCAAAATGGTCTATAATGATGAAATTTTAACATTTAATCTTTTGACTCTAAATGACTGTTGGATCTGAATTATGACTTTTTCAACTAAAATAAGTGTGTTTAAAGTCATTTCTGTGACTGAAACGGGTCAAAATTGAAGCTTTTGAGTAAGCAAAACTCTGTAAAAATGGCCATTTTGGTCACTGTGAGGGTTTAAAAAGTGGTTATTCAACATGAGGCACGATCCAATTGACATTTTGAATAATTTTTGGTACAGTCCAAAAAATCGATTTTCGGATGAAAAACGATGACTCCGGACATGTCGAACGTTCCCAAAATGGTCTATAATGATGAAATTTTAACATTTAATCTTTTGACTCTAAATGACTGTTGGATGTGAATTATGACTTTTTCAACTAAAATAAGTGTGTTTAAAGTCATTTCTGTGCCTGAAACGGGTCAAAATTGAAGCTTTTGAGTAAGCAAAACTCTGTAGAAATGGCAATTTTGGTCACTGTGAGGGTTTAAAAATTGGTTATTCAACATGAGGCATGATCAATTGACATTTTGAATCATTTTTGGTACAGTCCAAAAAATCGATTTTCGGATGAAAAACGATGACTCCGGACATGTCAACGTTCCCAAAATGGTCTATAATGATGACATTTTAACATTTAATCTTTTGACTCTAAATGACTGTTGGATGTGAATTATGACTTTTTCAACTAAAATAAGTGTGTTTAAAGTCATTTCTGTGACTGAAACGGGTCAAAATTGAAGCTGTTCAGTAAGGAAAACTCTGTAAAATTGGCCATTTTGGTCACTGTGAGGGTTTAAAAAGTGGTTATTCAACATGAGGCACGATCCAATTGACATTTTGAATCATTTTTGGTACAGTCCAAAAAATCGATTTTCGGATGAAAAACGATGACTCCGGACATGTCGAACGTTCCCAAAATGGTCTATAATGATGAAATTTTAACATTTAATCTTTTGACTCTAAATGATTGTTGGATGTGAATTATGACTTTTTCAACTAAAATAAGTGTGTTTAAAGTCATTTCTGTGCCTGAAACGGGTCAAAATTGAAGCTTTTGAGTAAGCAAAACTCTGTTAAAATGGCAATTTTGGTCACTGTGAGGGTTTAAAAAGTGGTTATTCAACATGAGGCATGATCCAATTGACATTTTGAATCATTTTTGGTACAGTCTAAAAAATCGATTTTCGGGTGAAAAACGATGACTCCGGACATGTCGAACGTTCCCAAAATGGTCTTTAATGATGAAATTTTAACATTTAATCTTTTGACTCTAAATGACTGTTGGATGTAAATTATGACTTTTTCAACTAAAATAAGTGTGTTTAAAGTCATTTCTGTGCCTGAAACGGGTCAAAATTGAAGCTTTTGAGTAAGCAAAACTCTGTAAAAATGGCAATTTTGGTCACTGTGAGGGTTTAAAAAGTGGTTATTCAACATGAGGCACGATCCAATTGACATTTTGAATCATTTTTGGTACAGTCCAAAAAATCAATTTTCGGATGAAAAACGATGACCCAGGACATGTCAAACGTTCCCAAAATGGTCTATAATGATGAAATTTTAACATTTAATCTTTTGACTCTAAATGACTGTTGGATGTGCATTATGACTTTTTCAACTAAAATAAGTGTGTTTAAAGTTATTTCTGTGCCTGAAACGGGTCAAAATTGAAGCTTTTGAGTAAGCAAAACTCTGTAAAAATGGCAATTTTGGTCACTGTGAGGGTTTAAAAAGTGGTTATTCAACATGAGGCATGATCCAATTGACATTTTGAATCATTTTTGGTACAGTCTAAAAAATCGATTTTCGGATGAAAAACGATGACTCCGGACATGTCGAACGTTCCCAAAATGGTCTATAATGATGAAATTTTAACATTTAATCTTTTGACTCTAAATGACTGTTGGATGTGTATTATGACTTTTTCAACTAAAATAAGTGTGTTTAAAGTCATTTCTGTGCCTGAAACGGGTCAAAATTGAAGCTTTTGAGTAAGCAAAACTCTGTAAAAAAGGCAATTTTGGTCACTGTGAGGGTTTAAAAAGTGGTTATTCAACATGAGGCATGATCCAATTGACATTTTGAATCATTTTTGGTACAGTCCAAAAAATCGATTTTCGGATGAAAAACGATGACTCCGGACATGTCGAACGTTCCCAAAATGGTCTATAATGATGATATTTTAACATTTAATCTTTTGACTCTAAATGACTGTTGGATGTGAATTATGACTTTTTCAACTAAACTAAGTGTGTTTAAAGTCATTTCTGTGCCTGAAACGGGTCAAAATTGAAGCTTTTGAGTAAGCAAAACTCTGTAGAAATGGCAATTTTGGTCACTGTGAGGGTTTAAAAAGTGGTTATTCAACATGAGGCATGATCAATTGACATTTTGAATCATTTTTGGTACAGTCCAAAAAATCGATTTTCGGATGAAAAACGATGACTCCGGACATGTCAACGTTCCCAAAATGGTCTATAATGATGAAATTTTAACATTTAATCTTTTGACTCTAAATGACTGTTGGATGTGAATTATGACTTTTTCAACTAAAATAAGTGTGTTTAAAGTCATTTCTGTGACTGAAACGGGTCAAAATTGAAGCTGTTCAGTAAGGAAAACTCTGTAAAAATGGCCATTTTGGTCACTGTGAGGGTTTAAAAAGTGGTTATTCAACATGAGGCACGATCCAATTGACATTTTGAATCATTTTTGGTACAGTCCAAAAAAATCGATTTTCGGATGAAAAACGATGACTCCGGACATGTCGAACGTTCCCAAAATGGTCTATAATGATGAAATTTTAACATTTAAT
This sequence comes from Lissotriton vulgaris, assembly GCF_964263255.1. Classification (NCBI taxonomy): domain Eukaryota; kingdom Metazoa; phylum Chordata; class Amphibia; order Caudata; family Salamandridae; genus Lissotriton; species Lissotriton vulgaris. The sequence goes on from NW_028255352.1 coordinate 330,589, forward strand.
CTTTTGACTCTAAATGATTGTTGGATGTGAATTATGACTTTTTCAACTAAAATAAGTGTGTTTAAAGTCATTTCTGTGCCTGAAACGGGTCAAAATTGAAGCTTTTGAGTAAGCAAAACTCTGTAAAAATGGCAATTTTGGTCACTGTGAGGGTTTAAAAAGTGGTTATTCAACATGAGGCATGATCCAATTGACATTTTGAATCATTTTTGGTACAGTCTAAAAAATCGATTTTCGGGTGAAAAACGATGACTCCGGACATGTCGAACGTTCCCAAAATGGTCTATAATGATGAAATTTTAACATTTAATCTTTTGACTCTAAATGACTGTTGGATGTAAATTATGACTTTTTCAACTAAAATAAGTGTGTTTAAAGTCATTTCTGTGCCTGAAACGGGTCAAAATTGAAGCTTTTGAGTAAGCAAAACTCTGTAAAAATGGCAATTTTGGTCACTGTGAGGGTTTAAAAAGTGGTTATTCAACATGAGGCACGATCCAATTGACATTTTGAATCATTTTTGGTACAGTCCAAAAAATCAATTTTCGGATGAAAAACGATGACTCCGGACATGTCAAACGTTCCCAAAATGGTCTATAATGATGAAATTTTAACATTTAATCTTTTGACTCTAAATGACTGTTGGATGTGCATTATGACTTTTTCAACTAAAATAAGTGTGTTTAAAGTCATTTCTGTGCCTGAAACGGGTCAAAATTGAAGCTTTTGAGTAAGCAAAACTCAGTAAAAATGGCAATTTTGGTCACTGTGAGGGTTTAAAAAGTGGTTATTCAACATGAGGCATGATCCAATTGACATTTTGAATCATTTTTGGTACAGTCTAAAAAATCGATTTTCGGATGAAAAACGATGACTCCGGACATGTCGAACGTTCCCAAAATGGTCTATAATGATGAAATTTTAACATTTAATCTTTTGACTCTAAATGACTGTTGGATGTGAATTATGACTTTTTCAACTAAAATAAGTGTGTTTAAAGTCATTTCTCTGCCTGAAACGGGTCAAAATTGAAGCTTTTGAGTAAGCAAAACTCTGTAAAAAAGGCAATTTTGGTCACTGTGAGGGTTTAAAAAGTGGTTATTCAACATGAGGCACGATCCAATTGACATTTTGAATCATTTTTGGTACAGTCCAAAAAATCAATTTTCGGATGAAAAACGATGACTCCGGACATGTCGAACGTTCCCAAAATGGTCTATAATGATGAAATTTTAACATTTAATCTTTTGACTCTAAATGACTGTTGGATGTGAATTATGACTTTTTCAACTAAAATAAGTGTGTATAAAGTCATTTCTGTGCCTGAAACGGGTCAAAATTGAAGCTTTTGAGTAAGCAAAACTCTGTAAAAATGGCAATTTTAGTCACTGTGAGGGTTTAAAAAGTGGTTATTCAACATGAGGCATGATCCAATTGACATTTTGAATCATTTTTGGTACAGTCCAAAAAATCGATTTTCGGATGAAAAACGATGACTCCGGACATGTTGAATGTTCCCAAAAATGGTCTATAATGATGAAATTTTAACATTTAATCTTTTGACTCTAAATGACTGTTGGATGTGAATTATGACTTTTTCAACTAAAACAAGTGTGTTTAAAGTCATTTCTGTGCCTGAAACGGGTCAAAATTGAAGCTTTTGAGTAAGCAAAACTCTGTAAAAATGGCAATTTTGGTCACTGTGAGGGTTTAAAAAGTGGTTATTCAACATGAGGCATGATCCAATTGACATTTTGAATCATTTTTGGTACAGTCCAAAAAATCGATTTTCGGATGAAAAACGATGACCCCGGACATGTCGAACGTTCCCAAAATGGTCTATAATGATGAAATTTTAACATTTAATCTTTTGACTCTAAATGACTGTTGGATCTGAATTATGACTTTTTTCAACTAAAATAAGTGTGTTTAAAGTCATTTCTGTGACTGAAACGGGTCAAAATTGAAGCTTTTGAGTAAGCAAAACTCTGTAAAAATGGCCATTTTGGTCACTGTGAGGGTTTAAAAAGTGGTTATTCAACATGAGGCACGATCCAATTGACATTTTGAATCATTTTTGGTACAGTCCAAAAAAATCAATTTTCGGATGAAAAACGATGACTCCGGACATGTCGAACGTTCCCAAAATCGTCTATAATGATGAAATTTTAACATTTAATCTTTTGACTCTAAATGACTGTTGGATGTGAATTATGACTTTTTCAACTAAAATAAGTGTGTTTAAAGTAATTTTTTGTGACTGAAACGGGTCAAAATTGAAGCTTTTGAGTAATCAAAACTCTGTAAAAATGGCAATTTTGGTCACTGTGAGGGTTTAAAAAGTGGTTATTGAACATGAGGCATGATCCAATTGACATTTTGAATCATTTTTGGTACAGTCCAAAAAATCGATTTTCGGATGAAAAACGATGACTCCGGACATGTCGAACGTTCCCAAAATGGTCTATAATGATGAAATTTTAACATTTAATCTTTTGACTCTAAATGACTGTTGGATGTGAATTATGACTTTTTCAACTAAAATAAGTGTGTTTAAAGTCATTTCTGTGCCTGAAACGGGTCAAAATTGAAGCTTTTGAGTAAGCAAAACTCTGTAGAAATGGCAATTTTGGTCACTGTGAGGGTTTAAAAAGTGGTTATTCAACATGAGGCAAGATCCAATTGACATTTTGAATCATTTTTGGTACAGTCTAAAAAATCGATTTTCGGGTGAAAAACGATGACTCCGGACATGTCGAACGTTCCCAAAATGGTCTATAATGATGAAATTTTAACATTTAATCTTTTGACTCTAAATGACTGTTGGATGTAAATTATGACTTTTTCAACTAAAATAAGTGTGTTTAAAGTCATTTCTGTGCCTGAAACGGGTCAAAAATTGAAGCTTTTGAGTAAGCAAAACTCTGTAAAAATGGCAATTTTGGTCACTGTGAGGGTTTAAAAGTGGTTATTCAACATGAGGCACGATCCAATTGACATTTTGAATCATTTTTGGTACAGTCCAAAAAATCAATTTTCGGATGAAAAACGATGACTCCGGACATGTCGAACGTTCGCAAAATGGTCTATAATGATGAAATTTTAACATTTAATCTTTTGACTCTAAATGACTGTTGGATGTGCATTATGACTTTTTCAACTAAAATAAGTGTGTTTAAAGTCATTTCTGTGCCTGAAACGGGTCAAAATTGAAGCTTTTGAGTAAGCAAAACTCTGTAAAAAATGGCAATTTTGGTCACTGTGAGGGTTTAAAAAGTGGTTATTCAACATGAGGCATGATCCAATTGACATTTTGAATCATTTTTGGTACAGTCTAAAAAATCGATTTTCGGATGAAAAACGATGACTCCGGACATGTCGAACGTTCCCAAAATGGTCTATAATGATGAAATTTTAACATTTAATCTTTTGACTCTAAATGACTGTTGGATGTGAATTATGACTTTTTCAACTAAAATAAGTGTGTTTAAAGTCATTTCTGTGCCTGAAACGGGTCAAAATTGAAGCTTTTGAGTAAGCAAAACTCTGTAAAAAAGGCAATTTTGGTCACTGTGAGGGTTTAAAAAGTGGTTATTCAACATGAGGCATGATCCAATTGACATTTTGAATCATTTTTGGTACAGTCCAAAAAATCGATTTTCGGATGAAAAACGATGACTCCGGACATGTCGAACGTTCCCAAAAATGGTCTATAATGATGATATTTTAACATTTAATCTTTTGACTCTAAATGACTGTTGGATGTGAATTATGACTTTTTTCAACTAAACTAAGTGTGTTTAAAGTCATTTCTGTGACTGAAACGGGTCAAAATTGAAGCTTTTGAGTAAGCAAAACTCTGTAAAAATGGCCATTTTGGTCACTGTGAGGGTTTAAAAAGTGGTTCTTCAACTTGAGGCACGATCCAATTGACATTTTGAATCATTTTTGGTACAGTCCAAAAAATCAATTTTCGGATGAAAAACGATGACTCCGGACATGTCGAACGTTCCCAAAATGGTCTATAATGATGAAATTTTAACATTTAATCTTTTGACTCTAAATGACTGTTGGATGTGAATTATGACTTTTTCAACTAAAATAAGTGTGTTTAAAAGTCATTTCTGTGCCTGAAACGGGTCAAAATTGAAGCTTTTGAGTAAGCAAAACTCTGTAAAAATGGCAATTTTGGTCACTGTGAGGGTTTAAAAAGTGGTTATTCAACATGAGGCATGATCCAATTGACATTTTGAATCATTTTTTGTACAGTCCAAAAAATCGATTTTCGGATGAAAAACGATGACTCCGGACATGTTGAATGTTCCCAAAATGGTCTATAATGATGAAATTTTTAACATTTAATCTTTTGACTCTAAATGACTGTTGGATGTGAATTATGACTTTTTCAACTAAAACAAGTGTGTTTAAAGTCATTTCTGTGCCTGAAACGGGTCAAAATTGAAGCTTTTGAGTAAGCAAAACTCTGTAAAAAATGGCAATTTTGGTCACTGTGAGGGTTTAAAAAGTGGTTATTCAACATGAGGCATGATCCAATTGACATTTTGAATCATTTTTGGTACAGTCCAAAAAATCGATTTTCGGAATGAAAAACGATGACCCCGGATATGTCGAGCGTTCCCAAAATGGTCTATAATGATGAAATTTTAACATTTAATCTTTTGACTCTAAATGACTGTTGGATCTGAATTATGACTTTTTCAACTAAAATAAGTGTGTTTTAAAGTCATTTCTGTGACTGAAACGGGTCAAAATTGAAGCTTTTGAGTAAGCAAAACTCTGTAAAAATGGCCATTTTGGTCACTGTGAGGGTTTAAAAAGTGGTTATTCAACATGAGGCACGATCCAATTGACATTTTGAATCATTTTTGGTACAGTCCAAAAAATCAATTTTCGGATGAAAAACGATGACTCCGGACATGTCGAACGTTCCCAAAATGGTCTATAATGATGAAATTTTAACATTTAATCTTTTGACTCTAAATGACTGTTGGATGTGAATTATGACTTTTTCAACTAAAATAAGTGTGTTTAAAGTCATTTCTGTGCCTGAAACGGGTCAAAATTGAAGCTTTTGAGTAAGCAAAACTCTGTAAAAATGGCAATTTTGGTCACTGTGAGGGTTTAAAAAGTGGTTATTCAACATGAGGCATGATCCAATTGACATTTTGAATCATTTTTGGTACAGTCCAAAAAAATCAATTTTCGGATGAAAAACGATGACTCCGGACATGTCGAACGTTCCCAAAATGGTCTATAATGATGAAATTTTAACATTTAATCTTTTGACTCTAAATGACTGTTGGATGTGAATTATGACTTTTTCAACTAAAATAAGTGTGTTTAAAGTAATTTTTGTGACTGAAACGGGTCAAAATTGAAGCTTTTGAGTAATCAAAACTCTGTAAAAATGGCAATTTTGGTCACTGTGAGGGTTTAAAAAGTGGTTATTCAACATGAGGCATGATCCAATTGACATTTTGAATCATTTTTGGTACAGTCCAAAAAATCGATTTTCGGATGAAAAACGATGACTCCGGACATGTCGAACGTTCCCAAAATGGTCTATAATGATGAAATTTTAACATTTAATCTTTTGACTCTAAATGACTGTTGGATGTGAATTATGACTTTTTCAACTAAAATAAGTGTGTTTAAAGTCATTTCTGTGCCTGAAACGGAGTCAAAATTGAAGCTTTTGAGTAAGCAAAACTCTGTAGAAATGGCAATTTTGGTCACTGTGAGGGTTTAAAAAGTGGTTATTCAACATGAGGCAAGATCCAATTGACATTTTGAATCATTTTTGGTACAGTCCAAAAAATCGATTTTCGGATGAAAAACGATGACTCCGGACATGTCGAACGTTCCCAAAATGGTCTATAATGATGAAATTTTAACATTTAATCTTTTGACTCTAAATGATTGTTGGATGTGAATTATGACTTTTTCAACTAAAATAAGTGTGTTTAAAGTCATTTCTGTGCCTGAAACGGGTCAAAACTTGAAGCTTTTGAGTAAGCAAAACTCTGTAAAAATGGCAATTTTGGTCACTGTGAGGGTTTAAAAAGTGGTTATTCAACATGAGGCTATGGTCCAATTGACATTTTGAATCATTTTTGGTACAGTCTAAAAAAATCGATTTTCGGGTGAAAAACGATGACTCCGGACATGTCGAACGTTCCCAAAATGGTCTATAATGATGAAATTTTAACATTTAATCTTTTGACTCTAAATGACTGTTGGATGTGAATTATGACTTTTTCAACTAAAATAAGTGTGTTCTAAAGTCATTTCTGTGACTGAAACGGGTTAAAATTGAAGCTTTTGAGTAAGCAAAACTCTGTAAAAATGGCAATTTTGGTCACTGTGAGGGTTTAAAAAGTGGTTATTCAACATGAGGCATGATCCAATTGACATTTTGAATCATTTTTGGTACAGTCCAAAGAAAATCAATTTTCGGATGAAAAACGATGACTACCGGACATGTCGAACGT